>NW_008794888.1:8144707-8166266 GCF_000699145.1 Aptenodytes forsteri | reverse complement strand
AGCCTGTAGCGCTGCATGGGGTTGTTGTGGCCGAAGTGCAGGACCCGGCACTTGGCCTTGTTGAATCTCATACAGTTGGCCTTGGCCCATCGATCCAGCCTGTCCAGGTCCCTCTGCAGAGCCTTCCTACCCTCGAGCAGATCAACACTCCCACCCAACTTGGTGTCGTCTGCAAACTTACTGAGGGTGCACTCGATCCCCTCATCCAGATCATTGATAAGTGATCAATAATATCAATGTGATAAATCAATCATCACATATAACAGACGAAGGAAATTCAATAGCTAAATGAAGTCAAAATCGTGAGGGGTTTTCCTTAAAATCTTTGAGATGGAGCAGCAGAAGAAACTTTAGTGGTGCAGGAACCTGAAGTGCATTCTGGTCAGAAAAGCAACTTCGAGAAAAACCACATTCCAAATCCTAAATTTACAATATCACAAAATTTCAGTCTCATGCTGTGTTCCTCCTTCTCTAATACTCAAAATAAAAAGCCATCAGCAGACCAAATTAGATCTTCAATTACAACAGAGTACTGCTTTAAGCGAGGCTGCATAAATGCGACTCATCGGACCACAGCAAACAATCACGTTGATAATGCACAGAGAAAAAAGAATCTCATTCTCACGCAGCTGTGTTGGTTTTGCAGAACTAAAAGGAGTTAAAAAAACAATTTAAAGTTATTTTTGTCAATTTGGTAAAGATAACTGAATACAGAGCAGAAAAACTCGATGAGTGAAGTAGTGTTATCTTTCAAAACAGAGCAGTACTTTAATATGACTCAGGTAAGCACTGACAGAAGACAAAGCTGTTAAAAATTGTTTCATTATTTAATTAAAGCAAAATTTTTTTACAACATTCCCAAAATGGTCATAAATTTACAAGCTTCACTTTTGCATGTTTTATTAAAACCCCAGCTATGAAATTAAATATGGGTTTTATGGGAATCTTAACTTTGTAACGAGGCCTGAGAGAACACCCTAGGCTTAAGAGTTCAGAATGCAAATAAAAATAAACCAAAAGGCATTTCTAAAAGATCAATTTTGGGAGCTGACTCATAATTTTGAATGTCTGAGGTTGGCAAAACTGTTTATACAGTATTTGCTACATCTGGATGTTAAACAGTTTTCCCATCCTGCAAAATGTTTCTTGTCCCACATCAGTGTAAAACCAAGAACCATTTGAAAACTTCTGGAAGGACAAAAATCACAAGAACCATCAGTGAGATCTCACCTCAGTCAGACAATAATCAACTGACTAGCTTACTCATCTAGCACATGCTTAAGTGTGGAAAAAGAACTTTTGCTCAGATTTTTACGTTCGTTGTCACAGGTCTCTTGGTAGAGTCTCTTTCTTGGAAATTCTGATGAGAAATGCAACCACAGATTCAAGAAGCCTCTCCTGACAAAACTGCTCTAGAAGCTGGCAGGCACTTCTAGTTTCAGCTTTTTGATAAAAGCTTGATTAAACACCAGTGGTAATGTCTGCAATGTCTTCTTTAAAATTGACAATAAATGACTTCTCAAAGAAGAGGTTAGAAATTTCTGCATGTGCTGAAAAGCTAATGTTCAGTATGTTTGCACATCCATCCCGATGTAGTCCTTTGATGACAACTGACAAAGGACTACTCCAGCAGGTGGAAAAAACAGTGGGAGCTAGCAAAGAGACAGTATGCATAATGGAAATGCTGCAATGTAATGCACAAACACAACAACTCTCTGAAACGCATCAGAACCAAGCTCATGAAAAGTAGGACTATCATTCCGATTAAAAAGCAGAACGGTTAAACTGGATCCAAAAACTTACTGTGGATTTTTCAGGTGATGCAGGAACATCAAATGTTTCATTAATATGGTTATCCAGTTCTTGCTGTGAGTGTGAATGATGAATTTGGTTCCAACTGTTCTTTTTAAATTGTTTGGGTGGTAACGCAGGAGGCTGCCCATCTATAGGAGTCTCTTGAGATCTAAATACCAAAATAGAAGTATGAAGTGGAGTGAGCAGGAGATATTGACAGTTCTTTCAGGGTTCCAAATAAACTGAAAATGCTAGAAGGAACTCAAGAGTTTGAAGGCTGAATATCTGTATGTATTTTTAGAATCTCAAAAATGTACTGCAGTGGAATATATTGGAAGTGTACGTTTGGACATGTTACTGCTTTTTTCTTGACAAGCAACTGTACACAGAACCAGTAAGTTCATCTTTTACACATGACTTTTAAATGGTTTTAGCACTCAACCCACTTTGTATTGGAATATTATAAAATTCACTGTATTTATACTCTGCACTCTTGCTAAAAAAAAAAAATTATTGCTAAAATAGGTATGTCACCTAATATGTTTTCCTCAGTAAGAAAATCAATTAGTTTGCATCTTAAATTAATGCCTGCAATTTAAATCTTAAAAACAGACACAAGCAGCATTATAAAGTGCTCCCACACTAGTTTTTGGCTTTTGACCTAAAAATAGGAGGAGTGCAAAGTTGAAGACAACTCAACTGTCCCCCTGCATTTATCTGAAATGCCCACTGGAGATGACAGTGTTAAATTTTAATTTTTCAATTTAAAAGTATACGTATACATTTCAAGAGAACTTTTCCCCCCCTTGAACATATTCCCCTTTGAAACATGTGCAGCTTTGAGACATTTGTAAAAATGGCATTCATCACATACATTTTTTAGTTGAGTTATAACACCATTACTGTAGATTAAATAGCAGAAAGTTCTATTTCTGCTTTAGATCTGCAAGCACTCTACTGTAGATTAATAAAAATGTTCTCTGTGTTTATGTATAACATGGATAATTTCCTTTATTAGTCCTTTTGGAATAAAAGCTTAACTGTATAATTTGTATTACATAAATATATGATTCATCTTTCATTATACAGCTTTATATTTAAGAATTAAGAAAAACATTTTGAGAGGCCCAAAAGGGCAGTTAGCGCATAGTTCCCATTAACTTAGCTTGAATGCCAGTTTCTAAATACCAGCGAGGATACATGCCTTCCTCCCCATGAACCACATTAAAAGGTATTATTAAGTAATTTAACAACTCATGAAAACAGCCCACTGATACTAGTGGCAAATCCAAAAGCCACCAAGAATGAAGTTACAGGTTACAGCTAAATCTAAAGAGACCACTATCACCAAAAACGGGTGCCTCCATTCTTTCTTTCACCCCCCCACACGGCCCCTTTCCTTGAAGCACTCCGGTGCTCCTCCCCTAGCTAAGGCAGCTTACCAAGCAAGCAAAAATTCATTGACTTTTTGGACAAGCTCTCTGGGTAGCTCTCTGCTGGTTCAACAAGGTGAACTCGTTCATCACAGGGTCAACCACCGCGCAGGGAGGGAAGTACAATCCCAGAAGCCAGAAATAGGACGCTGCCCCTTTCATTATCAGCAAGCTGTAGCGGTAACTCATAGCATAACATCCCTCTACAA
The DNA here is from genome assembly GCF_000699145.1 of Aptenodytes forsteri. NCBI lineage: Eukaryota > Metazoa > Chordata > Aves > Sphenisciformes > Spheniscidae > Aptenodytes > Aptenodytes forsteri. The sequence continues at coordinate 8,162,830 of NW_008794888.1, read as the reverse complement.
AGCACTGGTAACCACGTGAGTAGCCCTACTGTATTTAACTGGTCTAGCCACAGTAAACTGTTAGCAGGGTAGGACTCTCATTATGAGGCAGCATAACATTTCAAGTTGCTGCAAGTTAGAAAACCTAAGGCACACATCAAATTCCATACCGTATAATTTGTTTCTATGCAATTAAAGAAAGGCAGATCCCAGATACATGTTTTCAAATAAAAACAAAAAATCAGATCACAATTGTCTACAGTGATTTCAAATAAAGGATGAACCTCTTTCAAAAAGCATGAAAATTGAATGGGAAATGGAAGACTTCACTTTTAAAACTGAAATGGAAAATGTGTGTTTTTTCAAAGATTTAGTCAATTTTCTTAGAAAACAAAATATTGATAGAATTTTTTTGTCAGTGTATGAAAACAGTACATTTGAAAAGATCCTAACAATATTTTTCCTGTATGTTGCTGCTTTCAGAAAATAATTTTTTTTCATGCAGTGTTAAAAGAAAAAAAAAAGTACTAATTATTCAGTATCTGATGTCTGAAGAATCTCATGTTCAAAACACACTAGGGAATAAAAATAATATTTCTTAACACTTTTCAATGCAAGTGACAGTAAAAAAGAGCATATCATCCTTATATTTTATTTTTCAGGATAAGCAGCTTTTCTAAATTCATTTTTGTGGAGAAAGAAAATTATGACGATTGCCAACATTTGCAACATGAATTTTCAAGGCAGCTGTAAATTATTTAGACGTTGACTTACAAAGGTCACCCAGAGCTTTTTATCTGCCTATGTATTTATTCATTCAAGTCTGGTCAGCACAGATTATTCAGCCTTTTAAGTGAAGGGCAACATAGTTATGTATTTTCCTGCAAACAATTACTCCTCAGAGTTTTAAACTGAATAAAAAAGGAACAGAAAACATGAATAGAGACACAAAAGAAGTCATTCTGATAAAAGTAAAAGATGGGATCTTATGTTTGACTAGATGTCTGTACATACATGTCAACAAACACAAATAAATTCCTACCGAACATACAAACTTTTAGAAAAGATTTGAAAAGTTACTTAAATGAGCGTTTTAGAAGCAGCAATGCAAGTACTGTAATATATTAGCATAATGAACTGTGAGAACTAACAATCAAGCCTTGGGCAAAAGCTTCATTGCTTTATATTTGCCCAGTCAGCTTTGAATTTCCTTATGAATGCTTAGACAATGGCAGTGAAAGCAGCCTATTTTGCAGGCAAAGCAGCTCTCTGTTACTGCATTCAGCAATTTACATAATAATAAAATAACACACAAACCCTGGCACTGACAAGCTTTGGGTATTTTTGTTACAGATATCCGGTCTGGCCTTTTAACATATTAAGCAGAAGTTTCATAAATTTATTAAACTAAACACATATCATGTGCTTTTGGAATTTAAGGTTATAATTACCTCAGGGAACTAGAAACAGAAATCTCTCAATTTAGTTTTGAATAGCACATGCAGATGAAGAAAAAATGTGGAATTAAAGGTTGTATTAGCTAAGCTATAATATCCTTCTAAACTGCACTGAAACTCTTAAGTTCTTTTGCTATGTTGACTCCAAACTCAGAGAGATCACTAAACCTACTGCCTGTCAGGTTAGCCCCTCTGACTTTCTTACATATGTAAATTTGATCAATAAATAAAAATTTCCAACAAATTAGCAGATGGACTATTCAAATCTTTTCACTCAGAAAGGTCAAACTGTTTAAGAAATAGCTTTCTGGACTGTAAAACAGTATCATTTTAAATTACATAGCTAACATGAACTTCATGACTACTACTTTCTTTCGTAAATCTCGAATCTTGAATCAATAATGTCACCTGAAACTTTCAGAAGATCCTAATGGGGTTCGTGTATTTTTGACAGTCATTGTCCTCATTCTTAAAAATATCTTATGCTAGATATCTATACTGGGAAATTAAATTCCACTTCTAAGCTTCCAACAAGGGAAAAAACAAAAACAAAAAGCAAAACTTAGCGATGGAAGAGCAATAGTTTTTCTGCTTGGACATAAAAAGTGCAAAATCAGGAAAAAGAACAGGCATAGTTGCATAACTAATTTAGAAAACCACTTCCTCTCAAATTTTTAAGACTCATTTCTATGATGACTTACACAAGAAATCAGGTATTAAATAAACAAATCTCAAGGACACTCAGGAACATCTCTTACAACTTAAAGGCATATGAATAAAAGAGAATATTTAAGAATTGTGCTTACTTCGCTGTATCACTCTACCATTCAGTGTTTCTCATAACTGACTTCAGTTGGAAGTCTTGGAACAGAAGGAACCTGACCCTGTGTGGCCTTTGTACAGCAAAACTCTAATATGAGAAAAGATTCACAAGTGTTCCAGTTTTGAGACTCCCTTGCCATGTGAATAGGTTAAAAAAGCCCACCAAAAAAAGGGGATTTTATATTATTAGGCCAAATTACTGTTTTATAACTCTGAAAGCTAAATAACTAGCTGATGGTCAAATTATAACTATTGTACCCTATCATAAAAAGTGTCTTGTGTTATTTTTAAAAAAACCTTGAAAATTTCGTATTCTATTTCCCTCCCCAAAGTTACGCACAGTTGTTAAAACTGAAGGTACAGTCCAAGCAAGGTTTAAAAATTGTGTTCAAATATCTTCCCAGAGTAATTTTTCCTGAGATACACAATTTGTTTATAAACATGTAATTATGTATGTGCTATTTTATAGTTCTCAAACAGTTTTGAAACCATTTGCACAATTTCCTTGCCAACAGAGATTATACGAAATTATGAGGACAAGTTTAGCATTACATGTATAGCTATATATAAGAAGGTACAGTGGCACTGTTAATAAGGTGTATGTTGTGCCCCTTTTTTCCCCGACTAATCTGTACTCTGGCCACAAGTTATTGAGTATTTCAAATCTTTGAATAACTCACCGGTTTTTTTGGTTTGTCATCCTTCTGGACTTAATACACGATAATAGTTTTTTATTTTGCCCATCATAGCATAGTAAACTTAAGAATATTCAGCATTACAGAAAAAAAGCCTGATAGTGCTATCTTAAAAAAAAAAAAAATGAAGATATGCCCTATAACAATATACAAAACATACTAGAAACCTCAGAATGCTGGGGTGCTAAAAAGGTATTTTGGCTAAGTAATTTGTAAAGCTCATACTTCTGTGCCTTGACAAAAAGCAAATTTTCCAAACCCACGAGAATTAAAAACTTTTATCACAAAACAACATACTTCAGTTCTATCAAAAAAGTAACTTTCACTTCCACATCCAGACACTGATGGTCACATTACAGCAAACCCACATTTTGGGTGGGTGGGTGGGGAAGGTATTGTAATCCTGCACCAGGAACATGTCACATATAGGTCTTTACTTCTGTATCATTTAATTTTCAATAAGACCTCTACAAATACTCCCTAAACAACAGCTACCTTTTTATTAGATTTTCTGCCTCTCCCTGACCCAAACATTTAACACAAAATTCTTAATGGCGAAGATTTCTGACTTATTTTCAGAAGCCCTGTATGCTACCATACAGTAACAACCAACAGAACTTACGGTGATGATTCCAGTATGATGCTATTAGCCTGAGTGGAAGATGGAGATCTGTGATTTACAAATACTTCACTTGGGGAAGTGTGAACTACATGGTCCACTAAATGTCCAACTGATGAGGGTCGTAACCGGGCTCCTTCTTGAGTGAAGGCAGAGTTGCGACTAAGAGGGAAAGCGTAGCAGTGCAATGTGAAAAGAATATTATTATTGATCTACATTTTTTACACCACTACAAAGGAATGCTAAAATAATTATTTCCTCTCAGTGCAAGTTTATGTTCATATACATATTTTTATTAAATAATTTAAGGTTTCAAAAATCACTGAAACAATTATGTTGTCAGATCAACAGGCTATATTTCATAATTTTCTTTTTAAAAGTGCTCAAAAAATATTTTAATAAGCACTAAATGGCTAATTTTTTTATTTTTTTTATTTATTTTTTTTTTTTTAATTAAAGAAGGCTGAAAACATTATGGTCTAATGAACAGGCTACTGGACTGACAGTCCAGTCAATGAGAAGAAAAATAAATCCCAAAGAAGAAAAATCCTGGCTCTGTTCATGGCAGGACTTAGCCTGAATTCATTAAGATGAACATTTTACCCCCTGCATCTTCTCCTACAAGAATCATAAGCTTTGCACTGAGTCTTATCATTTCTGTGACCCAAAATTTTCCCATTTGAAAACTAGCATAGTGACATAGGCATCATTCTTAAAATGCTTTGAAACACGCATGATTAAGTTATGTTATGCTATAAGCATGATTATTACACAATTTTTACAATAATTTTTAAACGGTACAGATATTTACAACAGTCTTTTGAATAATATGCTGCAATGCCAAAGAATCTTAAAACCTTCTGGTTTATGCAATACAAAATTGGGTAATACCGATTCTTAAGCCAGTTTCAGCACACTGAGAAAATTGGTTATTTTCCAAAAGAAATCAGGAATGATTTTTCACTAACTATAAACATAAACCAGAAAGCTCTACCATGTGAAAAAAGTGAGCTTTGAAAGAAAACACAGAAGAATTGAGGGGAATAAACCCGCAAGGATTTCTGATTAAGTAATTTTCCCCAATGTTTTAGGAAGTGGTATTAACCAGAATCAATTATTTCTAAAGTATCACACGGATTTTATTATCAGGTTTTTTTCTTAGCCAAATGAATAATTTTGTTTTAACTGTGCTTGAGAAAACTTGAGCTCTCAAATTTAGGGTAGCGTGCTACATCTTACACTTTTTATAGGTTGAGTGAGAAGCACCTAAAATTCACCCCCAAATAGTTTCTTTTATCTGGAGCTAAATGTTCCAGAGAATCACTCAGCACATAATTTGTGAAGTTATTTGTCTCCGTAACACATTAATCCTTTTATTAAACAAGTAGGTCACTCACATTAGAGGTAGACAGTCACTTCTAGGGAGAGAGGATTCAATGCTACTTACTGATTTGGGGTTCCAGGTGGAGACCGTGATGGTAGGCTCTGTGTTTCCAACCTATCATCAGACAGAGAGTTCCTACTCACTACTTCCCAGTCCATCCCACTCATTAATTTCCGTGCCAAGGGTTTACTGGGGGATCTAGAAGAAGAAAGTAAAATGACTAACTAAAAATTATATGAGGTAAGAACAAAATTACATAAAATTCACCACAATGAAACTGTGGATATTCTATCATAGGAAACCAAATTATATGGACAAAAGGAAATGTAATAATGCAAAATTATATTTACATGGGCAGTTCTCTATTTTCTCAATATATTGTACTTCATTTTCTGTACTTTGTACAAGAACATCAATGAAATACAGTCATGAAATACTGTTGGCTGGCAGGGAGACAGGCAAGGTGCAAGAGGAACCCACTAAACTTCACTAGGCATCTCTAATGTCTCAAAGAGAATCTGACTCCAACAGAATAGTCAGAGAAGTTTGAACTTTAAAATGAAAAGAAAAAAAAAAAAACACCCTTCATTTTCTGTACTTTGTACAAGAACATCAATGAAATACAGTCATGAAATACTGTTGGCTGGCAGGGAGACAGGCAAGGTGCAAGAGGAACCCACTAAACTTCACTAGGCATCTCTAATGTCTCAAAGAGAATCTGACTCCAACAGAATAGTCAGAGAAGTTTGAACTTTAAAATGAAAAGAAAAAAAAAAAAACACCCACCCCCCAAAAAAAAAAAACAAAAACAAAACCAAACAACAACCAACCACACAAAAAAGCTAACTGCATGATTTAAGAGCTCAGGTCTTTTAGAAACTTTAAATATGATTTGTGCATAAAAAAAAAAACAAAAACAAAACCAAACAACAACCAACCCACACAAAAACGCTTTAAGTAAAACAACTATTCAGCCATCTCAGGAAAAATAAATCAGTGGAAACATCAGCCCAAAATAACTTCCAAAGACTTTGAAGAACTGAAAGTGGGGTAATCATCAACATGGCAACAGAGCTGCTGGGTTTTGTTTACTCATCAGGGATTTCCATCAAGGTGACATGCTTTCTTCCAGAACATGTTTTGTCATCTGTAAGGCAGATGCAATCATCCTATTTAAACTTCTTTGTAGGTAACCAAACTTCATTTGGTTTTGTGCCAGAAATGTCCTTCCGCTTAAAGGTCATTATCGCCAGTAATTTTATACAGAAGGAATTGTATTTTCTATTCATTGCCCTTTCTCGACATTGAGGAAACTTTTTCTTCTCATTCTCTAGTCATCCCAGGATACCTACAATCCCCTTCTGCTGTTTCTTTCACCTATTTTTTAAGCAGAAATGAGACCATACTTGCAATCTCTCATGAAATAGTGTATTTCCCTTTTATACTGGAAATCATCAAATGATTCATCCCAGAATTGTGGTTGCTTTTTTCTTAGCATCACACGGGATCGTTCAGTCATCCTGCAATTAAACGTACCCAGACTTTTGCTGCTCATTGTTTTCAACTGAAAATTCTTTAGCCAACAACAAATATTCTTTTAAACAATCCTTAAATATGTCCTGTGTATTTTGTGTTACCGGGTTTTGACTTTACTTCTACTACTTTTATGGTGCTATATAGTTCAAATTTCTCCTCCATCATTACCCAACCCTCTCTTGTTCCAGTGATACCTCAATTTCATCAGTCTTTTGTGCCATGATCATTTCATTCCCATTTGCCTGTATATTCTATCACTATTCTCTACTCTCCAGCTTTGCACAATGAGGTGACAACATATTACTGTATCAGCGTAACTCCTCCATTTCCTTCCCCAGCTCCATACACCCATATCACAAAATAACTTCTGCCTTTGCTGTCCTTGGGACACATGGTAACTGTTCTTTATCATCTTCTTATCATTATCACCTTACTGATTTACTGAAAGTGCAAGTCCAGAAAGAAGGAACTTTGAGAAATTAAGCAACTACCCGCACACAAATTACATCCTTCTGAAAATGAGAACCTTAGTTACAAATACATTTTTGCTTCTCACGGAACTTAAAACTCAATGCAAGCCACCACCTCAAGCAGACTGTCCTCAATATTACCAAAAGTCTACAACAATAACCAACCAAACGTCATATCGAATAACCTATCTTCACATGCAGAAAAACATTAAGTCCTATTAATGTCAACAGTGTTTGTTTGATACTAAAGAAGTGGTGATCTGTGTGTGGAGTGTTTATTTTTGTTTTTACACCCCCAAGCAGTTTTGAACATGTATTGCACACTGCTTTGCTGCTCTAAAGACTTACTGAATAACAGCTGACAAATTTCAGACAGTTAAGTGAGATGGGCTATTCTAAATACTACTGTTTCAGGTCTTACTCCACTTGGGAAAAAAATCTAATATTATATTGATATTTGAAAACAAGGAAAATATCAATTATTTAATTCCTGAGGAAAAACACATACAGCTTCTTAGCATGTATTCTAAGCAGTATTAATTTGATTCAAAAGTAATAAGCTTGATATCATGTCAATTAAACCAACTTTTCAATTTCTGTAATTTGCTTCAAATGTGAGCAACTCAAACCACTCACATTTTTCTTAGCAAACCTAGCAAATTTGAGCAGTTCTGAACAGGTAAAATAACAAGAAACCAGAACTGAAATACATGTCTAATGTTATCCATTCATTATTCCTTTATTAAATCAAAGCTATCATTAACTAGACATTGCTGACAGCACGCTTGCAGCCAGCAGTTTAGCACCATGAGCCAGCTCCGCCAAGAAGTGGATTCTACTAACGAAAGAACGGGCTGAGGGAAAAATGCAGAGGAACATAATATATCCAATGCTAAATTAGGTAAATACAGGACTGCAGATAAAGTATTTTCTGACAGACACGTAAAGGCAGCTACTGAACCTTATCTACCTTCAGTCAAAAAGCAACAAGTAGACTACAGGGAAGTTGGTGGTTGTTTTTTTTTTAAAAAAATGTGCAACAGTGAAAGGGCACTATCCTTGCCTGTATTAAACAAACTAAATTAGAAAGAGAGACACAAAAGTATAAAGGGAGAGGAAAAACCAAGTTCTTCCAAAAATTAAATTCTTGATTGCTTTAAAAAAAAAGGAAAAAGCCACCACACTGTATCTTAAGTCACATTTTGTAACTACATTTTTGAAAACTTCCTCATTCTATGCAAACAAAAGTCTAAAATGAGAAGCATCACTTTCTTCCCTATCAAAAAAACCCAATGTTAAGAAAACTCACCTTTTACTGTGGACAGGGTCTGATCTTTCAGAAATACCTTACTACCATGATAAACAGCTGCAGTGTTTATCAGCAAAGGTTCGTTTCAATTATTTTATTAACAGCTCTAACCTCAGAGTCCCACCCACTCATGTTTGTTGCCTCCATTTCCTGTCTTTTCAGAAATTTCAAAGAAAAAATTACCACACTGCAGCACCAAACTTCTCAGTGCTGTGGCTTTTTGATACTACTTCTCCTGCCAACACTTCTAAATCTAACAATAAGTTATTTTTTGATTAACTTTTAAGATATGTTGTGAAATATTCCTGCAAATTTCTCCTGTATCACTGATTCCTTAAAATGATTCAGATAACTTTCTTATGCCAGAGTGCAGCTGAGGAGATGCGAGAGGGGGGAGTAAGCTGTAAAAAACTTCTGAAATGCTTTGATAAACTTTGAAATTCTAAATGCCACGTTTGTCTGCTCAGTCTGGATGCTTCTATTGCACCCCAGCTCAGGGGACTGCTAGTTAACAGAGTAAACTATTTTCAGATTTATTTTTTCGGTGTCTCTCTGCAGAGACATTCCTAAAAAAGTTGGAAGGAGTCCTATCTATCTGAGTAGGGACAGAGACCAAAAACTTTACCTGCCCCCAAAATCAGGAACAGTCTTGCAAGCTGTGATACTACGTCAAATAAAAAAACAAATGAGTAGCAGGGATGATATTGCATAATGCAACTAAAAAAAAGCATGACAAATTATATTAGCTCAGCTACAGTACACAAAAGCTTTCGAAGACAGAATTTGTTGCGCGTTCCACATCTGAAGTGCTAAATTCTCACAGGAGCTGGGAAAGAAAGAGGGTATTGTTTGGGAATACAGGTGGGAATCTTATAAATCATTTCTGTCCCAAAAAGAAATATAACCTGGAGCCACAGCCTTGCTTTGTCTTTTGACAAGGAGTACAGGGAATGCGTTTCTCAGCAAAACTGGCAACTACTGCTTCAGACCGAGAGACTGAAACTGTATACAAATCTGCAGATACACCACAAATGACATATGCCGTTTAAAGCAACTGAGGAATTATTTAATTAACCTGAATAAATGCATGGTTGAAGCAAGACTGCATTTTTGGAAACAGAGATTGCAACTTAATGTTAGAGAGTCAGCAAATACAAATGACTGATACCTACTCACTATCATACAATGCACATAAACTACCTTCTCTCAGCTCCAGTACACAGAATTAGAATATTTTGCAAGGACTCTGAGAGAGAGCACTGCTCTTTAAGAAATCTCTCAATTCATGACTTGATTGAACTTTTTTTACTTTTATTATCTACTTTCATGTTTATTATGCTCCTGGGAATTCTTACGGGTTTTTCTTGGGTTGCGAATATCCTGCAACAAATGAGGCCAAGAGAATAGCTGTAATGAAGATGAAAAGAAAGGAAAAAAAAAAAAAATCTAAACTACTGCAGCAACAGTCTTCCAAATGCTGAAGAAGATTAAGAAAACAGCATCTACAAAACGTATCAAATCTATTACAGACCATCTCCTTCACAGTAATAGATTCCATTTTTTAAAATTAATTTTTAAATACTTTTATGATTTGGTGAGGGGGGGTGGGAATCCATGAATACTACTTCAGCTAATTTTAAAGTAAAATCTTGAGGTCAAACAGCTAAGCCTGCTAATTGTAGGCTGCTTGTTTTATTCAACTGGCTGTTAAGAAATTTTATTTCCATGTCTTGTGCTCTGTATCTATGTTCCGCTCAGTGTGCAAAGGCTAGATGATCATTACTTGTGGCAATCACCATTTCCCAACTTAGAACAAATAGATCACTCAAATAACACCTTAATGTAACTATCGTGTTATTTTCTTACAATGAAATGATTCAAAAGTTTGCTTAGAGAGTATTAGCTCAAATAAGGCAGTTTCTAGTTAAAAATTGATGAGAAAACAGAGTGTTAATCTGGATAGCTCTAAAAAAAAAACCTGAAAACATATTTTTCTTTTTTTTTTTTTAACTGATCTTGAATAAATCTTCTGATGTGGCAACAGTAAAAGCAACAGTAATTATTTTTTTTAATGTGTCCATTTAATTCTCACGAAAGACCTGACTGTAATACTAGCACGCTCCTTGTTTCATAGCAAAAGGCAACCAATACCTAGCAGAACTTTCAAAAGCAACCGAAACAAGCTCACTGCTTGACAGCTTAAGGAGCTGTTCAATAACACTATGACTTTGTCTGAGAAAGAGGAAGGAAGGTTCCAGGAACAAAACCCACACTGTATCTGTAAAACCTTAAAAAGCAAAATTTATCCTCTGTATGAATACAAAAGGGCTAACATCTACTTAGTATTTCAACTTGTCTTCTAAACATTTACATCTCAAGGAATTAAAGATAAAGTTCTTAGATTAAGCTTCTTGAACCACATGGTGTTCTAGAAATGTCTTGTATTTCAAGTTTTTTCACCCTTGAAAATACTAAAAGTCTTTAAAATTGAAAATGTATTAATTGCACACTGTGGTGGGGAGGACAGAGGAAGAAACAGATGATCTATTTATTAAAAGCCTTTCAAGGTGTATTTGTTATAGTATGCCATTAATTTCAGTTCACTGATGTACGCATATATGCCTCAGACATTTATCAGTCATCAACATTACTGAACAACTCAAAAGGCGAGATGAATGCTATATTCTTTAATCCAAAAGCAAGAGTGGAAAATAAAATTACTGAGGACAGAAGAGCCAAGTATTTTATTAACTAAAAAAAGCCAAAAAGACTTGAGAAAACATCAGAGCAATTCTAGCCATGGCTTTCAATTTTGTCCAGGGTATATATTACAAAATACAAGTGACCCCAGCACCACTTGTTCAGTTATGACTCAAAGGGAAGAGTGCCATCTACTGAATAACAGTTTCTAAAACGATAAATATACTCCTCAAAACCAAGTATTGGCTCTCCTCCATCCTACTTACTTGTGGGGAATTGCCAAGTTCAGAGTGCAACAAGAAAAATAGTTTTTAACTGATTCATAACTGTCATTTAAATAAATAATTGACTCAACACTGTTGTCACAGTGTTGAGTCTTCCGAGTACTAAAAAAGTTGCCAAGTAAAAAAAAAAAATCTAACCAGACTCCCAAAGTAAATTGAGTAAAAAAATAATTCTACAGCACACAGAACAAATTTGTCTTACAAAAATCTACCTGTTAAACAAACATGTCACAGCACTTCTGCCCTCAAATCCTTTTAATATGGAGTTGGGTATCTACAGCGTGCCCAGCTAAAAACTCAAATTATATAATATTGCACAGGAGGAAAGAAGAGGGGGGAGGGCAAGAAATCAAGGCAGAAATCACCAATGCTCTGAAAAACAGTGTTTGCAGGTACTTGAGAAAGGTTGCTGGGCTTGCGACTAGAAGTCTGCGAGCATAAATTTGAATTCCAGAGTTCCTGAAGGGGTAACTATGCTAAAAGACATTCCGCATCTCAGTAAAAGTATAAGCATAAAGAAAAGCATGGAGCATGCTCTCTGCTCATAAGGATTCTTTCTATTAATGAACAGAGCAGACTGCCAAACGGATCCAGCAGCAGTTTTACTTTTGAATACTGTATCATAATTTCCAAATGAAGAAATAAATGTATGTCTTGACTGTTTTCTTGTAATCACTAAACCCCTCAGGAGTCTGAAACACAATTAAGTAATAGATTCTATGATTAGCCAAGTACTCTGTGACAGAATACCTTCAAAAGCAGCTCACTCCCAGTCAAATTTTTCATAGTAAAATACCTCATTGGGACTATAGTGACAAAGTTGTTCTCACCAAGTCAGACATTCACAGTACCTTATTCTAAAGGAAATACGTGTGTACAGTTGGAGGTTGTTATCACGGATAAAACAGTATAGTAAAACCCAGTAACCCAATATTTTAATGGAATAGTTAGAGACACCATTCTTTGCAATAAAGACAGCAGAGAGGGCTAGTATATGTAACAACAAACTGCACAGATGGAAGGCAATTCTGAATTTTGAAAATATATAAAGGGGGAAATATTAAAGAATACCCTTACTAACTTTTCCCTCATAAGATTCTCCCCCATTTCTGTCTGCCCCAAAGAGAAACCCTCCCATATCAAAATTAAACTCCTTAATATGGTTAAGTCAAGCCACCAGCAGCAGTCAACAACAGTTGCTCTTTATTTTACATTTTTGCAAACAGAAAACAATGATCCCATAACATCTTAAAAAATACAAACAGAAGACTTACTGATCCTGTACGAATGTAAATTGCTTACCTTGCAAATACCCTGTCTTTGTTTGCTCTTTCTTTACCATACTGCACAGACTGGACCTCTGTTCTCCCACTGGAAAACAAAACAAAACCAAACCACTAAATGCAATAAACTTAGGATAACAATTTCTTGCTTAAAATTGAACCATCTCAACAAAAAAAAACCAAATTATATTTTCAGTCATGCTCAAGCAATTGCGCTAGCTTCAGTACAGTGTAATTTTAGACAGCATTTGGGTAAGTGTATGTCTTCTTTCCCATTAGAGTCTGACTGTAACAAAGACCAATTAATTTTAGGCATAACATAAAGCTTTCTCTTCTCTTCTCTTTCTTTTTCTCCTTATCCAAAGCAATAAGAAAGTTCTGCTTGGATCTTTGGATAACACTTAACACCACAATCTTTCCTGTCATAGTCACAATCAAAAGTTAGAGCATCTCCTCCGTACTCCTCCTAAACTAGTCCCTGAATTGCTAATAACTTAGTTGCTACTTAGTTCAGCAAAATATCATGAAGAAATCAGATGATAAGCACATCAGGACTGTATTCTTCTACGTAACTTGTCAAAACCAAAATTAGAACTTGGAACTTGCTGACTTTTCATGTAAGACCAGATGTCTTGTGTCAAATCAAAGATCCTTTATAATATTTCATAATTTGTTTTAAAAAAAATACAATTTTTTTTTGAGTGTCTATCAGCAGTTAAGAATTGGTGGCAAGCTACCAGCAAAACTCCCTCTTGCAGCCACTTCCCCATTTATAACATCATACCAAGGCACAGAGTCAGAGGATACATGTCCCAAAAGGATACCAATACTTAAAACTCTGCTCTTTTCTGTCATTTACAGGGACATTTACACTATGAAATCAAAGAATAATTAGCTATTTTCACATTCCTATTGCAGAACTACTGGATGTGTGAAGGCTGGAGAAATGGGCTAACTGGAACCTCACGAAATCCAGTGAAGGGAAATGCAAAGGTCTGCACCTGGGGAGGAATAACCCCATGCACAGGCTGAGGGCCAACTGGCTGGAAAGCAGGTTTACTCAACATTGGTGAGACCACATCTGCAGTGCTGTGTCGAGTTCTAGGGTCCCCCAAGTCAAGAAAAGGGCAACGAAGACAATTAAGGGTCTGGAGCATCTGACGTATGAGGAGAGGCTGAGAGAGCTGGGACTGTTCAGCCTCAGGAAGAGAAGGCTCAGGGGGATCAAATCAGTGCGTATAAATGCCTGAAGAGGGAAGTAAAAAAAGACAGCCAGACTCTTCTCAAGGGAGCCCAGACACAAGACAAGAGGCAATGGGCACAAATGAAATATGAGGGATCCGCGGCCGGGGGGGGGGGGGGGGGGGGACCAACAACAAAAAAAACCCCACAAAACAAAACAACTTTTTTACTGTGAAGGTGGTCAAACACTGGATCAGGTTGCTCAGAGATGGTGCGGAGTCTCCATCTTTGGAGACATTCAAAACTTGGCTGGACACAGTCCTAGGCAACCTGCTACAGTAGACCCTGTTTGAACAGGGCATTGGACTAGACAAGTGTCCAGAGCTGCCTTCCAACTTCTGCCATGCTGCAATTCTAAGAAATCTCTTTTCAAACCTGCTGCCTGCTAACTTCTTGGAGTTATACATTTTTAACTCTGACAGGCAGTAAGCCATCTATATTTTCCTCTATTCCTTTCCAATAACTCTAACATTGTATTTGCCTTTCTCTAACTGCTACTAATAATTGATTTAACATTTTCAGAGAACTAACTACAAAGCTCCAAGACAGTAATAGCTTATTTATAATTGCTGTTCCTCCTCTTTTCTCTCCCTGTGTAGATTATTTTGCATTTTTGGACACGGAACTTGATCTACCATTTTATTGCCTACTCGCCCATTATTGCGACATACCACCGAAACTTTCTACAGTCAACTTCAGCTTTTACTACAAAAAAAGTTTCAGTGGTAACTTCCCTTCGTTGTAAAGAAGGGACCTACTTGTTTCCCATCTGGTTAAAACAGTTGCTAATATACGATAAAACCTCATGTTTTTGCAGTTTAACTTTTTTAATGAGTATTTGGTGAGGAATACTATTAGAACCACTTTGAAAATCCAAGGACAGCATACAGAAGTCAGATTTTCTCATCAGTAGTCTTCTTGATCCCTCCTAGAATTTTTTTTGTTTTTTGTTTGTCTGTTTGTTTTAAAACAACCTTGCTTTAAAATTTGCTGCATTAGAATCTTTTAGTGCAATGGAAATAATAGATTACATAACACATTTAATAGTTCAACAATTTCATGTCTCTGATTTCTTTCAGAACTGGAGATAACTCTGTCTAGCCCTGGCAGTCCAGTATTTTATTAGTTCGTTTTAATCACAGAAATGTTGGCTAGAAGTCTCTAGTCCAATCTCCTGCTAACACTAGGTCATGTCTGGCCATGCTTTTGTCTAGCCAAGTTTTGAAAGCCTCCAAAAATAGAGATCCCACAACCTCTCTGGGTAACTTGTTCCAGTATTGCACTACCCTCCCAGAAAAACAAAAAACCCAAAACCTCTTCCTAATGTCCAGCTAGAATCTTCAAGGTGAAATTTGTGGCTGTTGCCCCTTGTTCTATCACCTGCCATTACCAGCACAAGTTTGGCTCCATCATTTCTGAAACTGCCCTTAAAGTAGCTTTAGGCTTGCTACTAAATTCTCCCTTAGCTTCCTCTTCACCAGATTAAACAAGTCCAGTGCCCTTAACCTCTCCTTGTGTGCCACGTTACTACTATTATGCTGCCTCTAAACAATCTCTCAAACTACTTGCAGAAATCCTAGCCTTTTGGCAGCTTCATTAACTTTAATGACCTTCTTAATTTTTATGCAGTTTCCCTTTTCATCTGACATTAACCTAAGTTGAATGTCACCAAAGAACTATTCTGTAATAGTAACCACAGTGATTCAAATTCAAAATCTTTACAGAAATGAAAAAGCTCCCTCAAATTCACTACAACAACATTGAACCAAGTCTCAAACACTGTTCAGGATCACAGAATGCTGTTTCTCAAATGGGTGCTGTGAATGCTGGTCAAAAAAACAGATGGTATAAAAATTTAGCCACAAAATTACTTTCCTCTTTATACATTTATGCAATTCACAAGTGTAACAGAAATAGTCTGTTATTGTGTTTTCTAGCTTTTCATCATCTCCCTTTGTACATCACAGACACTGTTGCCTTTCTAGATGGATGATTAATAGTTGTTCCATTATTCTCTACTTCAGGCACAATTTAAACCATCGGCATTCTGCATTACTTGCAGATACAGTTAACTCAGTTACTTAACTGAGATTTTTTTTTTTTTTTAAAGTATAAAACACTTTAAAAAACACCACCACCCACTCCATCGTTAGAACAGAGCTTATACTTGTGGATTACAGTTATTCCACAGTAATTCTTTGCACCTCCAAGCTTTTTGCCTATTATGTCAAGTTCATCCTTAAAAGTTATGGACTTAATTTCATCCTTATTTTCTAAACTTCTAGTTTTGGTGCAGAACATGTACGTCTTTTGTCTTCACCTTGTTGCTTATTTGCATGCATCTAGCTTAAATGGGCTTTACTTGTACAAGCTTCTTCTCATTGATTTCTATTTGATCTTTATTTAGGTCTGTTTTGTTGCTGTTGCTGCACACAAGATCTGAGATCCATCAGTTTTCAAAAACACCAGGCCAAAGACTTTGAAGTTCTGAGACAACACTTTTAAAATAAACATAACCCAGGAGGTAAGCAGGCGAAGAAATGCAGCCTGTGAGACAATCTCAGAGTACGAGCTCAATAACGACTGCTAATAATACAATAATTATACTTCCAAGATAGCCTAGAAAATTACCGACAACATTTGAAACTTAGGTCAACAGGAGAGGGGAACAGTTGCAGGATTCAAAAGCTACTTGAATTATGGCACCTTTTAATATAGATTCTAAATAATTCCCTATGCTTATTGATGAGTTGCCTGTTCTCTTATGTCCTTTCCCATATATTTCAAATCAGCACTTACCAGTACCGGAACTTGGAACCCAAAGTGAAATAATGTGCAAAAAAGTTCTTCTGAGGGGGGAGTGGTCTGTCCAAACGGAAGAACGTGTGATGTTCAACACAAGCCTTCCACAAATTCTTACATGCTCGGTAATTCACCATATTGAATCCCAGTAATGTTTCTCTAGATTCATGCTAAAAATGAGAAAAATTTATTTGAGATAGAAAGTATTCCCAGTTACTTTTGAAATTAAGATAAATACTGTTAGTTTGTTGGTTTTTTAAAATTATGCTTTTTGAAGTGGTTCTCTAATTTTACATTAACTTTATGTATTATAAACCCTTTTAAAATACCTCTAAGTTTTCTTTAAAAGATTTTTTTTTCCTTTTTTTTTAAAAATGAGCCTGCTCAAAGGTTAACAGTCTGTTTAGTGATATTGAAACAAGTCTAGATGGGAAGAAATGGTCCCAAAAGGTAGGACCATTTGTATGGTATGCTACATTTGTATGTTTGCTACATTTGAGAACTCAAAGGCAACGTGCCTCCCTGTTTCAAGATTACTACAGTTAAGATTACTACAGTTAAGACAAGGAATTGTCATGCACACATGCCAATTAGAGGTTGGGAACAGGTACTGATTGCAAGAGCAACTGATGTGCCTACTTCTAAATGATTAATTAGGTTCCTGGTAAAGGAAAGAAGCAAAATTGCAACTCAAGCTAAGCTATTCTGCCTGTTGAGGGAGCTTGATTACAACCTTCCGTAGGTCAGAAAACACCATCAGCACTTTGCTTTCTCTTCACAGTACTAAATCCTCCACAACATTTAGCACACCTTAACTGTGTAACTGTGCCACACTTAGCAGTAAACTCCTTTTCCAAGTCAAGCTTTTGCTGGCCTGCTCATCTCTTGATCTGCTGAGATACCGGGGCGTAGACCTGCAACTCTTCCCCCAGCGTTGTATTTGGCAAGTCATCGTGCCTAACGGCTAAGAATGACACTGTATTTTCATCCACATGATTAATTTAGGATAAAGAATAAAATGGATTTAAAAAGTAAAGAGCAAATTCCGAGTATCTATTGATGAAATTCAAGAAATTATATGCAAGAAACTGAAACCTGATATTTTACTTCCATTTACAAAAATTACTTAAATCTCTTTTCTTAATTTCCAAGTATTGCCAGCTGTTCCCTGTATTTTCTAGACATGTTAACAGAAGTACTTAAAAATTAAAAGTCACAAACAAAGTAACAGAAATTAAGTCTATTATCTGTTCAGTTTAAAAAGGCTTTATCAACAATGTAAACATACAATAATATAAACAAGATACACTAATATTCTGCAAAAGAGCAACTATGTAAAATTATGGACTGCCTCATCTGGATCCAGTAAAGGATGAACCAGCTAAGATTTTAGAGTCCAACAAAAAGTTCTCATGATGTAGCAAATTTTAATGCCCTGTCAGCCTTTTACACTGTTAGAAAAGAGAATTTGACAAGTTATATGAGCTGGTGATCATGTATTTTCACGTCACTCAAAGCATTGGGGGGGGGGGGGGGGGGGC
>NW_008794888.1:8105730-8144638 GCF_000699145.1 Aptenodytes forsteri | reverse complement strand
GGGGGGGTGAGGCAGGAGATATTCTGCTGTTTCCCCTAGTTTGTATTCCAGAGAACAAGCTGATCTGATTCTCATACCACCATCTGATCACTCTATCAGGCATGAAGCATGAAGGAGGAGCTGGTATCGCATGATGAGAAGGAGCTGCAGCTAGATCAGCTTAATTGTAATGCGAAACAGCACTTTCACAGGCACTTGGTGTGTTAGAGCTTTAAAGGTACCTTAACAATAGTTCTATTCATAGCTTTTAAGGCTTTCATTTCAGTGCAGAGAGAACTGATTCTCAAACCCTACCCTTAATCTCAATTAGAGCTAGGAATCAATCTTCAAGGTAAAGAAGAGTATAAGATATTGGCTCCTAAGTGCACCCATCCTTTTCCTATCCACCCTTGCAGGTTCTGTAATATCTAAACCTAAGTTGGGCACTTGAAATTCATCTTTGCTGATGATTCTGGGGTGCAAGCCCTGGTTCTACTGCTGTCCGGTAGCTGGATTTACAAAAAGATTGTAAAGCCCCTGTTTTCCCTGAAAATAGTAGGCTTGAATCAATGGGGGCTCAGCGTAAGACCCCAAGGCAACATTTATAATGTCCACTGTACTTCAGCCAAAAGCATATAAAATAACAGGACAGTTATAGTGCAGCCTATGAGAACGTTTTTATAGCACAAGGCTCCAGGAAGATGCTGAATGCTCTATGGTATGACAATGACATACAGGTATTTCAGGGTTTTACGTTAGAAGACTACCTCAGGGAGTCACAGTTGGATTCTGTTCTGAAATGACTATCTTACTGAGCAGAGTGTCCATGGTTCCTATTAGAGAGAGGAAAACAGTCTGCTTGCTACGGAAGGGGAGAAGAGTGAAGCAGCTGGAATACAATACCAGTGATGAGGCTCAGGGCCCAAGCATGAAACTACAGGTAAGCCAAATACCACCACGTAAGTTAATTTAAATCATAACCTTACAGACATACACCATGCGGCATGGCACA
The DNA here is from genome assembly GCF_000699145.1 of Aptenodytes forsteri. Taxonomy (NCBI): domain Eukaryota; kingdom Metazoa; phylum Chordata; class Aves; order Sphenisciformes; family Spheniscidae; genus Aptenodytes; species Aptenodytes forsteri. Next base: position 8,143,647 of record NW_008794888.1, on the reverse strand, counting down.
TGTGTGGCAGGCTACCTACAGAATCCAAGAAGAAACACTGGAGGGATAGGGCAAAGTAAAGTCTAAGTCATGTTTGTGGTTCCTTTTATTAAAAGGACAAAAAACAAACAAAAAAAAGCGGAATGAATATTGGTGCCCCTCTCACATTCAACAGCTCAGCCCTTGAACATTCACCTTGGGTGAGGACATTTATTCAAACCCACCTTTGCCTGATTTGAAACAGGGACTTCAGAGCAGATCTCTCTCTGCTCAGGAGAGAAACTGAGTTGAAAAAACATTCTCTCATGGTCTCTTTCACTTTGCCTAAACAAAGAAAAATCCCAGAACAAAGCAAAAATTCCCTACCCCCTTCTCTGAGAGAGACAAAAAGAGCTGCCCTTTATAAGCGGCAGATGGTCCAGAGACTCAAGATATTCCACAAATAGTGGACAAAAGTCCTGTGGAAGCTTAAATGCAACACAGATTGTGCCAACAGTATCTGGTCTTCACACAAAAAACCAACGGCAGAAACTTCGATAGGATTCGGCAACAATCAGCTAGGCATCTAATGAATGCCAGTGTTACTTAAGATCAAGTATGTACTTGGGCAGATAAGCCCATCACCTTGTGCTTCTAGCCCAAGTTCTTTCTAAAAGTCATCAAGAAGAAAAAATTCAAAGCACAAACTTCAGATACATAACTTGTAATTTAAAAAAAAATCATTTTGGCCACTCACTGAAACCAGGTCTTGGTCATGGACAAAACCTATGATATTGTTTTGTTACAGACTCAAGTAATTTTTCAGTGGACATCTGGGCTCTGAAAGAGCAAAAGAACATGCTGAATGGCTTATGTGGCTGTTGAAGAATCAAGACCACTACAGTATGCTGGACAGCATTAAGAGTTTGATGCTGACTATTGACATTACAACAGCCAACGGTGCAACTAGCTGAAAACAGAGAAGCTTAGGGAAACATCTAGAAAAATGATACTACTGAATTATTCTCAAACAGCTTCAAAGCATGTAAGGGAAGCAGCATAGGGAACAGGCAGAACAAACAAAAATATGGTGAAAAATCCTGCCATTGAAGTTATGGCTCAGGGGGCTTCTAATGTCGGATGAAGAAGTCATACATATAACATTCTTTTCCCCCCACAAAATCATAAAGAAACAATGGAAAGAAAATCTACTCCAGTGGATGCGTGCTCCAGCTATATAATTGTCAGAATACACAACCAGCTTCCATTCAAGATTATATCATGCTACCAGTGGAAAATGACTTTGACATTAAACTGCTTCATCTGACTTCCTTTAAGTGATTTATTTAAACACAGATATAATCTATTAAAAGTAGGCAAATAATTCTTTACTTATGTTGATGCCTCTAAGCAATGCCAAGTCAGGGAATAAATTTAATAGGTGATTAAAAGATAAGGCACTTGCACTTTTGTGGACAGTTGCAATTAAAAGCTCTCAACATTCATTAGCAGTATTTGAAAAATCTCTGTTTAGGACTGCTTAAAAGCATATGCAACCCAGTTTGGAAAAAAGAAAAAACACGGGAAAATTCCTCTCCCAAGTCCGCTAATTTAATATCCTATAGCATCTCAGCTTTGCATCAGAATAAATATGGTTTCTCAGCTGTACAATTTATTATATATTTACACAGAACTTTGAAACACATCATCAGCATACCATAAATGTATTTTCACTGCCATATCGTAAATCGGTGCTTTTAAATATACACTCAAAGCACTAGACCAGAGATATTTTACATACCAAATGTGCAATCACTGAGTCACTTCTCCTAGTTTCTGCTGCCTAAAGCGAGCCATTTAGGCTCCCTTTACTGTTAATGGGAGTGAAAGCAAAAGTAAGTATATTCCACCAGAGAGCAACTTAATCCATCCTAAAATGTACTTCCAATTCATCCAAATTGTTTCACCCTTTGCATGTGTCTGGTTACTATAGAGGAAGTCTAATGATTAGCTTTGGTTCGCTAATTATCATGAAACAGAAAATATGTTCCTTTAACATAACTGAAGCTGAATATAGGTGAGATGAATCTTATCCTATGAGTCTACTCAGGAAATGTAACTCTGGAAATAATTTTAATATTAAGTTTGATTAAAAAATTAGTTTAAGTATGCCTTCTTTGGAAGCCAAATTTGAGCTTTGATCTTAAGATATTCATGACTTGGAATTAATGAAAATTAAGTTCTTGCCATCAGTTTTCATCTGATACATAGAGTTTAAAGAAAAACAGTTGGCTTGGATAAGATGTCTCAGAAGAGAAATTACATTAGTTACATATACTACATTCTGGTGCAAGTAACAATATGCAGAGTATTAAAAAGCAACAGAAAAAACAAGATGAGAAAGCTATCTATTACCTTCAATTATATACAGAATTTTTTTCTGCAGAAAATAGAGAAAACACTCAAGTACAGTACCCAATCCAATTTTATATCTAGGTATCTCAATCTTCAAAGTCCTGAACTCTGCTACTACAGCCTTTTCCGCAAGCTCCGATTTAGAAAACAACTGCAGCTCATAATTTCTGAATTCCAAATAAAAACCCAAATTCCCATCTCGGATCTAAATACAACATTCCTGCAACAATAATGGAAGTTACACACACTGGTATCAAGACAAAATTTGACCTCTGGGCTGTCAGAGATCAGTTTGCCTTTGAGAACTAGCCTATAGCTCCTGCAGGGTATTAAGAAATACCTGAGTCACCACAATGAAATAGTCCTCCCCCCTTTTTTGTATCATTACCATTTCCCAGCTCACATTGACAGATACTCCAGTTTATTTCATGTAATAGCCAAAGTTCATTTCTTTCTACACACAATTACTCCATAATCTTCTAACTCCTGTTACCCCACTTCTGAACTGATAGCTACTCACGCTGCTCCAAGCACACGGGTTCAACTCCTGTCAAGTGATACACAATGAAGTGTCTGCATGTGGTCAGGTAGTTCCATTTGTGAAAACTGCAAACTCCTGAGCCTCATTTTAAAGGATCTACTTTTAAGATACACAGTTTGACTCCTATTTTCAGTACTAGTACTAGTCACCAGCCATTGGCCTGATCTGACGTAACAGGTGTTTCCTCCTTCTATTCTTCCTGTTTAACCATATTGTCTCTAAATCTGAAATAGTCCTATAGTACTCAGGATGCATTTCTGCCTAGAATCCATTTTTTTTTATCTAGTCAGTAACTCTACATTTCAGGTCTTCAAATCCTTTCAGCTTAAGAACTGCACAAAACCTTTTAACTAATCTGATGAGTTAATCACATAGTCATATTTTTAATTAATTCCTCCATCTTTCCCCAGTGATATGTCTGATGGGTTTAGACTCTAATCTCTTGGAGGCGTGGAACAATCTGTTTCTTGCTGAACTAAATGCACAGGGGTCCTGTGGTGCTTCACAGGGTAGCAAACACACACCACAAGCAGTGAAACATACACATTCTTCACAGAAAGCTTCAACTTTTTCCCCAACAAATTTAGAAGTAGGCATAAAAAATTACCATATGTAATTTAAAAGGGCAAAGACTTTCTTATCTCTTCTCTTTAAATATAAGTAATAAAGCCAACTTGTATTACTAAATCTGAATAATACAAGTCAGCATGTTTTAATCAAACGTTTACTTACAAGCACATATAGAACTGAAGCAGCGTTAAGCACTACCTTTAATTTTAATTTGGTTTCTTCTGAAATTTAAATTTAATCTTGATTTACTTTCAACCTTTTCAACATTTGTCTTATACAAACAAGTTACATTTCCTGTAACTAAACATATCTAAAATATAAGGCAAATCAAATGAAAAAAAGTCTTATAAAGCATTGTAATGGCCCATATGAGAACTGAAATAGCCAGAATGTTGGTGAAGCTGGACTTTTAATTGCAGATAAAGGCAAGAATCAACTTAATATCAGTCAGTATAATGCAGATGTGCAGTATGGAGAAATTCCATTGCTCTCATTTTTTGAGATGAAATTTAAGACAGTACTCACCAATTCTTTCCTAAGTTGAATAAAAAACTGTTTGCACTTAAAAGAAATTTTTACAATCTTCAACCTAAATGAAAAATAAAATCACAATATTTAAAAACTTAGTATACTGAATCATGGTTAAAGGCTTAAATACACCTACTGAAAATATACTTTCTAGAGAGGATGGATTTAATTTCATTTCCATGAAATTTCCATAGACAAAAAATAAGATATCAAAGATTATATAAAATAGCTTGTATAATTTGAAATTTATGAGCCATATATTTAAGATATCCATCAAATTCACTTGTTTCAATCCTAAACCCAAGGCAATTGCTAATTTAAGTATCTTTTCCCAGTTCCAAAGTCCAAAGAGCTATTCTGTCCCCAGGTCATTCCAATCAGATGTTCTCTTCTCTGAGACCGCTTTCATTATCCTTTAGAATACGAAAAAAATACTTTGAACTGCACCTGATTCCTGAAAGACATTCTTTCTCTATGTTCTTGCATGTCTTTAAATATAACCAGAACTTGTTTTAGTAAAATAGCTAAGACAAGATATAAGCACGGAGATAAGGACTTGCGATCTTGGTCTTTATAAAAAGTTAAAAAACAAAACAAAACAAATCATCACACTATGAGGAGGAAAAAACATTTAAAATATCACGACAGGGAAAAATCAGCCTACAGATCTTTTTGTCTTGCAGGTTAGCTATAAACATTCAAGATGCTGACAGTAATTCCAGAGAATTTTGGATGGTCACTGCAATGCTAGTTATGCTAAATGGGAAAAGACAGGCCATATTTCCATCACAATCTAATTATACACTTTTTCAGAGAAATGCAACATTAGGACAGTGCATATCCTTTATTAAATATACAGGAGTATTATTTTGGTCAAGAATAAAAGCAAGGTTACAACTGTAACAAGAAAAAACAGTAACTTCTGTGACTTTGAAAAGGAACAACTGATATGCTACTGCAAACTGTAGAACACTAAATTCAAATGCTATCTCACTCAAAGGAGATTTTACTGACAACTGTCATGAAACTCAAAGCAAAAGAGAATCTAGATCACACAGTTAACTTGCGGGAAATTACACAGCAAACTCTTCAGGGGTTACAATCAACCTTTTGCACAGCGTGTTGATATGGAGCACCCTTACTAATCCGAACTGTCATCTCTGATGGTCCCTGTACTTCAAGTTATTATATTGGCTTGGTAAAGCTACAAAAGACAGAAAAAACCCCAAACCAACCAACCCAAAACAAACCCCCCAAAAACCCAAACCAAAACAAAAAAACGTGTCAGTGAAGATAGTGCTACAATTTTTGAGATAAACATATTCATGAAGAATATACAGGGACCTCAATAGTGACTGGAATTACTACTTGCATATTAATCACCTTGTTGAATAAAAAACCCTCTAGACTAGGAAGGATGAGAAGCAAAACATTAACAGACACCTTAGATGGATATCTATACATAGAAATTATTTTCTTAACTTAATCAAATGGAGATATTTTTCTCCAAGGGATTATTCAGAGCAGGAACCTAACTTGGATGTCCTAATTTGTTGAGAGAGTTTCTATCTCCAATAACATAAATGAAGTCTGTGAATATTAGCCTTTAAATTATGCTTATTTAAATCTTTTCCCATTTCTTTTTTCTTTCCTAGCTTTGCCATTAGTTTAAAAAAAAAACACACAGCAGCTATAACTTTGTCCCTTTTTTTTTTTTTCCAATTTTTAACAAATTGTTGATTTTGAAGTTAGTTTCTCAAGGATTATAAGTTGTAGCCCCCTTTGTATTTTATCTACTGAAATCAAATTATTCCATTGGTAATGCAGCAATTTTCTTTGCACCTCCCGTGACAAACAATTGCTTAAGACTAATTAGGGATGGGTCCTAAATTTTCTGGATGGGATAGACACTAGTGAATATAGCAGTCTGACTGTGGAAAAAACAGAAAAAAATTTTATTAGATTATTTAGGCTGTAGTTAACCAGAAGTATGTTGTGATTAATTTTCTAAAATTTTGGGGTACAGGGCAATTAAAAGAGCATTTTAATAGATACCTTTTCTAAAATCTGAACCACACACACTCTACAACATATCAGATTTGCTTTGCATGCCAACAGAAAACCTGAAAATAAATCAAAATTATTCCATTTATAAAAACATTCTACTACCTTTTTACTCTTTTTTTCCCCCTCTTCTGCTACAGAAATTACTGCCTTTGGTGATTTACAGACTCAAGGAGAACAATAAGGATGAAAGCTATACACACTGTTTTTAAATCTTACCCCATAATTTGGGCAGAGTGAGGTCAGCTGCCTTTTAAGCCTGAAACCATTTGGAACAGATTCAAAACTATAACGTTAACCAATAAGGTCTAATGCAACCCATAAGAGTCACCATTCAAGTACAAATAAATGACTCAGCAAAGCTGAATCTCAGCTATTTTCAAAAAATACAGCAGTGCATATGAATCTCTCTTATCTGCTAATACCCTGCTAGTCATTAAATAACAATATCCATACTCAGCCAAAGTAAAAGGCATGTCTGCCTATGTTTCCTTTCTCTGACTGCTGGCAATGGTGCATATCCAAGGAAAAGGGTAAGAACAGGCAGGCATCAATAATTTTTTCCTGGTATGATTTTCCAGTCTCCAGCCATCTCAGGCATCCTAAATCGTAAGATGTATCTTTTTAAATGAAGAGATATTTAAAAGTCCTAAAGTGAGGACTGTATTCAAACATGTGGAAGGAGTCTCCTGATATCAAGCTCTGGTTCTCACTAAGGACTTTACCACCCCAACCCTTGCCGGGAGGGTGATAACACAGGATACAAGCAACCCAGCAAATTTCTTGACCAAGACTACTTTGACACAGGTTCTGGACCTGCCAGCTAGGGAAGATGCTCTTGGTAGCACAACTCACAAACAAGGAAAGATTGTCCAGATTTAGTAGTCAAAGGCAAACTTGGCTCCAGCAGCTGTGAGATGGTGAAGCTAAAGATCCTGAGGGAAGTGAGGAGGGATGCAGCAGACTAAACAACCCTGGAGTTCAGGAGAAGACGCTTCAGCTTGCTCAGAGCTCTGGTAGGCAAAATCCCTTGGAAGCTGCCTTTTGGGGCACAGGAACTGAGGAGATGTGGCCAATCTTAAAGGACAATCTTCTCAATTCAGAACAATCCTGATGTGCTAGAAAACATGCAAGCGTGGGAGGAGGCCAACTTGGATGAACTCGGAACTGCTGACTGAGCTCAAACACAAAAGGAAGCGTACAGGATGTGGAAGCAGGATCAGGTGACCAAGGAGGAACACAGAAGTACTACCTAGGCACTCAGGGATAAAACTAGGAAAGCCAAAGTGCAACTGCAGTTCCAATTGGCAATGGGTGCAAAAGGCAACAAAGCTTTCTAGGGGGACATCGACCGCAAAAGAGAGGCAAAGGAAAGCATGTCTCCACTGCTGAACAGGTAATCTAGTAACAAAGGAAAGGCTCCATGCTCTTCTCCTTTGGTCCTCAAGGGCAGGATCTACTCCTTGGATTCCCAGGTCTCTGTGCCTGGTAGCACAGTTTGGGGAAAAGAAGAATTACTCACAATACAGGAAGATCAAGTTAGGACACACTGGATAAAAGACAGTTTCCTTTGTTTTACCTTATTCCTGCCTTGTCTCCCTCCTGTTTAATTTCTCCCCATGATCATGAGGATCACAATATGCAATTTAGATATAATATCAAATTAAGAGGGAGAGGGCAAAGACATTTTATTTGATTCTTCTCTGAGCAATACAGTTAAACCTTTATTTCTTCCCACATACATGTATGTCTATCCTCTCACTTGTCTCAAAACTCAGCTCAGGAGTACTGAAAAAGGGATATCTAAATATTCATTGTAGCCATAAAGCACTGGGAAGACATTACACAGCTCCAGTTGCACAGGAGCAAGAATAAATAGAAGCAAGAAGAGTAAGTATCAGGACTGGTGTCACTGGAGCAGCTGCGTAACTATGGATAAAATGAAAGGTAATAGGTCTACTATTGAGCTATATTGAAAATGAAAGGTAATAGGTCTACTATTGAGCTATATTGTGAGAACTGACATTTCCGATCCTTACTCATAGCAAAAGAAAGCCTATAATAGGACGAAATTGGGGGGGTGGGGTGGTGTATGTGGCAGGGGTGGTTCTTTTTTTTGTAAAGCCCAATTATGTTGGTACTATAGTCTTCACAGGAAGAAATTAATATCCCTGATGTCAGCTAATATGGTTGAATACAAAGAAGAACTGTTTAGGTAATTACACATACACAAAAAAACACACTAAGAATTTAGATCAGCATCCCTGGCATGCAAACAATACGAAGCAGAGCTCACAGAAACCTCTGGCTTCCAGTAGGGACATGTAGCTTAATTATGACTTCCACTGTGTGTACTCAGTAATTTACCAGTGCATTTTATAGAACCTATTTCTACTATTACTGTTTTCCCCAAAAAAACAGCAGTAAAAGCAGCCTGAATTAAAACCTTCCCGATTATTACAGCATTGCATTTATAAAGCAGTCTTTCCCAGAAATGGCTCTAACACTTCAAAACTCTTACCAGATAAAGGATATCTTTCTTAGAACGTGTCACTATTATAAAGGCAGGTCTGACTGACTAGTACGGTAGTTCCAGACTTATCATTGCAAGATCCAGTTTTAATTTACCCAACTAACCATGGAGACTGAAAATTTACATGCTCCGTAATTGCCTCAGGCTTACTTATCTTTGAATGCTTACAGGCAAAATGTTTACCATGCTCAATTGTATCTGGCTGTGGATAATGCTTATGTCATAGCTTTGTCTTTTTTTCTCTCTCCAAAAAATCTACTAAAATTTGACCATTCACACTGTTTCTCAACATGGTAAACCACAGAATACGTAACATCTTACAACAAAACTTGAGACTAAGCTTAGCACAGAAAACCAGAATGTCTCAGAAATTCATTGGGTTGCAGGAGAGATCAAGACTGTGATTAACATCTTGAACCTCTGCAAGGGAACTAAGTGAAAACAGGTGAGTAATTATAGGTAATGAATCTTACCCTGAGCTAACAAAAAACAACAAAAAACCCAAGGATTTCAACTGTCCGTATCAGTATGAATTCAGATAAAAGTTTTTCCAGTTTCAATTGTGGTAACCAATTTAATCTGTTTACATGAAGATGACAGACCAGCCAAGAACATTAGAAAAGTCCAGTGCTGCATTGCCCAAGTACACACATCAGCAGCAAATGAAAAAGTAAAATCAGCAGCAAATGAAAATGCAAACTTTTCATCATTTTTCTAGAGCGAACAGCTTTTGTGCCTGGCAAACTAATGTCTATTATGATAATTTTATATGGCTGACTTCGCCCACTCAGAATGCTGTTATAGCATACTCAATGACATATGTAATGAGTAAGGCTGTCAAAGTGGATTCCAAGCAGGCAAAGGAAACCAAGGGAAAGTTACTTCTGAGGGAACTAAAAAAAAGCATTGGGGAAGGTGACGTAACTTCTGTAGAGCACTACAGAAGTTACAGAACACGTCTATAGAGCACTATAGAAGTCATAGTGCAGAACAGGATTTCTCTTAGATCTTTCCCCTTCTTATATGAATAAATAAGAACAGGATCCCAACTTAAGACGACTGATAACTAGAGAACATATTTAGTGAGGATAACTCCATGTTTACAGAACAGCCTTAAAAACTGTTTTAGTTAAGAGGAGAAATAAATTACAGTATCTTCTGCAATAAATGCACTTTTTTGATCTTTATCATAAAATTGGTTATCTATGGATGAAGAGATGACAATATCCTGAATGCTCCACCTCAGTTATCCTGAAGTGCCATACCTACATTAAATTTAACACACAGAGCGTAATTAAGTTATAGGTGACAAAACAGATAAGAGCAGTCTCTCTCCAGGTTAATATTTTTAAGTTCAGTTGTCTCTTTAAAGACTGTGAGCTAGACCATAACACTGGCCCTGGCTATACAGTTAATTAAACATAAAGTATGCTCACAAACTCCTGAAGAAAAAAAAGTATTAAAATTCATTATAGTTTGCACCACAATCATTTAACAACACAGCACGCAGACAAAACCCCATCATAAAATTATCCATAGCACAGCATGAGGTAAAACATTTCAACTTGATATGCTATAACTAAGTTTCAGTCTTTTTTAAAGCGTGTGACACTGGTAGCAGTAAAAATATGTTTTGAAATACCAAACAAAAATATTAGCTTAAACAGCTGTCCTTACCACTGAAAGGTGTTAATTCGTACTCTGTTCTTAAAAATTAGTATTCCACCTGACATCACTCCAATCATTATTTCATTGTTACTCTGATCCTTTAAAAGAAAAGAGAAAATTACCTGAAGAACAATATAAATATCTTTGAAAGCTCATATAAATTCGTTCTCATCTCTCTCTCTCTCCAAATAGACCAATACCATAGTAAAACAGATCTAAATTAACATGGAGGGAAATGTGTTTTAATAAGACAAGTAAGAATTAAATTATTCGTTCCTATTAAGGACAAGCCCAAATGTTTGCTCAGAGTTCTTTATAAGCTACCACAGAATTTTAATTTCTTAAGTTAGATCTGTCTTCCACCAACTTCGAAGAAATACACAATACAGCGTATTCTAGCAGTTTATTATGAAGAACAGCACTAATAGACTGGCTTGACATTTGCTACACTAAAAGCAACCAGCAACTTAAATTCCTACCTGGAAGGAAATTGCAATCTCAGAATACAGAGAGGAGAGATTCTAAAACAAACAATATTGTAAGCATATTTAAATAGCACATTTTTCCTGAAATATCTTTGCACTCTAATCAAACACCTGCTATAAATCTCTCAATATGTGTGCAACAGCAGGATAGAGAGCAGTGAAGTAGGGTACATTTCAATTTCTACTGCAAGTTTCTCTAACCTTAGAGAGTAGGACAAGAATATTTAAAAAACAGAGGTGTCTTAGTTACTAAAAATAATTATATTCAGAGGCTTTGCAGAAATGGTTGTACTGTACTGACAGGTTAAGATTGTTTGAGTCAAGACCTTGAGCTACTTACTTTACCAGATAAAACTGACACTATATCAAATTATAGTATGCTCACCTTACATTAACAGTTCATATTATATAATGATAACGATTTATAATTTAGTTCTAATCGGAACCAAATTAAGTATTTTTAAAAGCTGACAGGTCCTTAAATATCAGAAGCACATTCAACAAGTACATTTTTCTTATTTACCAGTAGCCAACTGAACTGGCATTGAGGCCAACAAGGCTCCACCTGAATAACACACGTATAACTAAGCCCAAATTTAAGCAAAGAAATACCCTCACTAGAGTGAAATAGTGGTTACTGAAATTGGTAAATCACAGTTAGGCACCTAATATTATTTCCACTTTTTTCTCTTGTAAGCAGCAGCCAGGAAGGCTCACTAAAATTAAATATTTATTTTTCCATAAATCTCAGAGGAATTCATTTTTACATTACAATACTAGTTCATCCAAACTTACCCTTGCATAGTGCAATTCAACTCCATAAAGTTCTAAGGTACGTGCTGTATTGAGATAATTGAACTCTGCTTCTGCAGGAGACAACCCTCTGAAAGAAAGAAGCTAAATCAGAAACATTCTAACATAACCCTCCGCATCAGGCTCCCTAGTGAGCTAAAACAGAAAATCTGCATTTGTTTTACTACTTCTACCCCCACCCTGAAATTTGAATTTCCTTTCTCACCATAAACAGACTGTAACCCAAAAATTTTAACAGCAAAAAAACTTGTGCTTCCACATAGACAAAGTCTTGTCAAGAGTCCGCAACACAGCTTGCAAATGCACACGTTTTATTTCTAATGCACTGTATCATTTAAATGTCTGTGGAGCTCTAGAATCTGGAAATCACTTTTGCAGTCCTGTATTTTGTATTGATAACAGCAACTTCTCTCCAAGGCTCACCTTTAAAGTTTAAACTACCATCAACTCACTTTAATTTCTTTACCCTACCTAACAGAATTTGCTAAGCCATTGACTGAAATGTAACATAACATTCAGTACTTTCTAAAGCCAACAACATGCCGCAATCAAGCAAATGTTTTTGTAAATATAGCTTACATTTTGTTAAATTTAACTGTGAAAAAAAGCACTTAAGTTCTAAAATATCAAAGAACCATCACTGAAAAAGTACCAAAATGTTACACACTGAAAAAAAAAAATATTTTCCATTGCTTCATCGCCTTTTCCTCTTTAGTGAAAGGTCACAGACTTGCACACAGGAATGAGCAGATATTGAAGAAAAGGACTTTGTTACTTCTAAAGTAACTCTTGTTTACTGGTGAGAGCACCACGAAAACAAAGCCTTTACGCACAGAGCATTCTCAAAGACCGAGAAAAACTCTTATAAATTATATCCTGTTAAGTTAATATCCCATGTAATACACACAAATACTGTTTTCAGGGTACCTTTAACATGTTCATTTTTTCACTTATTTTCCCTGTCATTCTGTCATAGATATTCTATCTGTGCAGAGTATCAATGGTACTTATTATACAGACAATCTACAAAAAAAATCACATTAAACGTACTCTTAAAAAAAGAAAAAAACAACAAAAAAACCCCAGAAACCTTTAAGACAAAATACTCATTTTTTTACATAATAGCACAGCACCAGCAGTCAGGATTTGACAAAGTCAGTCAATATCTTCTGCTGTAAATCCTTACATGTGCTGCTGATGTAATTTTGCTATTTCTTTTTCAAAGTCTTGAGGCTGGCTAGGGATGAAAGAATAGTCTGAGAGGTAGCCTGGCAAGTTTTCTGAATGGTTGTAGTCTCCCAGCTCGGCTAAAATATTAAAAAGAGAGGTTATTGTTTATCACTGATGTACTTGGCATTGTGCAATGCCCCCAAATTCACAAGAGTCTGCTCCCACATACTTTATGATCTACAGCAAACAAAAATAGAGAAGACATTTGAACTCCCCTTTTTCCTTTTGAATAAACAGTCACATTCTCAGTGAATACAGTGAAGATCATTTAAAGAGAGCTCTGAGTAGGTACTTATGAAGGAAGTTTATAAAGTGTTTAATTTTTAATACACAAATTAATTCATTAATACTGTCATAATGGCTAGCACTAAATAATGTACTTCAAGGTATTTGATTTTTTCCTGTTTTTTTCTTTTACCTTTGCTTGCTTTCATGTGATTACACAATACATATATTTTTAACACTACAACTGCTATTTCTTCATTAAGATCTGCAAAAACCACCAACTCATTCTGTACCAAAATATATTCAGAAGCATTAGAAAAATATTTTTTTGCACATTCAATTGTATGTATGGAAAAAAGTATGCATACATACACCTACACTGAAACTACTTGAAACTACTAAAAACTGCATTTACATAATTTCTAACACCTTCTTAAAATTATAATAAATAAATTAAAATCACAGTTATTGTCAGAATAAAAAAAACATACAAACAACAACATTTGCTAAGAATACATGCTTTGAGGCTTTCTAACTATAATAAAAAAAATTCAGCTTTAAATAACTGCAATCCATGTAACAGATCTACAGTGATAGATAAGTAACATAACGTGAAAACTGGAAAGTTCACAGCAACACAGCATGACGTGGGGTCTTGGGCAAGCCTACTGACACTTTCATGGGGCAGGGATGAACGCACTTGAGAAGCGGGAGGATAAGCAAGTGAAGGGATGCTAGGAAATAAGTCTGGGGCACTTGCATCACCAGAAACAGATCCTAATTTAAATAATTTAAAAATTGGAAAATGGGACCAGGTTTCATAAAGAGTGCATGCCTTGCTAAAATCCACTACAGAGAATACAAGACTGTCTAAGATCTACATCTGCTATTTACCTGTATTTATAAAGAATCCCAAGAGCTAAACCCAGAGAGAGTTTAGTAATAGGCATGCACAGAAAATCATTAGACAGAGGTCTGCACACGGAAGAACTTATGGGCAGTGGGATCTCATATATAAATGTAACTATAATGCACTGCACACACCCACCACTTCCACAACATTTGAAAAATAAGCATATTGCATTCTTAAAAGCTTAAAATGTTATAAACTTTTCATAGTGCCTGCTTTGTTATCAAATACTTCATCTCTCCTAAGGCAAATCCCTAAGGCATGACAGCACTTGCAGTACATATCTATTTCCAAGTAGCTGGCGTTTGGGAGTTTTGTTTAAGAGAAATTGCTCTATTGATTGATCTGGAAAAAGGTGACCACTTATCAAAACTATGCATAAAACATTACTACACGTTTTTTCCCTGAGAAGATTAACATGGACACTATTTCTCCAATATGTACAAAGTATACCTAGTGCTAAATGTAGATATAAGGATCTTTAATAGCAGAAAAACACAGGAATATAGATTGATATATCAAGATTGCTCATAAAACTGAACTGACAATCACAAATTTCAAGAACTAAGTGCTGAACAGTCTCATAGTTGGTTGGTTGTTGTGGTTTTTTTTTTTTCCCCACTGAACAATTTAAATTTATGAAGGAAATGGGGAGAGAGGAAGAGGACTAAATCTCAGTCCTCAAGGCTTATCTACTAAGTGGATGGCTTAAAATTGACAAGATGGGTATTGAACTTTTTGGCCAGATATGACCAGAATTCCCTTTTCCACACCTATTTGGAGGTTCACTGTATGGTACATTAAAAATGTTTAAGTGTCTAAAAAAAACCTTTAGTATCATTCTCAAGAAGAAACCCAACCGCACACTTCAGAATACAGAGAAATACAAGAAGGTTGTTTCAGGGTTTTTAACTGCATGGGTTTAAAGAAGGAAAGCAGAGCGCATTACTAGTATTTTTTCCATACCTAATTCAGCAAAACATGCTGGGGGAGAAAACCCAACCAACCATATTTCCTTAATCATGAGAAAAGTAGCATCATGTCCACAAACTTCACAATATAATGCTATGCAAACTACATTCTTTAGAAACTAATCAATACTGCTTTTTGTATATTTCAGTACTAACATATACATGAATACTAATTATACTTACATTGAACAGCATAGGAAGCCAGAAGAGCAGCAGTATTATAAGGACAGGGCAATCTGTTTTGTTTTTAAAATGAGAAACACAAAAAATTACATATTTCATATGAAATTGGTTATTCTGAAAAGCCTAATCTTTCATAGTCTATGAACAAATTGGACAGATAATTATTATAAACACTTCTACTTGCATAAACAGTAATTTATTTTAAATATGTTTTTATTTTTGCAGGTAAAATCCCTCACCATTAACTTTTTCTCAACCAAAGTTGCATTTAATGTTTAACCCAACAAAAATGTCTTACCTTCCAGTAAGAATGTCCTGTTTAATTTGCAAAAAATACTGGTACCTTATTTAAAAAAAACAAACAAAAACACTGTAATTAAAAATAAAATTATTTAACCATTTTTCATCAATTTAATGCATTTTGCTTTCAGTTAGTGCAAAACTAAAACTTTACATTTTGCATGCTATTTCTTAACCTCCTACGGCAAAGAAATTAAACTGTGATTAGTAAAACAATAATACAACTTTGTAAATTAAACTAGTTACAGGCTATGAAGATATACATCATATCGCACTAAAAGGCTGCAAATTTCACATTCTACCTGCTTTATTTTCCAGTACCTATGCTGAACTTAAAGTTTCAAAAGAGGAAAAAGAAGTGCCTTCGTGATGAGTAAGTGTGAACAACAGAACTATTCAATATGGCAACGAAAAGTTGAAGTTTGCATTTGTGTATGGAGGTACCTTAATAAGAATGATTTGTACTCCAGGTAGATAAAATTAATTTATTCTCATTGAGTATTTGGTATTATTCTGTTTTCATTTAAATTAAAAGAATTACTCTTAGCATTTTGGAGTTACATTCTTAAATAAAAGTTGTGGATTCTCTTATGTCAAATGCCTTCCAACTGACTTCCCTTGACATTTTCTTTAATTATGATGTGAGAAAAGCTTGTTTTAGAAATTCATCTAGTCTTCCCATGCCCACTGTTTCAAATCAGGAAGGAGATGGAAACAGCAAAAGGAACAGATGAACACTTTAAAACAAGAATTATTTCCCACCAAACAGTGGCAGCAGAAACACTGTAACTTAAAAACCCCAACAAGCCTGAAACTGCAAACAGATTTCCCTCTAAATTGCTTCCTTTGTTTCTCCAACAAAACCCAGATATTTTGTTAACATCTCAGAATGAATCTTTTGTTCATTCAATTTGCTTCCTTCATATTTCACTCAAAGGTTTTAGACAATTTCAAAGAAGTATAATGTTTATATCAAGTGGAAATCACACCTATTATAAACCTCCACTGACACAGAGATTGAAGTGGGGTAACAGACAAGACTTACTGAGATGGCAGCATGTTAGCACAAGCTTAAACTTTCAGCAAAAAACCCTTATAAGAGGGCATAAAAGCAGCTGTAGAATTTAGGCTCTAATGCCTTTTTATTTAAAAAAAAAAGTTTCACTGAGTGGAAAATTTAAACATCATTCCTGCTTTCTCATAAATTTATTCTGTTTTGGGACCTCCTACGTTATTATTATTATAAAAATCATCTGGCTTCCTTCTTGTAGTTCTGATTCCAAAGTAGAGAGTCAGCCATACCCATTCATTATAAACATTCATCAAAATTACTTATTAAAAACACCTAGTTCAAGTTCAACTGAAACCAAACATTAAATATTTCCCAATATTAACTTGCACTAAGAAATTAAAAACAAAATATATCACTTTATTACACATAATATGACCTCTCATAATTGTGTAGTCTTCAGAAAGTGGATTAACTACCACTTTAAAGACTTCCACAAACATTTACAAATATACACACAGAAATCCAATCATTTACAAGCTAAGTATGGTGGAAAGGTAAAACATTCCATGTTTGAAAGAAAATGAGGGAAAGACTTGCAAACTGACAAGCAAAGACATTAGCCCATGTGCTCAACTCCTCCAAAACTGTCTAGAGGTTCTCTAACTGACCAGAATGGCAAGAAGCTTAGTTTATGGTATTAACCTCAAGAAGTTAAAACTGAGACATTAGCCAGGCTTTAGAGACCTCAAAATACTGTTTCATTTTCCACCTTAAAATGCATATTGAAACCGAAAAAAAGAGACAGATAAAGCAGAATTTCTTTACCTGTTAAAAAAAAAAGCAATAAATGACAAGTTAAATTTATATATTAAAAGGATGTGCTTCACATGCTTAGCTTGAGCATCCCTCCACAAATATCAAACAAATTTTTCCTATTTTTCCTGTTAACATTTAGGGCTGCAAAAATGTAGGACAAAAACATTCTGTATGTGCAGCTGCACCTTCATTTTATTTTACTGTTTTTGGTGTAATGCTTTATTAGAAATATTCCACGGTACTTAAGGGACCTCACGATTAAGGGACACCAAGCAAAGTTCATTTTCTGTCCAGTGTTTTCAGCAAACAGTGAAGTTAATTGCTTGTTAGCTAACCACCCCAGTTTGAACACGGAAGCCTCGCGTATTATTGAGCAAAAGGGGCAATCAATAGAAGCTCCAGCAATGTAGATCTGCAAAAGCCTGCACAACAAATTCAGCTAAAACAATGAAGATGGCATTGCATTACAATGTTTTCATCTTCCTTATACATATATATGTATCTAGAAAAGGGTAAGACAGAGTTATTGCTAACTGGAGTCAATGTTAATAAGCAAGTCTTTCTGCCATGAGCAGAACTAACGAAGCTCCGTTTCCTAAAGCTACACTCTCCAACACAAGGTGAGCTCCCACTGACCTTTCCTGACCTGGGGCATTCATAACCTGCCTCCCTCACACGAATTTGCAGAGGTCTAATAAGACACGAGCTTGCACTGAACCTTTCCCTGATGTCTATTCATACTGCCTCATACGTTGACTCATTCCTCTGTTTTCACGAAATTTATAAAAACTGAGCATCTTTGAAAAGTCTCAGCTTGAGCTGGAATTGTCAGAAGTTCGCGCTTTGTTGCTTTTCTTTTCTTTTTTAAGGGACAAATACGGATTACATGAAAGGACCCCATATGTGTGACATGGCGTCCTAACTTCACTCCAAAAAACCCCATGGATAATAACTCTCTCTTTATAATAATTCCAAATACAAACGAGTTTTCTCAAGGGCAATTGGGGCAATTAGCAAAAAAGGCAGAGCTGACCTAGATACGGCAATCATACACTATTTCTCATCTAAAAGGATGCTGTATTTATAGCTTTGTGTTTACAGCGTAACATCTAAAGTAAACAGTTCTCTCTTTTCTTTACTGTTTACTTCATATTGATCAACGTTTACTGTTTTTTCCATCTCCTCAGGAATATTACATATTGTCCTTTAATTCGAATAACACATTTTTCATTATTTGCATACAGTAAATTGCCAAATTTTCTCAGAGTAAGTATTTCAATAAAACAAAGCCTGATCCAGGATCTCTGGGACCCATTTTAGTAAATTCTATCTGCATTGATGTGTGTAAAATTTTGTCCAAAATATGACAAAACAAATGTGAACTCAAATTTTCACTGTTTTGGTACTTACATGTCTAAAGCTATCCTTAATAATTTAAATTTTGCTTTCTGAATGAGGCTGACCTGTTTTCAAGAATGGCTGACATCCAAAAATTCCATCTGTCAAATCATGCCAGTTATGTAGAGGACCAGAACTAATTAAGAATATTGAAAATTTGACGCATTTCTTCAGGGACTAATTGCAACTCACAAGCCTCCTATCTTGATTCACACTGAGCATTTTCAACAGACTTCAACACACTGCTATCAAAAAAACTTACATGCTTCAAGCTAGGACTACAACCATACAGACAGAGATTAATTTTATTAGTGCCAAGCAGAAAATTAGGGGTGGGGGGAGTGGCATCAAGAAAAAAAAAAGCAGAAAGCTCAGGGATTTTTTAATCACAAAGGGGAACACAAGTAAGGATGAAATTAAATTTGTACTCATTGGTGAATAGTGGGATTAAGTTTTTCCTCTCTTCACTATTTTCCCTTTTCTGTTTCTACTTGGTAGTATTTTCTTCATGTAGTTACGTCACTTTGCATATAAATTGGTAAATTTATTCACAGAGGCTTTTTGTTATATTGATTTGGTGCAACTGCATAGTTCATATCTGCAATTATTAGGCAAAAATTAGAAGCTTGCACATATGACACAAAAATGATTTAAAAGAAAATTTCCATGTTATACCTTAAAAAAATTAATGGCAGTTTTCCCCTTAAACATAAGCCTTCTAGAAAAATGTTTTATTGATAAATTAATTAGACCTACCTTGTATATTCTTCTTGGAGCTTATTTGGGTCACTTACAAAAAACTTAACTCTGAAGTTCAAACCGTGAGGTGATCCTCCTACGGTCAAGAAAAGTTATTTCTAATTAATCAGGGTACCCTGGAAAAACAGCATAATAATGATATATGAATTGACCAAATACATACATGTACTCACTTTTTAATTGTTTCCTGATAGGTTTGTTTGGATCCAACCACCTCTGGAAAAAGACAAATTATAACACCAACTTTAGAGAAACAAAACAGTACAAATTATAGCCTTATCCATCAAGTAACTGTTGCTTTTTCTATTACTTTTTACTTGGTCTTTTACCAAAATGTCTTACTGGCATACAAAGTCTTCTTACTGATTCTGGAAAGACACCAACATTATCATCAACAGTTGATATTATTGTTCTTTCCCCGAGATTAACCTTTGTTGTCCAAATATCTGTCTCTTACAGTGCTAATTCAACTATGACTTGGTTCTATGATTGTCACGTGATCCTGAGAGAGGTTAGAACTCAATTATGGTGTGTTTAACAATCTTCAGCTACTCTTTAAACTGATTGTCCAAGGTGAACTAACTGTGGCAGTGAAGAGCTAGAAACAGGCTAATTTACCCAACTCTGAAGTTAATTTGCTTAAACTAGTTCCAGTACATTTGACTCTGCATTTTGCAGTTCTGACACATCCAGGGACTGGTCCCACTGGCTCACAGATTCCCTTCAAATTGTCAGCCTGAGTGTCATTTCTGGTAAGTCACTAATTGGGATCTTGGAAACCAGAGGCTCAGCACTCAGCCTACTGGATTAAGGACTACAGAACAATTTTACCAAACAGCACCCAATCTTTATCGTCTCTACGGGAGAATGGTACTGTGGGGAAGTACAGACAGATCTTTATAAAAATCAACGCTGCAAATTTCAGAGGGAAGTATGGTTCTCCAGAAAGCCCTACAAGTTGTTTAGAACACTCCCCACCAGCAACCCAGCAGACTCTGCACATACCAACGTAGTTCAGTTAACTCATAAATCTATCTTTGTTGTAAATATGGTTCAATTCCTCATCCTGCCTTGCAGTGCAGGCCCACAAGCCTCAGGAAACGGTTATATGGCCACAGTTCCTATGAAGTGACCGAGACCTAACCCTGTATGGAATGTAACTACCTCACATTTATCACAGGGCTTTTTTTTTTTTTTCTTCCCCTCATGTGAGGGAGGAGGAAGCAAACACACAGAGGTACATGAGTTATCTGACACACACTATGGCTCTGAAGTTAGTTCTGAGTCATTTTATTCATTGGGAATAACAAATAACGATGACTACATCCAAATGCTGTATCCTTGTAGTAGATGACTTAAGAGGAACTAAAGAGACAGTTTGATATAACTTAAAGAGAGTGATTATTTCAAAAACAACTCACACAGGATTAATTAACTTTTAAGACTAAATGTAAAGGCTTAAGAAGGGACTCTCCAGCCAGGGATACACATGAATTTTATATAAGAATCTTTCAAAACATGGTGAAAGATACTTGAGTATCTTTAAGCAAGGGTTTATAATACAACATGTCTGATAAATGCACAGATCTGACTGATAATCCTCTGATTTTTTTTTTTTGTGTGGAAAGTACTGTTCGAGATTACAGTTAATCCAGAAAACCTGGAATTGAAATGCCTAGCAGAAAAGCTTACATTTACATTTCCTTCTAGTTGTAAAGATCAATTTGGTATGTACTAGCATAGCTCAAACTACAGAAGTGTAACTTTTTTTGGAAACGTATTTAACAGGCAATATCCATGCTTTCAAGTGATATCATTGGATCCAAATGCAAAAGGTGATTTTCTCTCTGGGAAACTGCAGAGGGTTAAACCACTTAATATTGTAAAGAAGCTGAAGTTGGCAGGATTTAGGCAAAAGTACCAGAACTTTATGAATCAAGGTGCTGCTAGCAACATGTTATCCCATTTACATCCCAGTAAGTCTGAGGGGCAGGTAGATTTGGGGATCCATGAAGTTTGTACCCCAGTCCCTTGAAGAGTCATTTCTGTACTCTCTCCTCCCCCAGCAACGTTCCCTGCCTCACTCCCTCCTGCCAAGGGCGCTCCAGCACCCACACTGACAGTATTCGCTGCACACCCTCACACCCACTATGCACCAATACCCCCTTCTCAGCATTGCTCCAGGCATCCACAGCCCAAGACCCTAGCCAAATACACCACTCCAGCTGTACACAGCATCAATGCTTTCTTGCATTGACTTTTACTGTGACATTAATATTATACAAAAACATAAAGCTTGTGCAGTTTATGAGATCCACATTTAGGCACAATGATAGAGGTTTCACACTCAATCAGCAGAATCCTCTTTTCCCCATCACCTTTATCTCCTGATGTACTGACTATATCTTAATAATATTCTGCTGCATTATTTCACAAGTAACTAGAACATTTGTCAATCCAATCTGGTTTCTTTGTCCAAATGAACCAAGTGTAAAAGTAAAACCTGAAATTCATCAAACCCATAAATTCTTCAAGCTTACATGACTAATATTGGTAACATTTCTATTTAGCTCTGACACATTGTTTTCATGGCAACTAGGTATGTGCTGAAAAGCCAAAATATTTAGAAGTCAAAGAATACTAAACCTTTAAAGCATGTGCTTATATCAAATAGCTGTGAAGTCATTCTTCTTTCGGACTAACTCTTAACCAGATCCTTTCTATTACAGTGTTGTATTCAGCTGCTTCCAGAATACATAAACTAAAATAAGAGAGCTTAGAGGTCTAAGCTTTGGAAAGACAGATAAATGAGGATGAGAAACACTACAAATTTCTGAGTGTTGAGTAAAATATTGAGTGATATTCAATTAAATACTTCTTAAACAAAGCTGAAAAATAATTCAGCCTTTTCTATAGCATGCCTATGTCTTTTCAGCCTGGAAACAAAGTTCAGAATAAAAAGATTAAATGAGGCCAGCTTGCCACTGTCTTAACAGAACTATCCACAAAGTTACAAAAGAAAACTTTGTTAAATATCTACAACTGTGCTATACAGCTGTATTCGTATTAATAATCTTAATGTTACCAGAATTTAGAAAAAGAATATAATTAAGAATAATTTGCTCTAGAGAAGAAAGAAATGTGGAAGCAGTTTACTACTCAGGCAGAAGAAAAATTATGGCTGGATTGTGACTTTTTTCTTCCTCTTCTACGTTAAAAATAAGTAAAAAGAAAAAACCCCAACCTTTTAGCAAGATAAAAAAGTATTCCTTCTATTTAGAACAGTCACTCTTGACGGTAAAACAGTAGACCAAATCTGCACTTATCAGAGAAAGTTGCACTACTTTCTGAAATTCACCTTAGTTACTGAATTATTAACACTTTACAGTGTCACTTAACTCTGTAGATCACATTCTGCACATTTTGTGAACAAAAATTACTTTTGACACACAAGTTGGGAGATAAATTTAGACCCCATCACTGTGACATGCATATAATGGGAATTAGGTAAAGAACTGTATAATAAGGAATAATACTTCGTTAAATTGCACTTTAAAACAAGTATTGAACATTTGTTACCTATAAAAGAAAGTATTCAAGAAGTATTCTTCAAGCAATCATGATCTCAGCAGTACAGCTATAACTATTACAGCCACTGAACATTACAGCTGGATTTATTAGTTTCTACTGGTGAATTATAAAGCTATTTACAAAGTTTCAGTCCTATGGGATTTCCTTTCAATTAAAGCACATGAACTATCATAAACACTCATTTTCAAAGGAGTCCCTTCCTTTTTCCGTTAAGGTGATGAGCTGACAGCCCTTGTCAGATAGTGGACTATATGAAGCACTATTAAAAGACCTACCAGGTATCTGGGCTAGAAACAAAAACACTGTACAGGACAATCTAAAAAAACCCTCATTTTTTTGTAAGTCCTAATGAAAAAAAAAAATTTAAAAAGAGTTACTATTTCTTATCCCAACTGACAGTGATCATGCAGTCTAGTAAATAGATACAATAAAACAAGCAATATCCTTTTAAGGTATTATTTCATAAGCACAGATCTCAACATTTTACTCCAAACTTGTAACTATTAACATTTACTTTTATCGTAACTGCAAGGTGATACTGACCCAGTGACTCAAATGACACAGTTGGAGATGGCACAATATTGCAATGGCTTCTATTTACTTCTCTTTATAATGACACAGAGCACAGTGAAGAACATGATTATGATTTATAAAATCGTATTTTAAAAACAGAGTCAACTTACAGGGTTATCAGTAGATTCATCAGCCAACTGTAAACCAAAGTAATCTCTCTCTGTCAAATCGAGATGCTTGAAGACTACATCCAATAGAACTTGTCCCTGATCATGTTTCTGCAGAGAACAAATACGTATATTGTTTAATGAACAAATATATAATCGGACACACAGACTTCAGGCAGGCAGAGCACATACACATTCTTTCAGATGTGCTCTAGTAGCCTAAATTTTAAGTATCATGAAGTATATCCCAGGAGCATTATTTTCAAACGAGCTTCATCCCTCTTTTTGAAACATATGTAAAGAATTATTATTTTTCCCCTTTGTCATTTTCTGACAGTAAGAATTTCTCACTTCTCAGCTAGCTACATGATTATTCCTGAAAGCTATTCATTAGCCAAATTTGATATTTAAAAGGAGTACTGAAAAAAAGAAAAGAAAAGAAAAAAGGCTAGGATTTGACAACTTTGTAGCCTTGTTTGGGTCACTGAATTTGAAAGTACAGGTCTGTACAAGTTATTCTTACTTATTTTATTTGAAAATCTATTCCTGAATCTAAATGAACCAGCATGTTGAAAATGTTTCCAAATTTAAATGGCATAGACAGCTGAAGCAGCCAAATATCTAACTGAGAAGTGTCATTTAAATGCGTTCTCTCAAAGATACTACTTCACTCTAAATGAACTAATTCAAATGAACTGAACAACAGTAACACTGCTTTTCAGAGACAAGTGAACAAACTTATTTCTACTACAGGGACAAATCTTACCCACAAAATGATATAAAAAGAATGTGTAGTTGTTGGTACCTAGCAATTTTTTGCCTAACCTGAAAACACTGCCAACACAGTAATTGGAACGCTGAGTGTGCCATTATGACAGGACTCAATAAATACATTTGGTGAAATCTGAAAAGAGTTACCCAAAGAAGTTAAAGTGTCATAGCTGCCTGAAGTACAAAAGATGAGGAAAAAGTCTGCAAGAACAACTGTCAAACAAAAAAAAATGATGAAAGAGATGATTGATACATTTTCCACCCAGATTTTCTACTTCTCTGGCACCAAGCAAGCTTCTAACAATCTTCTAGGTGCCAAGTATTATTGATACTACAGTGGATTTGATACATTTTGCCTTGTTTACTGTAGGCAATAAGATATTTTAAGTTTTAAACCAAAAAAACCTGCTGTTCTGCTCCCAAATTACCTCACTTCTTAGAGATTATATAACAGTACTTTTACAGCTGTTAAAACAGAAAAGGTCAAAAGAAGGTTGCAAGAATTTCATTAATATCCATATATGAGAAAAATCTATAAATCACATTCAGACATTTGTTAACATCTAAGAGCATCCTATCAAACTCATTTTTTTGTTCAGCTGAAGTTACACTGAAATTGAGTAAACTGTCAAAACCATTTATTGGGGGCTAAAAACTCCCAAGAAGCTTGATAATTTATTTCATAATAATTAAAAAAAATTAGAAAATATTTATCAACAAATTATGCTTGAAATGATCCCAGCAGGACAATCATAACCATAGCTCTGCATATTTAAGTTGAAATTACGTAAGGCATATATTTCAGGCCCCATATAAATTTGGCTAAGTTAAAGCGATCTAAGAATTGCTATATTTCCTTTGAAAGAAAACAAAACAAACAAACAAAAAACAAACAAAAAAAAAAAACCCCAGATGTTAACATAATAAATACACAACAGTATAAATGCGTAAGGCAATTTTTATGTACAATCCAAAAATAGCCTCTTTCATTTTAACTAAATTAGGAGTTTCTGATATATTTTGAAGTAAACCAGTAATCAGTACAATTTTTTCAGCAAATAAAACTAATTTTAAAATTACACAGCAACACTAATTGCTTCTTGGCATTTTTCCCCATGCAGATTTAAATCAGAACTCAAACTAAGAACTTAGGACTGTAACTATCAGAAAATGGGAGACGTTTGGAACCCAAGTTTAGGCTTACATTTACCACAGCTGACATGTTACTTCCTCAAATAACATGCAGATATCAATTCTGTAGCTTTTTTCCAAACTAAACCTGAGAATTTATACTGTTTCTTAAATATCTGAATAGATGCTTCCTAATGAGAAAGCTTAGAACTGGCTGATCGGTTTGAATTTAGTAATACAGAACATCATTTCACGACCGCAAGGAAGGTATTTCTCCTGCAATAGAGCAGCAAATTTAGTAAGAGAAGACTAGTTTCAACACGAAGCATGTTTTGATCACAATGTTTTACTCAGTGCAAAATAAAGATAAGCATCTAGTAAAACCAGACCTCCGTTTAACCCATCTCTGATATTTATATAATGATGTTGCAGCTTGTCAGAGCAGGTGAAGGTCGCAATCCTGGTTGTTGTGAAAGGTCCACAATATTTGTAATACTATCATAACCATTGAATAGCTGCTATAAATTATAAAAAGCATGATAACAAGTTTCTACTTTTGCCTTTTTTTAAATAAAAACGCAAAGCCAATAAATGTGGATTAGCATAAAAAGAAACTCGCTTTATTCCTACAGATAAAGTTAAACATTAATATTTTCTCTTAAAACAGGGAATAATGGAAAAATATATGAAAAATGGGAACTATCCAACATAAAACTGCAGTAGGTAGATACAAAACATATATTCCAATTCAGAAAAAATGTTGATAAGAATGTTATGTGTACTTCTTATTAGTCATTGCTGGAGGCAAAACATCTAACAAATTTTGGCCTTTCAGAACAAGTTTGACATCAACACTAGACATCAATATATTAACTGCATTTTATGAAGTATCTATTATCTAGTGACTAACATCTAGTACCACTAGATGTAATTACAGTTAGTCTCTAATCGTAAAATGATTGTTAGCTGTCTACAAACACCATGTTTGAAAATTTAGGAAAACAGCTGCAATTACATAGCTTTAATGCCTGCTTACCAACTACCACCACAATCTTCCCAATTTATATTACTGACATTCTGGTTTTGTTGCTGGGCTACAGAACTGGCCACATCTACAGCAACCAGGAGATACTGCTGCTGTGCCAGTCCAAACAAATTTGGATTTCTGATGACAGAGGAATAGGATGATAGATCCCAGGCTTTCCTGGAGGGGGTCAGACGGCTCTGCTGCTCACAGGTCTGTAGGAGGGCTGCCCTGCTCCTCCACTAATGACAACACCGGAACCTCTCCTCTCACAGCTCACCGCAATACTCGTGTCACAACTCAAGCAAGCGCATCCCCAAACAGCCAGCGCTGCACTACTGTCTCCTTTCACCCTACAGCTTATGTGAGCTTTGCAAAAAGTTATCTTGTTTTAAAAAAAGTTTCCAAGCAGGCTATTTATTTTTTTGGCCAACGAAAAAAGGGAAGCAACTAAGTAATGCTGAAGATTAAATTACAGGGGGGTTGGTGTGTGTGTGGGTTTGTTTTGGTTTGGGTTATTTTACAGATTTTTAGATTTTACTTCCATTAGAGTGTAAATTCATTAACTTTGAGGAGAATTCTGAGACAATAAAGGCTCCAAATATGAACGTTTGTCCATGACTGCTAACCCACTAGCCTTGTTCACAGAACAACTCATCCCATCTACCTTGACTTAGTTTTCCCTCAAGTTTAGCGTGATCTCCATATCCATGTACTGGCTTTCAGGGAATACAATTAAGTCAGCCTGCACGGAAAAGATGCAATTTGAAGTATTTAAACAATTAATTAAAACCAATTAAAGCAATTTGATCTTGAAGAAGCAGGTTTACAGTAACACAAATCATCCTGATCACGTTATTAACTCAAGTCAGCCTCACTTCTTCCAGCTATGCTTTCTATGAAGTATGCTTTTCAGGTCGAAGTAGTGCTTAATTTGGTAAACAGAGCATTTTATAGAAGGGATTTCTACTCTTCAAACATATGCACAGGTTAGTTCCAACTGATTCTTCTGCCTGCAACCAAAATAACCTTTGGCTACAGTCCACAGGGATTATTTGATTTGATTTGTTATGCTCTATACAAGGTAAGGCTTAGCACAAAGAATGCCTATTTTGCAGATCAATGGAAAATGCTGGTTGAAATGTGAACTTAAAACACGTCACACAAATTATCAAGAGACATTGTCTGTGATCAGAACTTTTCTGTTGGAGAAGAAATAGCGTTTGAGTACATTTTTATTAATACAGCGCTGCATACTCCACATGATTAAGCTTTACAATCATTAGCATACAGAATACCTATAGCAATCACCAGAAGAAAAAAAAACTTGCTAATTTATTTGATGTAATCTTTGTTCTTCCTATTTTGAAAACAATTCCATAAATATTTATTGCCAAGTATTGCGTCAACCACAATAAAGTAAAACACAGCTATAAACCCTGAAAACCTGTATACCATGTAGGTTAGCATATATTTGCTATGATTGAATACTTTATTACTCCCTATTTTTGAAAGAACAGATTGAAGAACAGATCAAAATGTTGAGCACCAAGGGACCTTTTTATTCCCTAAACTCAGTTTTAATGGACAAACTTGCAGGCTGATGTATATAACCAGTAAAGCATGATCCATGCAACTAAAGTATTTAGTACACTAGGGAGGTGACAAGAACATATTACATAAATTTTTCTTGGGAGAGACAGAACAGACATTTGAGGATTTATAACTGGTGATTCTACTCTAGAGAGACACTAGCATTCTCTAACATACAGATTTTGAACACCTACGTCAAAAAGAGGCATAACCTCCCATAGCTACTATACAACAATTATTCCTTATTTTAGCCGACTCTTATAAACAAACAAAAAACTGCAAGACAGACATTTTAATGGAAAACTCATGCACCTGAAAGCCGAAAACACAACATTTACAATTTCTGATGCACTTTTCATGCTTTGTCTCCAACTACATTCTGCACATACTGCTTTGTGGCACGCAGTATAGACCTGTTAGCAAGGATGAGAAGATAAGAGATATAGAAGAGCAGTGGAATATTGTAGAGAAAAAGGGAAAAGGTGTGTAGGAGAAATTATCCCAGAAAGGAGATGAGGCTTGATGTTGATAAATTAAAGTCTTTAGTTGTCCCTCCCCCAGCTCCATCATCCAAAATTCCCACCCTTAACTACTCAGAAGTCCCAAAAAGTTAAATAGCTCCTGAATGAACTACAAAAATGCCTTAAGAGAACATCCCAAAACCTTGTATCTTGTTTCAAAAATCTAAAATAAATAACCACCAAGTCTACCTCTAAATCTTAAGCCACTCAACACTGGATCCTTGCCAGTTCTTGCTAGGTAACAGAGATTTCACTCCTCTAATAGACAGCTGCAGGCTGCACAGGCTCTAACCACCTGATTACAGAACAGAGAAATGCAATCACTCTCACAAATCTTCCTTAAAACGTTAAAAAGTATCAATATCCTTGCTAAACACTGGATATCAGAATCCAATATAATTTCTGAGCGTTACAACTTTTTCAAAGTCCAAATTAAACTTGTTTACACAGATTTGAAAACTGCTTCAGTTTCTCCCTCACTTCCCCACTGAAGTCCCACAACCTTATTTGATATCGAGCTACTCCTTCACTCCATTTGCTGAAGTTCAATTTTCTCTTGAAAAACTTTAATAATCATGCCACCTGTAACTTTTACCATCACATTATTGAGCCTTTCTCCACAGAAGTCATCAATTCTATAGCTTATAAAGTAAAAGCTGAGTTCTCCTGCCCCAGGACACCTGACAGCTTCTTTCCTGTTGAGTTCTGGTTCTTCTCACACAAAGATCACTTTAAATGCTTTAATGTTTCCTTGTGAAGTCCTTGTTTGTTGTTTGTGTTTTTTTTTCCTCAAGAAGTCGAAAGAAATGGTTGCACTTGCATGAACATATGCACAAAATCATGAACATTTTCATTTTAACTCCTTATCAAGGATTACAGATTAGAAAATCTGATGAATAACCTATTTTAAATTCCGGGCTCATATATAAAAGTTATTCATTTTTCCCAGTAACAGTCCTCCGCATTCAGCAACCAGCTTCCTATTTTCTTTCCTGCCATCCTCATTAGTGCATTAGAAGGTGGTGAGTTTAAGCGAGGGAAATCACAGAACAAGAATATAATCTGAGAAAAGCAAAAAGCAAAGAGATACTTTAAGATGATAGCTGTAAGCAAATATAACCATACACGTGATTGAACATAGTTAGCTGCACAGTCAAGAGAAGAGTTACCATTATGCCTTACCCATGCTCAAAACGCAAAAACCAGAACGGAGTAAAACAAAAGCTCGCTTCTCATTCAACTCAGGGGCAAAACTGCCCTCCATTTCCACTGTACAACTTTAGCCCATGAACAAAATTACTAGAAATAAACTATGCTTTGTATATTCAATTTTGAAATGAAGATCTGTTAGTACTGTAGAGGATGCCAGAATGACTAAGTTCACAGTGACTTACTATGTACGTGTACAAGCATGCCTGCCTGAACATAACTTCCCCTTCTATTCTGTACTTAACACTATTTTGAAAGTCAAACTCTAGCCATACAAGTCCAGCAAAGGAAAGCAAGCTCAGCGATATTGATTTGCAATAAGCAAATTACTTACATTAACTCTGAAAGCTTGTACAGTGTTATCCAGGAGAAGAATGTTGCAGACCACCTCCGTATGCTGCCTGTCTCGTGCCAGCTCAGATGCTCGTACATTGTAGGTTCTGCCAGCAGGCAATCGGAAACGTGCGGTCATTACTGTCCACACACAGTCTTTAGGCAAAACAAAAATAAAATTAAAAGAGATCAAAAAGTGCAAATGCAAGAATGTCATACTTCAAAGAAAGATCAACACACAGCAAGTCCATTGTTAAAAAACTCCATCACAGACAAAAGAAAAAATAGTACTAAATTCATGGTATCCAATAACGAAACAATGTATTACAAATTACAACACAACCTTATTCCAAAATACTCAGTCCTTTACCTTCTGTCCATTGCCCACTCCCTCCCTATTTTAAGGTTGTTCTGTGCGGGTTTTGGGGGTTGGATTTTTTGTTTGTTTGCTTTAATAAGATTCAGAACAGCATTTTCACTTCAAAAAGCCTTGTAATTGCTGGGCATCACGGCTACTAGGCTCCCAATATTAGAGAGAATTAAGTAATTAATTTCAGTGCAAAACAGAAAAAAAAAGTGCTTGCACCAAAAACCTTTCAGAGAAAAAGCATGCAGAAAAAAGAACTGCAAATACACAAAAATTCTGATGCATTATTCTGCAAAGCTTGTGCATTCACTGTATAACAATTAGACATGAGAATACACAGCGATAAACATTAGCATTGCTTTTTTTTTTTTTTTAAATTACAACATGAAGAGATAAAGGTTTGTCAAACTACTGAATCTTCTGTCTAGGTCAATTTGATTGGATTTACATATTTAGTTTGGAAGCACAAACAATTCTTATTCTCCAAATAAGGAACTGTGACCAACAGAAGTCTACACCCTGCACTAAGTGCTGATAAATAAAATGCAAGAGTTGAAATGTGACTTTCACTTTTCAAAACTAAGATTGTAATGACTATCCCGCAACCCCAGTCCAGCAAAGTACTTATGTGCACACCTGATGCTATTAGCCCTATCCAACGATACTAGTTACTTTCTTAAGTACTTCGCAGGATCAGGGCCTGTGATTCACTTAATTATACACTCAGCAAACTATTTCTACGTCCTTTGACAAGGGCGTAAGCAAACAGAAAGTTTTATAACTTAAGTAGAGAATATATTGAGATAGAAAATTAAAGTGTCTTAAAAAGTAGTAAAAGAAAACAGATATTCTCAAAACTGAATATAAAATAACTGCTTTTCCTTATCCTGTGAAAAATTATATAGACTTCAAAAATGTTTACGTATTTGCTTCCTACTTTGAGAGGGGTAGGTGTGTATCATGATGAAGAAAAGCATAATTTAGCAGAGGACAGCAAACATCCCAGTAGTGATTAGAGAGCTTGCCTGGACCATAAGGGATATCTGTGCTCCAATATACACAAATGAATAGGGGTAACAAATAAAAGATCAATCCCCTCCTAAATAGTCGATAGCTTAGGTACTTAGGCACTCATGGGAAAGTGGAAGACCAAGATCCAAGCCGCCTGTATCAGGAAGGGCTGGAAATTTGCAGTTTAACCTTCTTCCCACTGCCTGCAGTCAACCTCCTGAGCGACTGCCCTAAAAATCCCTGAGGTATGCTGCTTTTCTAGAGTATGTCTTTACCTCTTTCAGCACGACCACACATCTCAGACATAAAAGAATCTTTTTGATGATAATCCATCCTTGCATAATGTTTCAGTTTTGACTTAACCAGCATTTTCAGATTAAAAAGTACTTGTTTCCTTACCAGACAGCTTTTTTTTTTGGCTACTCTTGTCACTCTGGCTTCAGAACTGCAATGCTGTATTCATGCAGAATTACAGCAAGTTTACTTTTGTTTTGCTAAACCAATATGACATACTGAGAAAGGATAAAGATACTAGATAAGCCAACCAGCTGCAAGCTAAACTCATGACTTTATCTTAATGAAAAACTAATGAAAAATTGTGTCGCAAACATTAAAACTCCAAAGTAAAGCTTAACAAGAAAGTACACGTCTGACAACTCCTCATGAAGAGGCTGCTTCCACTAGGCCTTCTAGAAGTCTCAAAAATAAAAGGCAGAAGGAAACCTTTAACAGAGAAGAACAGGTAACTGAACCTCCATACCAGTGATCTGAGCCAACAACGTAACATTTCACAAACAATATTTTATGTCATATAGACACAATCTAAAAGTCAATTGCCTTAACTAGCCATAATGGCATGAAGATCAGCATCTTTATCAGTGCAGCTACACAACCAATAACTATAGCCAAGACTTTAGAGTGGTATTTGCCTGTGAGCTGAATCAAAGAAGGTTTCAGAAAAGCGTGCAATTTGATTAAAACCAGTTTATCCATAACACAGAAACAACCCTTCGACAGGCATATTTTACAAGGATTTGCATAAGTGACAAATCAACCAAGACAGTGAGGGTTATCTCAGAGTCCTTTCCCATGAATACAAACACCAGTGCACAAAGTAGGACTGTTTAGCTTCCAAATCAGTATTGCAGTCCTCACAAAACCATTTGGTGGTGACCTGGAAGGGTCTAACTCAACAATTCACAATTTCGCAGCAGAAAAAAAGACTTGTTAAAGGCCAGAAACCATCATGCTTTAAGGGAACAAAAAGGCAAATCTCACCTTTCCCTCCTGTTCCCTCCCTTATTTTTGTCTTACTTGCTGATCAAGACCAACAGTGTTTCCTCCTTCCTCATCACTGCCTTAAACTAGACAGAAAACGGGGTTTCAAACAGAGCAACAAATTTGTTAAGAGTGAGCAAGGAGAAAATCTGCCCTCAGCGAGCCTCAAAATCCTTCAATACCAAGCAACTATTCACTATGTCCTTTGATAGACCCAACCTGCAGACCCAGCAAGGTTCTTGCTGTAACACAGTTGATCTTCACTCCAACCAAATAAAAACATTGAATATATGCAGACAGTGATTCGGGTCTTTCTCAATGTACATAAATGAAACGGTCAAATTCAAGAAAGAAGGCACTGTATTATGAGTTCGCTAAGGAAACAGGACCAGGTATATTGGGTCAGAACAACAGTTCATCTAGCTCGCAGACCTGAAGGGCAATGCCTTTTTACTCTCTTTAAGGAAGGAAGAAATTAATAGGACACACACGTAAAGATACTTCTCATATACTGCGTTCCACAGTCTGGAGCTTAGGATCTCCCTGGTGTGGAACTCATATTCACACTATGCTGGACATCAGTCACTCATGAATGTTTTCTTCATGGACTTAGGAAACCATGTTTTGAACTTTCAGGTTAGGCAATGAAGCATTATATTCCATGTCCCACATACAATACGTAGTAGCCATGTTGTATTAGACAAGTTTCTTCCATGAAACTAAGAGGCTTTTGCAACTACAGAATACAGTTTTACAACTAAGTGTAATAACTGAAATCTTGAAACACTTCTACAAAATGGAAATATAACAGCCATGAAAGTGATAGAGAGGAAGGTGACAAAAGACAGACTATTTTCTGCAAACCACATTCAAAGTTATTCTTTCCCCATATGTCAGCAAAGAAACTATGGAAGTATGTAGGGATTATGTTAAAATGCCTTCACCATCACACACTCTCTCAAAAATACTCCTCCTTCTAAGATCCACCAGGGCTATTACATATAACTGCTTTGTGGCCAATCATGTGTACACAACCCGTATTTACACCTCTATCAGCATACGTACATACAAAAAGGACAGTTGTTAAGCACAGACCCTGCAATTACTGGTCTTACTGTGACACACTTGTTTTACAATATAATTGGCCCCGAACTGTATCCTTATCATCTTTACTACTCCTTTCTTCCAGAAATACATGCACCAAGAACAGAGACAATATTATTTCTCCTGATCACATATTGCTATTCTTGCTATACATTTTTAACATACTAGCAAGATAGTGAGAAGGCTAGCTATTGCTTATGAGGTTATAAATCATAACTATCTGATTTCCCAGCAAATACTGATATATAAAATGACAAAACTGATAAAAATTCAGCTGCACTGGTTGCAAACTTCTGAAACGAAAATATGTTATAGCTATAGTATGGAACAAATAAAGGACTGACTTCAAGCTCCAAATCAAAATCTACAACCCCAAAAGAAACAGGAGTAAAGACAAAAAAAGTTTGAGAACAACTGGTTTAAACCACAGGTTAACTTAAGCAAGGTACTACTGTGTGTGCATATCTGTGTCATGGGCAGCACCATGGCCACTTACACTCAAAATCTTTCCACATATGGAAATGGCTTATTTAAATCGGATTTAAATCAGATTAATCTTTGCATATGAAGAAGGTTTCTGCTTATAATTTTTCAGCGTCTTCTGCTAAGCATGTAATATTCAGACACTTGAATTAATAATCCAAAGCACATGTTGCTACAGCAATTGGAGAAGGACAGAACTTGTGCAATGAAACTCCACCTACCTCTCAGGTCTGTGGAGGGAGTAAGTTGTACATTTCCTGCCTGAGCTCAGGTTTCAAGCGATGAAGCAATTCTAGGGAGTGTTCCCTATCAAAGGGCAGAACATTCCTGTGATACGGGCTTGGTTAGGGCATTAAAGAGCATACAGAAGCTTCACGAGCGAATTCTCGGCATCCTCTATTCTTTTATGTAAAAGTATACAGCAAAAGGACGATTTGCTTGGGCTTACAATAAACTAACCAATTTTAAGCAGCTTAATAAATAAGCAGTTGGTTAAGAAGGTAATTAACTGAAATTTAATTTATCCAAGAGTGCAACCGATTCACTGACTTGAAGCAAAGAGTTCTTTTAAAGAGAGTTTGCATCGTGTACTGTACACAAAGACAACCATCTTAGCACAGTACAGTATGCACATGTGCGTGAACGGACATAAGAAATTTCATTTTTCATGGCTAATCTAAAGCAGCTAAGAAGCTAATGCATTGCCAGATTTCCATTTGTTTAGAAGCTGGCATTTTAGCAACCCAGAAGGCATGTATTTCCACTGTAGTCCACCTGCTGATTTGGGTCCAACATAATACATGAATTTGCTACAAGAGGTGGAAAAGTAGGCCAGACTCATAGAAAACCCACATTCTTATAACGTGATGTAGCTTGAATACATTAAATAGATTACAGACCCCATGGTTACTAAAATTATCCAGACATTCCAATTAGGAGGAAAAAAAAAAACAAACCAACCATTAGAAGTATAAAGAAAATTTTGAAGGTTTAAACTGAGTAATACAACCTACTGCATTTCAAACAAACACTGAGTTATATCTAGAACCCATCTTCATATACATTTACTGAAAACATGTTAGTGAAACTATATTAGATGTTTTAACCAAAACCAGTTTGAAAATGCTAAACATTAGTTGATTGTGCACTACTTTGAGGGAAGTCCACATTAGTCCAACAAAAAAAAGTTCAAATTTTTTACCTTTCAAAAATTTTTTTTGAAAGCTTTCAGCAATTTTCATGTAGCACACAGCTTCAGGACATTCCTTGTAAATAAAATCAGAGTAGAAATGCATTTTCATTTAAGTGAATCGACCCATGCACTACAATCCTGAACTAATTCCAACAATTTGTACTTCATTCATTTCTTCCTGCTTCCTGCTGACCAAACAATGGAAAGTATCCATAATTCTTGAAAGTTGATATGTAAACTTTGGGTCATTTCACTTTGTTGGCACCAGGTGCAAAGGTTCAAGCTAGACTTCTAGCCAGGCAATAGCATCATTAATGATTCTGGGCTCTACCAAAATCTTCTGTTTCTTTTGTAAGTTTATTAATTATCTGTAATATATAAATTAATCAAATTCATTCTGCTTAGGGAAAATAATATACTCCCGTAAAGCTATCATATGGCCACTTATTAAACTCTTCCTAAAACTTCCACTGGAAAAGAGGGATATTGCATTTTTCCTGTTGACAAACTGGTTGTTACAGTGACTGACAATGTAACTACAAGCACAATTCCTTCTCAAAGAGTTGTCAAAAGACATCATTGAATACAAGGAGACATCAGCATTGGAAGTTCGGAAGGTAGTTTCCAAAACCTCAGCAACTTCTCTTCACTGGTGGGTAACCAAATTGACCTCTCGTTATCCCAGGTATCTGCATGGGGCTGGCAGCTCTGGGGCTCCAAGCTCACCCCCCTCCTCAGTCAGGG
Organism: Aptenodytes forsteri; assembly: GCF_000699145.1. Taxonomy (NCBI): domain Eukaryota; kingdom Metazoa; phylum Chordata; class Aves; order Sphenisciformes; family Spheniscidae; genus Aptenodytes; species Aptenodytes forsteri. The sequence goes on along the minus strand of NW_008794888.1, from coordinate 8,107,236 downwards.
CTTCCCACACCCTTCTTTACAGCCCGGCCCTGAGCAGCCTACATGCTTCGTATGCAAAACTGGTACACGAAACTTATCTAATCTCCAGCTGCTTTTATACATTCCCTCAAGACTTCTGTTATGTGCGGGCACTCTGAGCTGCTTGATTAAATCCCTCACAGATGCAAGAAGTACAGAACAGGAAGAGAAATTCCTATCTGCAAGTATTTCACTCTTAAGAGCAATAAAGAGCAACATACTCACATGCCCCCCAAAATGTCCATAACTTCACCTGCATTTCAATGAATGAGCTACTGTTACATCCTCCTCTTCCACACCCCCAATCCTCAACCACGTGAAAAGCCAAATCTAACACAAAAAGCATTAATTCTTAAAGTACATCTGACAGTTTCTGAAAATTTTGGGCCCGAAGTTCAACAGCGGAGAGAAAAGAAGTTGAATTTAGCCTCTCTCCTCCACCATCAGCTTCTCCTATAAACGAGCCAGTAAGAGAGAATTAATATTCTATCCACTTCTTCAGATAAGTTCCTAAAATTGTTAGTTCATCTCCTTTCATGAACACGAGGATTTCATGGGGTTGGCTGTAGATTTCAGTACAGACTCGACACCTAAATTAATAATTACTCTCAGTTTAAAAATTACTTGAGAACCTCTTTTTATATTAAGACCTCCTTGGATAATGCTTTTTATCTACTTCTTTGGATAGGGGTTTCAAATTTGAACAACTGCTGTGTGATATCAAGCAAGATTTTCACTGTTATAATCACATAATTACTAATAGAGACAAAAGGTTAAAGGCAAAACACCTTGCTCTGTCACTCCCAGAATTTCATTCTTTCCAACATAAAAATAATAATTAACGAGTGTTTGGTCACTCTACACAGGATAGTGACCAATCTGTTAGAGAAAGCTGGAGAATATATACCAGAACACAGCAAATTAGTTTGGTAATACTGTAGCAATCTACTATTTCATCTGAAAAATAAACTATTTCAACAATTTGACAATTCCCTCCCTTGCTCCTCCCTTCCTGCAAGAACAAGAGCATAGCGAACAGAAAAGCCTATCATAAATGACACTTTCATCTAATTAAATGCCAATACTTATTATGCTTGAACTGTATGCACAACGCTCCAAAAAAAGCCTCTCAAATTCAGCTGCTCCCTTTCTCTGCTTTGGGTCTGAAGTAGTATAGTACAAGACATCTGGTTATCTGCTTTTCTTCATTCCTATACGTAACATTTCAGGAAACACAAAGACAGCAAGATAAAATTCCTTAGTTTCAGATTGTAATACTTACTGGCACAGTTTAGAAGGAGTACTAATAAAAAAAGTAGTTCTTAGAAACCATGCCATCAACACTGCCAATTATTTTGAACCTCAAACCGTTATGTCCTCCCTTTCTATGCGCAGACATTTTTCATGTGAAGAAAGTAACTCTTCCATCTTCACTATCCAGGACTCTAGATGAGACAGCCCCAGAGAAGATAGTAAAATGGGGGGGGG
>NW_008794888.1:8103227-8105336 GCF_000699145.1 Aptenodytes forsteri | reverse complement strand
AATAAAATGGGGGGGGGGAGAAAAAAAAAAGACCAAAAAAAAAAAGACAAATGGACTTATAAATACAGATTCCAAACAGCTCAATATGGTTCATTTTTAAGTTTCAAATTTATTCCTAGCGAATACCTGTCCACACCGCATTACAACTGGCAGCCTGATAAATGCACTGGATTTCTATAGCACATCCTTTCATAGTAAATCTGATCTCTTTTTTTCAGTTTTTGACCAGTTTTCTAGATGAACTGAGCTTCAGAGAGGCTGAAGAAATACACCCAATACACTAGAAGTCTGCAGCTAAGAAAGATCTAGAATTAAAATAGTCAGACTTAATTTTTTTTTTTACCCTACCCTACTTCAGCAGGTTCACCCTGTTTCCCTTCTCACTGCAACAGTCTTACAGGTCAGTGTGAACGAATGCAAAGACAACAGAAAACCTCCTTCCAGCTACCTCCTGCCAGCTCAAGGCTGAGTACTCACTGACCTGATGATAACAGTACTTCAGAAGAGACAGGACTTTTGCATCACTTCCAAATGATGCAAGAAATCCAGAGTCCACGTGCCTTTAGGAAAAGGCTTCATATTGAGTACCTATGGTTATTCACAACAAACACAAACCCATCTGTCCTACAGGTGACACACTGAAGCCACAATCAGACTTGAAACATCATGAATTTGTACAGCCACATTGCTTCTGACCTGGAGACCTTTTATTTTCAGGTGATACTCAGGGGTAAGGGAAGTTTTATGAAACAAGTCATGCACGCACTTGAACAAGATGTGTGAATTTTATGTGAGGTTTCAGAGATTATTTTGAGCATAGAAAGCCTAGAAAGTTTCTATATGATAGCAATATACATATACGCACCTTAACAAACCAGAAAACACACACCTATCCCTCTATTAAGCAATAAACTATAATTGATCTTCAGGAGTCACCTGGATCATAGTGCGACCACTTTACAGAATAGTTTAGGAAAGGCATACCATGGTGTGAAGAAACAGAGAGCAGGCAGCTGAAGCTAGAAATGTCTTTAAGCAAAGATACTGGTATAGTTTAAGGCCTGTAATATGAAAACAGAAGTTGATGGCAATCACCAGCTATAGCAGTGGCCAGCTTGTGAGCCAGCAAAGACACACGGAGGGGAGAGCCCCTGGCTGCACGGCTATGGTCACTGCACCGCTATACAACCACTTCAGCCAGTGCGACGGACAGCGAAGAAACCTATGCACTGCATTAGCAGCAGCCCACGCTCCTGGAATAAACAATTTAGGATGGAAAATGGCAAAGCTAGCAGGGAAAAAAAGTTAAATCTAACTATTTTTAAAAATTAAAAAAAAATTAAAAAAATGCAGACCAAACCCTGTGGAAGGGCAAATAGCTGAAGCAGTCAGAAAAGGATAAAGCTGCCAGGAAAAAGAACTAGGAAGAGAAGTACTGTTTAAATATCACAAAATGGTGAATTTAACTATCCTTCTATTTTTAAAAAAATATTATAAATTAAACAAATATGAAAATGCATTGGTAAGACATAAAACCACCTTGTTTCCTAGTACGCAGCTGTCAGTTCGTATTTGGAGGTGTTTATCATGTGTAAAGATTACCAGGAATAAATAGAAAAGTTTTCCAAGTGAGTTCCACCTCTAATATTTTAAACTTGATTATATCTATAACCTGCCCTTGTTTGAAAATAGCCTTAAAAATGTCAGTCCCTGACCCTCACACAGATGATTACTACATCTATCTCTTCCCATTCCTGGAGCTGGATCTCATATTCTTGGCTTCATGACTCAATGCTATAATAAGATGTAATAAATGGAGACTATAATGAAACATTACTAACATATCTTCTTGATAGAAACTTCTCAAAATAAATTTGCAGTATTTTTTTAACTGTGTTCCTAAACTAGGTTAAATAGATTTTTCATTAAAAGGAAATTCTGGCTCCCATACAACCCTAAGACTAGCCTCAGTATTTATTTACTCACCAAAAGAAAAAAGGGTTGAAATCAGTGCAAGTTAGGACAAACTAAAACCAGAAGCACCAGGTGATAACAACAAGTTAGTATTTTATATCTTGCTTAAGAAAGGCTGGGGGGGGGGGGGGGAAC
>NW_008794888.1:8090736-8103201 GCF_000699145.1 Aptenodytes forsteri | reverse complement strand
ACAACTTCTAAAAAGATTTCTTTTCTTATTAAAAAAGGAGTTTACAGTTCTCTACAGGCCTAGTAGAAACCAAAATCTTTAGTAACTAAAAAGGAGCCTGGTAATCTTCAAGCCTTTAATGACAATGTACAACTGCCTATAGCTATAATAACCTAGTACAGTCCTTTCAGGACACTAATATTAACAGCCTGACTACACGTGTTGAATCAAGGAAATGTAGCAAGTGAGAATTAGGTTTTGATTTCAGCTTTTCCATCTGCAAATAAGAGGGGTTTTTAACACAATTTAAGAAGCCAAAAAGAGAAAGAAATTACATGTAAATAACAACTGCTAGTCCTCAACAGTTGTATACAACTAAGCAGATAAAACACGGGTAAAACACCAAATGCTGGAAAGTTACATGTTCTCACTTGGTGTGACTGTAAATGAACACAAGTCCCACATCCTATACACTGTACAAGTCTCAACCACAATTATCTGAAGACAACATCAACACAAAACATACTGATGGAGAAAATCTGTGGGCTAACTATTAACCAGTCAAGCACCCACAGATCAATACTGCTGCACGCAGCATGATCTTCAAGTCCAGAGCAGCTAATTGAATTGGCAGCTTTAGTTCCAGCCATGGCATCTGTGTTGTGAAGCCTTTGAAGCTGAAGGCTTCACAGAATTCTGAATTGAAAACAAACTGGCAAAATTCGGAAAAAGCTTTTATTCTACTCATAGCCAACTTCAAGTTGAATTTTGGTTGGCACTAGAACTGAAGTATTAGACAGAGGGAGGAAAGTTGTCTCTGTATATCCTGTTCAGAGTCGTTAAACCTAAGCCAAATTATCTTCAACAGACTTAAACACAGCAGATGCTAATTCTAAGGCTGAATATAACCAATTGGACACTTTCCATCAAAATTAGTTTTTCATCAGAAATGCCATTTCCACAAAAATAGGAATTTTCACATGGAAAATTTCAGTTTTGCCAAAAAACACCGATTTTCCGCTGGAAACATTAAAATAATGCCTGTCTGGCTACCTGCCTGGAAAACCCTTGTCAACTCCACTTCCTCCTCCAACAGAAAACAAACCAAGGGAAGTCTTCCAGCAGCGCTGCTCAGAGAAGTGACCTCACTCCATCCGTGCCCCTGGCTCTCAGCCGCCCTGCCTCGCACTCCTTTCCCGAGCACCCGGATACTCGGCCTCTCCCCAGCTTTTTGGCCCTGGGGTATGAGAGCGGAGCAGGTCGCCTCTTTGGTTGCTCTTGGAGTGTGCACTCGAGAGAGACCCCAAAGCACGTCTGGACACTAGAACGAAAAGCTCTCCACACAGGGCAAGAGCAGCTTTGCTGACGGACCTGCCCTGTAGCGAAAGAATCATTCTATTCATATCATCCCACATTTTAAATTCTCCTTTTATTTACTTATTTATTATTAAGAGCTCTCACATTTTTACAACTTCAGCGCAGCTCAGGTAAGTATTTTTCTGACTTGCCTCTGCCTCCTCTCAAAGATTTTCTTTACAGGAAACAATTTCCATTTTCAAGCCAGCTGAAGACTAGAAGTTCAAAACTATTTGAGTGAATCTGGCAATGAAAGTATCACTCACATTCAAGTGATTAAGCAGTTAAATCTGATAACCATTCACATGCAGTGAAATTTAAAAAAAAAAATCACAGTTTGGGGGGGTTAGTTTCTTTAGCAAAGTATCTTACAGAGGTCTAAGCTCCCCAGATTTGTAAATTGTACAAACTTACTTTGTAAAAGGATCATTTTCAAAGATCTTGACCAGAAAACGACAGGACAATTCTATCTATGCTTCTTACGAAGTGAAACTCAAAGCCAAACCAAAAGTTTTCCAAAACTGTAGCATACTGACCTCAACAGTTGCACCCTGTCAGGCGTTATGACATGATTAAATGTTAAGGCCAGACTGCAGGCTTCGTGCACATATCTTCATATATTCCGAGTTTTGTAAATTGTTAAACTACAATCAATTTTGTACGTACACGAGTAAGAGGAAAAATTACCTTCATGCGTATTTCTAACAGTTATCTAAAAATGCTTTTCCTTTTGGGATGCATTTCCTTCTTTTGAAACTAAATTGACAAACTTACAGAAGCATATAAAGCTTCTGTAAAAAAAAAAGTATTGAAAGAAAACGTAATACAAGACGAAAGACAAGATCCAAACTTACATAAAAGGTTTATAATTCTTACCAGGGTTCATCAAAGTAGACTTCTGAAAAAACTTTAAAGTTTTATTTTTTGTTTCTGAATATGACTGTTTTCTTCCTTATAGCTTTGTTCTTTGTAGAATTACACAGTAATACTTGGAAGTTTCCACAAAATTAACTTAACAAAAATAGCAGATGTTATTAATGGTGTCAAAAGCAACATCACACTGTCAAGGCTAACAATGACTATACTGCAACAACAACAAAAAAATCCCTACATTCCTGTATCCAAAAAGTAAAGGCACAAAGTTGCAGGTATACAACTGCAACAGGCACAAAACCTAAAAAGAAGGAATTTTTTAATGCACTACAGCACCAAAATGAAGTCACACCATGTCACCCAAGCAAAACTAAAATTCAGTGACAAACTCTGTATTTATATACTATTCATCTCAGCCCACCCAATTAAATCTTAGACCTTTAATTAGAAGTTAGATTCCTTTTACTAATGTAATAGCAAATTATTTTCCAGGTACGGCGGGGTATACATTTTCTATATAGAAGCATTTAGTGTCATTTCATTTAATATAACATCCAACTGAGAAAAATTATCTGGCCATTTTGCTTGGAGCTGAAAACTTTTAAAATCAGCTGCCATTCAGAATCAGCAATAAACTTTCAATACTGTTGGTTTGAGATGAATTAATTCAATTATTCTATAATTTACTGAATTTATTTTTAGTAGAAAAACAACTTCTACAATTTCCTCTAAAGCATTCATGTTCAGGAAGACAACAGAGGCTTTAATGCTTCTTTATAATATTGGCTCAGTTCAGTATGAAGTTTCGTGTCCACTGAAAAAGCAGGCACATAACTGTTACAAGCCAGTTGATCAACTAAAGCAACAAAAAAAACCATCACAGCTCCAGTTGGAAGAAAACATTGCCGAGAAGGGCAAATGAACACACATATGCAGTTAGTGCGTGCTGAAGTTACAGAGCAACAGGCTATTAAAAGGAGAAAGTACTACAAAATTATAAAAGGCTATTTATAAGCTTAATGTCACACTACTATTTATCACACTGCTATTTATGGTTTCTCTCATGTATTTACCACTTTTAAGCAAGAACAAAACCCTGAATGCAGTTTAATCACCTGCATATCACAGGGTCTTCAATTTCATTTACTTCCTTCTTTGCTGCTCCTGATAACTTTCATCTGGCCAAACTGATTTCCTGATAGGAAGCTAGCACATAACTCCTGCCACAAACCAACACGAGAAGAGCCCATCGCCCCTGATGATACCTTGACAGTAATCAAATTACCTCTTATTCTTCTTTGTAAAGCAACCCGAGGTCTGGAAGTATCCTGCAAAATATTTTCTCTGCCTCTAAAACTGTAAGATGGTTCAAATCCCCACCCCAAGCCTCTTCACTGTGTTGCAGGCTGCAAGCACAGTTGCCATGCCTCAGCTGAGAGGCTGGGGGTGAGTTCAGTTTTTGTTTTTTCTCCTACCAGAACCATAAATGCCAACCGGATTGTAGCCACAGCCCAATACAGAAGTCCACACATCCATGTCATCACAGCAAACTTTCTCAAACTTGTGGTATGAAAAACCAGACCAATTTTATTTTTTAATTTTTTTTAAACAAAGCTTAAGTCTAAGAAAACCACGCTGACAGAGCTGGTTACATATCTAGTCACTAAACTTTGAGTAAGTGAAACACAAATCAACTCTTCCACTACATTGCCTGTAACCGACTTCTACTTATTCATAATAAAATAATCTAACCATAAAAGTTGCTCTCAGAAGAAGTCTTAAATCGAGTGATTAATTTATTTTACATGCCACAGTGAAGTTCATACTACTTGTGCAAAAAAAAAAAATTACTGTTAAAAATGAACATATGTGATTTTACTGTTCAACTGTATATGGGAGAGACTGCGACGTCCTAGCCTTTAACAATCTTTTCCCACTGTTTTAAATATAAGGATATAGCATTATTTTTTCTCTTTGAAGTCAAATGACTGAAGCAGCAGATTGATTTAAGAGCCTTCTATGCAAACTAATTCACCTTCCAGCATACAGCAGCTTTACAAAAAAGCTTAGCAAAAAAACCATTTGGATAGCCTCTTCCACTATATTGCAGTTAACAGATACTATTGTAACTGAACAAAACCAGTTATAATCCCCAGGCTGTTAGAAACCAGAAGTTTGCAAGGCTGTTCCATCTTTACTGCAATCACTTCTCTCTGCTCCTCCATGCAAGTGCTAAGCTCTCGAGCCCCACCTCTGCTGAGCCAGGGACTATGCAAGGCAGCAGGTCTGAATGACAGATTTTAACCAACTCCCTCAGTGCCCTCGGTTCTCCTTTGATTCTACCGAAAAAGTACTTTAAGTAATAATGAATGATTATGCTAAATGTCTACCTGTTTCAAATTCATGAACAAGCATTTGAAGCATGTGGTAGTCTAGTAAAACCTGACAGCGGAGACCTAACACAAGGCTTAGCGAGCATGTTTTCAACAAAGTTGGCATGCTACAAATGCCAGAAAGGGATTTCATAGTCAAAATAAAAAGGTAGTGTAAATCTGCAAGAAAAAAACAATTTATCCACAATACCATGATTTCCAAAAGCATGTAAGGAACACAGAATTTAAGTAGCTGATCTGCAATGATGGCCTAAGCAACAGTCACAGTATAACTCACCCTGCTACCACATTCATTATTTCTATACAAGGGGTGAAATTCTGTCTCCAAAGCTATCTGACAAGTGTATCAGTAAGACAACAAGTCAATGTACTTTTACGATAGCAGACCTTTAATATTTAGAAATTCAGCACAAGCTATTATGTAGACAGCTGACATTTACCCAAACCCCCTATCAAACACAGTGCAGTAACTCCTCACAGTCAAAACTAAGCATGGAAATGATGCTGCAGTTCTTAAACCTAGGAAGTAACTACTTCCTCTAGGTGTAATCGTGGTTCATGCCAAACAGAGTAAAGGACTTAATAAGTAGGCATATTTCTGCCCAGCATTTCAGTTCTCAGGGATTCGTACATACTAAGTGACCCATACTTCCAGTGTGCACTGGTATATGGAGACGTGAATCTCTGACAAAGAAACTCTGAAATTCCTCCAAGCCTGTGGAGCCAAAAAGATTCAAGTCTTCTGACAGACGTGATAAATTTAAGTGTCCCTGACAAGAAAAAGATTTGCAGAATGTACCCAAGTTTCCCAGCTTCTTGCCCTTTTGGTAAAGGTGAAAATCAAAAATTTTGCTGTTTTCTATAAAAGTAGTAGAAAGGAAGCTGCCAGCAAGTAAAATCATCACTTCCTTAAATACCTTTCCTTTGAGGCCATCATTGAACACTTTTTTCTGCTCAACTGCCAAGCAGTCAACATTTTGGGACAGATCCATTTCCCTTTTCTAAAAGGGAACATAAGCTACTGTGGGAAAAAAAAACACCTCTCAAAATACAGAGCATAAATGAGTATCTGTGCAATGTCTCCCTCTGAATAATGCCATGTGCAGAGACTGTCTATGGTAGAAGGAAGGAACATCTAGAATTCAACCTGGTGTCAGCCATCCCAAAATTATGGGCAGTCCTTAGAAAAAAGTTCACCATTAGATCAGGTGTGATTAGTCTCCACTAGTACTAACTTGAACAAATGAGAAATCGTTCCTGTAAGATCAATTCAGTAACCAAACCTCAAAAATAATGAACATGAGGCAACTTTTATGAAGAATCTAGCTTTATTTCCCAAAAGCTCTAGAAGAGCTTACTCTAGGCATTTGTGTTTTATTTAAAAGAAAATACAGTTCTAAAATTTCCCACTACAATTCTTGCTTATATTCAGAGTTCATGAGGTCACGATAAAAGGCTATGACTCTTAAAGGTATCAGCACAGCCTTGCAAAGAAATGAAAACAAGTTACAGTAACGAATACTTAAGTTACTTTTATGAATACCATTATAGACAACAAAAATTCCTATCAAGTTGATAATATAAACGAGAAAGTTTTCTCAATATATTTTCTCATTTTATAAAGACAGATCTGGCCTCTCTTGGGAGAACCATTTGTCTATGAATATTTGACATCAAATGCAAGATTTTTTTGTCTTAGCAAGTACATGTTATCCCTGAAAGAAATAATAGATAACAGTGGACAGTAGAGATAGCACATTGTTAAGTTTATGTTTTCAGACATTTAAATGTGGCTACTAATAGCACTTTAAAAGTCATTAGGCATCATTAGGCAATTTAAGTAATATACTAATTAAGTAGTCTTAAAATAGCCTGGCTCTTGTTCCTGTTGTTTTCCCTGGAAAGGCAGGTACAAACACGGGTTACAGATTCACAGGTTGATGCAGCAGCCACACTGAAACTACAAAGATAATTATTTATTACTGAAACCATCAGTTCCGTACCATTCCCCTCCTTCAAGTATTCCAGACCTCCTCCACATCCCTTCGTCACTTCTCAAGGTTCTAACTGTCCCCCTTCCAACTGTTCAATTCCCTTCTCCACTCAAATCCTTCCCTACATTATGCCCATTTATCTAATCACCTTTCAACTTCTCACTGGCCTATTCCATCCTTGTCTTTGCTAGTCCATGCCCTACTCCTTTGGGGTGGGCACAGAAGATGGAACAGCAACAGAAACTACCAAAATGTCCCCCACAGAAAACCAAACATGTACCACCTGGAGGCAATAAGAAAAACTGTAGCCAAGAGACAAGAACCATGTTCAAGTCTGCTCCCAAGCTTTAAAGAGAGATGCCAGGTACATCTATAGTCAGAGTAACACCACAGGTGTCTGATGCACTCTGTTGAGATGCTTTCCACATGGCTATGAATGGAAGGGATGAATGGCAACATCACCACCTACATAGCATTACCAAAAATCATTAAAAGACTTAAATTTCACAGATTTTAACATGAGGTACAGAAAGATTCCCACACCATCAGAAAAATCCGTAAAGGACCTGCATAGTCAAGTGACTTCCCCCTAACAGTCTCCCAGATGCACAAATTTTAAGTTAATTCTGGGTTTCAGAACTTAGCCCAGCCTCATTTTTCGATCATCTTCACCAACAGAATTAATTCAATGCCTGTAATGCTTAGGGACGACCTCCTTCAAAACCAGACTTTCAGGAGAAGAGAAATCCCTGCAGGAAAACTGGTTAAGTACAAGTCTATTCTCAACATGCACAAACACGTTGACAGTGACACGATACAGCTTCCCGGTAGCTAAGTTTTCCGATATATAAAAAGAGAAGAAAACTTACAGCTTCTATCAAGCGTGAAGAGACGCTCAGAAGATAAAAGATTACATTCATTTTTTCTTCAAAGCAAAAATATTGTATAAAGTGCATTGAGAAAGAACAGTCTAACAACATACAAATGAATCTATGAAGATGGCATTAAAAGGTGATGAGCTCTCTGAGTCAGCACACCTGCACTGCTCCTCTTGAGCATTATGTTTAAAACCTCTTTTCATTCATGTGCCTCTGCAGTCAGGCCCAATAGCTTTCTTACACCCTCTTCTTTAGGCACTCTTTTATAATTAAACTCAGCTTCCCCAAACTATTTGCTGCCTTCTGTATTACATGACAGAAAGTGAAATTTCTACCTCATACAGACAATCACTATTTTTTCCCTTGGAGGCAAAGACACGGTATCATAAAAATTACACTATTATGTGACTTCTTTTATTATAAGGCAGCATCAGTAATACTGCCTTGGACCGTTTATTCCAACACTTTTTCATTATCTAGAATTCATATCCTCAAAAAAGAATAGGCTAAGCTAAAAAGCTATTTAGCTAATAGCTGAACTATATTATCTTAGAAGTGCAGTTTATTTATATTGCCTGTGAAAAATATTATTCCTTCCAACTCCTGTAAAGATAGGTTCTCAGGGTTTAGGTAAGAAAATTTCAGGAGTCTCATTTAATACCACTGTAAGTATAAAACAAAATGGTGTTTTGTTGTTGTTGTTGATTTTAATTAATTTTTCCATGCTTTATTAACACTAACATTACCCTAACATTATTCAAAATAAATTGTTTCTTAGTTTGTTCTAATGATGTTTTACAACAGGCACACAGTAACATTACTGAAGCACTTCTGAAGGCATCATCTATAACATCCCATAATTAACAAGCTAAAGAAAAGGGACATATGGCAGGATATGGAATGTGCACATTAACAAAGAAACCAAGTAACTGGGTTCTTCTATTTTCCAATGTCTATTCACATGCACCTTCCCCTGCTGGCAGCCCTGCAGCTCAGCCCAGTTCCCCTGGAAGCAGCTGCAGGAGCCACAGGTGAAAGCAACAGGAGCATTGTTCTGCAGAGCAGTCTCTCTCTGCACAGTGGTACTGTGCTCAGCTGAGGGCACAAAGCTCCTCCTTGCACTCCCACAAATGTTCAGAAGAAATATTTTCCAAAAAGGAAGACACTACTATCACCCAAGCACTAGCCGTATTCGCTGACACAATGCAGTTACTTTCTTTCTAAATAGCAAGATGTTCTCATCAGAATATCACAGATCAGATTCAGTTCTTCTGGGGGACCAAGTCTTTCACTGCAAGAAGTACTTTAAATAAGGACTTTAGAAAATTCAGTGTTTCCAAGAATGCAGTGGTAAACTGAGTTAGCAACAAGCTTCATGTTAACAAAGATGTAGGAGGCAGCCCAGAATAGTAAGGCTCATGAAGATTGAGTGCCAAGCCAAAACCAAACCACTAGCCGCTTAGTTTGGTTTTCCCAGTTAAGTCCTTCCTGATATAATTAGTGGATCTGTGACAGATGAACAAGCTTGCCATATTACGAAGAGGCAAAAAAGCTTCAACCCATGAAATGGAGAGGATCCTTTTCCCATTACAGAATAATAAACCTGGGAGCAGATATAGAAACTGCATTCTTTAATAGCATACAAAGGAGATCTGAATACGTTACAATTGCATTATGATTATGGGGAGCACGCTAGACAACAAAATCCAGATTATCCCTTCTGAATTCCAGCCACCATACCGGCACTAGCAATACTGACTTCAGAACAAGTACACTTCAGCAAGTATCTGTCGCTATGGGTTGGCAAATACTGACTAGTCATCTAGATACGACCATGCAATTATTGAAATGAGCTGCCAACATCAGAGTTCAACGGTCTCAGAACTGTCAGGAAACTGAGTAACACCAATAACATCCTGGCCTACCATGAAATTGTTGAAACCTTCTGTGGAAATGTGCGACAATGGCATCAATTTATTCCCTAGATCACAGCAAGAAGACCCCGGTGACCCATGACTGGAAAGGTTTCTATGGCTCCAGGAAGTTGCAGAGTCGAAACACACAGATCGATGGGTCCCTTTACAGTCCAGTAAAGGTTTGAAAAGTCTCAGCTTTGTCCAGTGCTGGAAAAGGTCCTCTCCTCTGAAGTCAGTGCTAGCAGGTCTAAAACTGGAGTCTGTGAAGCTAGAGAACAAAAGAGATGCGGCTCCAGCTGCATCACTCGATTACTGAACTGAGGCTGCCGGGAACGTTACTCACCACTCGTGAAACAGCGGGTAGCCAGTGCCGTGCACCATGCCACTCCTTCAGTGTTAGTCAATGGCAGGGCGGCTCAGAAGGCAAGCCGAGAAATACCTAAGTGTTCTTCAGTTCTGACTAGTCAAAGGAAAGAAATGAAACAAAGCTTGTCCCTTCCAGGTTCAGGAGCTGGTGTCAGGATGCTCTGGCAATTTCTTAAGAATGGGCACGATGTTATGTGCATCAGGGAGAGAGGCAATGGTAAAGAGTTTATTACCACCACTGCCTTATCCTTTTGAAAAGTAGTTCCCACTCTCCAAGAACCAGCACAGCATGTTCATTTACCAGAAGGTCACCCAAAAATCTCTCAAAGAAAGAGAACTTCTCAGCTGCCAACAGTATGTGGAATCTACAATGTCCATCCGAGAATGTGCTGTTCTCAAACTCTGAAAGCTGGAGCCCAGTGAGCAGAAATCCCTGTTATTTAACACAAAACCAGCCAGAAGCTTGTGTCTGCTACTGACAGGGCAGGCAGACTGCTAGGAGCTATTCTGATTCTTTACGAAGGATGTAACATGAGCTTTATTAAATAACAGACATGTCCATCTGTCCTCTGGAAGTATATAAAGAGAAACGCAAATTAGAATTTCTTCACAGCGTTAGATCATCCGCCTTTCTCTAAGAAAAATCTGCTGAAAAAAACGAGAGAAATGAAGAGGTGCCAACTAGACTGAACAAGTGCTGACAGAGCTCATGAAAGTGCAGAAAAATCTCATCTAACCCTCAAGAAATCCAAAATAAGTAACTGAAGAGCCTACCACAGATACCCAAACCTACAGCTTATGCATACTTTGTGGTAGGCTTTGTTTTTTAACAGATATATAGGCTACACTACATGTACATCTCTCTGGCACATGATGGTCACTACAGCAAAATAACTTACATCAATGAATGACCACTAATATTTTTGCCACTACATATTCTAATAAGCCATTTTGTAAACTTGTTGTTACACTCCTCTGAAACATGATATGGGAAGGTATTAGTAGCTGGAGTAGGAGTAGCCATGCCACCATTACATGGCAAGTTTTAATAATACCACAGATCAGGTTTTTACATCTCATCTTACAATTCCATGGACTGTTGAATTTTTAATCTCAACCACAAGGGATGGGAAAGGTCTTAAAGTTGTTTGAACATTTACCTGAAATTCACTTTTGTAGTTAGCTTGTTTTCCTGTTTTGCTGGCTTCACTAAGAAGTTCCTTTCAGTTTTCTATTGAATATGATTGACAGAGAATTTAAGAGAATACAAAATTACTTTCCAGAATAACTATATCGGAGTTAAGGGAGATCAGAGAGCCTTTACTTAAATGCCTGTTTTCAGAACACTTACAGATAAAAATACGACATCTATGAAAGTACATAAAATCTAGGCAAGGCAACAGGGGAGAAATAGAAAACTGACTATTTGACAGCAACATTTAGGTAAAGAGAACACAACCGCTATCTCCACTGGCAGCAATTCAAGAAAAATATTACCTCAGGAATCTGAGAGCAACTCCTGAATGAAGATCATGCCTTCCTTTCAGTAGGGAAGAGAGAACAGTATTCAAGGGCTTATGGAAAAGAGTGGGAGGTAGGATCCATGTTATTGACAGGTACCAGCAGTACAGAATGGATACAGGCTAAAAAGACATTTTATGACTACTGAGAATAAAAGGAAGGTGACAGTAAGAGTTCTTGGGCAGGGGAGCGCTGCCAGCCTTGGGCAGCAGACATGGGCATCAGATCCCCTACTGCACATATAATAAGGCCTTAGGATATTTTGGGAGAAGGTGTAGAGATCATGGGACATAAACTCACAAAAAGTCATATTTATTTACATTTTACATGCCATAGAACAGTCTGTCTTCCATTTCTGATTTGGGGTTATACTTCAAGAGACTGGAATTCAACAGTCCACCTTCATCAGGGCTGTGCATCAAATCCTGGTATTAAAGTTTGGAAAATGACCTATTTACTGAAAAAAACCCTAATACTGAATGATCATCTGTAGCCTGAGCGAGCTTATGTTTGTTTCAGAGCATTAAACTCAGATTTTTGTTTTACTTCATGGTTTGATCTTTGAAAGCACCAAAGATTGATCCTTTTGTCCTAGAAAGAAATGGAAATTTTGAAAGTCAATAATCAGGATTATGATAGCCAGAAGGGCAAGGACAACACAATGAACTACAGCTCATATGATTGACCAGAGAGTAATTAATATCATTCCTTTCTGAAAGGACGTACGCAGCTGAGTATCAAAGCCGAGCTGCTGAAACTGTCTCAACAGTGTGTATCACACTGTTAATCAATGCCACTTTTTCCTGTAACTTTTTTCCAAGTAAATAAAGGAATAGAGGGAACATAATTTACTTGAATTTTTTAAGAACAACAAAAAGATATTCTTAGGTTAGCTGAAACATTTTGAGACTTGAACGCATGCAGATGCAGCATTACATACAGGTTTGGATTGAGCTAGAACGTCTATTTACCCGGCACCGTGGGAGTATGCAGAATTGGATTTAGATGTGAATTCATAACCTTTGTGGGCCTTAACCCAGGCTCAAATCTGAAAATGCCCAGCTTTGCAGGTAACAAATTCAGACGTATATTTCACCATTTCGGAATCAGTTTAATATCTGTAGAGTAAAACAAACCACCCTCTCTCCCCCCCCCCCCCCCCCCACAACACCACACCCCCACCACACCT
>NW_008794888.1:8069081-8090236 GCF_000699145.1 Aptenodytes forsteri | reverse complement strand
AAATAAATAACCAACACTATAAATACTATGTTCATTTAGATAGAAAAAAAAAAAAAAAACACCCCAAAAAACACATTCTACCCTTCTGCTCCAAGATGTATGCATTATTCACAAGAATAACTAGCAGCAATCAATGACCTGTGAAATCAGCTGTTCAAAGTATTTAACTGCCTAAGAGTTGATGTTAAGATGTGTTTGTAGGACTAGAAATAGAACAGAAATATTAAGCAGTTGTTGCAGAAGATGACCATAATATAAAAGTTTATACATCCCCCCCCCCCCCCCCCCCCCCCCCCCCCCCCCAACCACAAACGCTTTTATGCTGCTATTAATAACTTGATTGCAGACTAATGAAAGTGTATCTCTGTAGATTAAGGAAAAGGGTGGGACTATTTAGTGCATTTGTTTACAAAGAGTGCCTTGTGATCTCAGGGACATGAAAAACAAAATTATTTGTTGTGAAGGTATCCGGTCCCTGCTGCAAAGACACCATGAAAGCAGATAAGCTTATATTACATCTTTTTTGTTGCCAATGATTTGACCAAAATGGCTTAAGTCTTTAAAATTTCATACTAAACAGATATCATACTGTGCTGCCTTGGAAAACTACTGATTTAAATAAGTCTTTTGAAACTTATACGTATCCAACTCCAACAGCTTATCAGTCGAAACCTTATTGTAATTATTTAACAGGTACTTCCAAATGATGGTACAGGTTTGACTAATGATGCCCACCCAAATGATTTAAACAGGAGGTTTTCAACATGTCCTGAGGATGACAGGCTCCACCTCCTGTGCACACTGAGAAATGGAGGCTTCTACTAATGTTATTGACCACTTATAGCAAGAAAGAGATGAACAAGCAGCTTTGGAAAATATGTTAAACAATAAGGGGGACAGGGAGAGAGGTTAAGGAAAAAAAGCAGCAGAAATCAGCATTTCCAGAAGTAGGATGTGATCACGTCAAAGACAATTAGACTTTACTCTGATGAACTCTTTATTTTGACATAACCTGGCACTGCTAGCTAACGCAGCACTCCTGACCCACTCCTGAGTCTGGACACTTGTTTCCAGCCTTGCATCATCCTCTCCCTACTGCTGACACAGCCATTTGTACAGCCATATGGTAAACCAGAGTGGGGAATTAAGAAGCAACACAATTTTGGCAAAATTATTTTTCAGTCAGACCAATTCCCCAATATGGTTCACTGTGCAGCAGCATAAGCACTACAGCAGCTCCTACAAGGAGGACAGCAGGTGGCCACGAAGGGGGGAAGCTGCTTCTTTCATGGTCAAAACAAGGAAAACGGAGTAAAGGTATTAGCATCCAGTCAAGTGAAGATCATTCATTTTGGTAAGAGCCATTTCAAAAGAATAAAAGAGTGGAAAATGGTGAAGAGGTGGGGGAAAATGTAAAGAGAAATTCAAAACTGAAGTTTTAGATTGTGTATTTACTGAATTTGGGGCAGAACATGACTGTATAAAACGGGGTGATAGCTACAGTAATTGATGGGATGAATTTTTTTTTTTTTAATGATGAAGCTAAAGCAGGCACTTCTTGTGAAGAAAAAGGTCTAAGGAAGTCAGCAAATTAAAAAGGGATGAAGAATTATGATAAATGAAATAGAAGGAGATAAAGATGCAAAACCAGAGGGGCAATCATTTACAAAAAGAGACAACAGCATATTCTTCCTTGAAGCACCAGAGACCAGAAACTTCCACAGCTATTTATGGACTATCACAAAATAAGTCTGAATTTATTAAAAACCAAACCATACATCAAACCTAAGTTAACTTCCACATGTCAGTGCTGAAATAATGGCATTCTTTTTATGTTTATCCAAATTGTCTTCTGTATATACCTGAAACCACTGCATCATTTCTCTACTTATCTGCTACTGACACCCCTTAAAATCTCCTGCATTATTTAGGTCCCTTTCACCACAGAATACACAAGGACTTGCATACAATAGGGCAAACAATGACAATGAAGGATAGTTGGGAAGAAACAACTGGCATGTGATTTGTTTTGTGGTGTCTGAATCATTAATTTGTATTTTGTTTCAGGAGGTGCCAGGGGAAATGTTAAGACTATAGTGTTAACACAGACAGTTCTGGAAAGGTCAAGTTTCCCAAAACATTATGAAAATTCAGTGATAAAACATAGCCAAAGACAATGTGAAAGAGGTGATGGAGACTTACAGAAAACTGCTCTAAAAGGCTCCCTGTACTATTTCATCAGTGTCTGGCATATCAAAGAAATCGGAATGGTAGTTACCAATGCACACGTCAGAGAAGTTTTATTGAGGCTGTACTTAACTATAAAAAGGCTTGAACAGAACACAGACTCAAGTGCCAAGTCTGACCTAAACCCCTCTTTTTGCTTGTGCTTTACAGAGGTCTTCAGGAGTACAAGATGCTTTAATACAATCCATAATGAGCAGCAAGACTCATCGTACTGTGTCTGTACTGGTAAAAGACTTGCACAGAACCTGGTATTTGCTGCACTTTCTCACTTCAAATTTATATACTCAGTAGGCGTACAAAAAAAAATCTCCTTTTATCCAAGGATCTCGAAGAGTTTCACTGGGAAACAATATTTCTCATTTATAAAGGAGTAGAACGAGATGCAGAAAACAAAGTAATTTGCCTGTCATTACACAGTGAGTCAGTGGCAGCAGCCCACACTGGTCATACATCTCTTGCTGTTCTTATCAGGTACTGGCATTAGAATAAGGTCTTTTATAATAGTTACATGCCATATGTATTAACAACATGATCCTCACAATTTCAAATGTATGCTTGTTCTTTCTTTTGCTGTGAAAATGAACACTAAAGCTTATACAATGCACTCTATTTAAAAGATAATACCACCAGTGGTTTCCTTTTTCAGTCCAGTACTTCATTGCCTGAAAGACACCGGAAATGCTTTTGGGTTTACCATGAACATTTAAAAATAGTTACATCTTCTACAGAACAAAAGTTATAGCCATCAGTACCTACATGTTAAAACCAAACAAAACCAGGAAAGTGACTTATAACCAGTGGCTACACCAAGGAAGGTTCACTGTATACAGGACCCATGTCTTATACTTCTCCATGTTATTCATCACTGTCAGGATTACTGAGTTCTGGATCTTTAATCTGATCCAACACGGCACTCGGGTTCTTATCTGCAGTGCGTGCTGTGCCAGTCCTTTTGATGCAGAATTTTTCTCCCTGTGGTATGAAAAGTGACTAGTGCACAGGGGGCGGGGGAGGCAGGGGGGGAGAATCATGATGACAGTACAAATGAAAAAGGAACAGTAATACATAAACAAAAGATAAATTGTTAGAAGAAAGGTTAATTTATGCAACTCAAAAAAAAAATTTCCTCTAGTTAACAAGCAATCCTTAAATCCCACAGAACTTGGCATAAAGTCTATGATCCCTTTAGCATATCACCTTTGGCACACAATCACACAAAGCAGCTCAGGAAAGACTGGGCTTTATCTTCATCAATGACTTTGGCAGACCTTTCCAGAAAGACAGACTTTCCTGCTGTAATTGGTGCTGATACACTTTTCTACAATTAGTCTCTCTAGCAGTAATTTTCACTGAAGTTTCTTATTGCGTGTTCAGTTTTACTATTTGCCAGAATATTACTGGAGTCTACACTTTTAATTCACAATCATTTTTTCTTATCCTGCAGATGTCCAAGTCCAAACAGATAAACATATATTGAAAATAATCATTGCCACTTTTGCCAATAAAAGACAAAGCAAAGAGAGATTAAAGGTGGTGTGCTATGAAGAGTTTCATGCCAGTTCATCTAATATAGTTGGCATAAAACTTTCAGCTCAGACAGTAGGGGATGGGGTAGGCAAGGCCAAGTTGATTATCTAGCTGCTTGATGATACATCTTCTCCTACCTGAAAATACCATGTAGCTGTACAGGAAAGGACTCCAAAGACGTGTACTGATGCCCAGTTGTAGGTAAAGCAGAAAAGAAGCAGCAGCAGAAGGAAGAGATAAAGCAGGATCTGCTCCTTCCCTTCCAAACTTCTGTCATTATCAGCTGTTTCTAACAGTTACCTGAATGCGGCATCCTAGATCTTGACCTCTCCGTGCAATTGCTTCTGCCACACCATGCTAGTCAAAAACCTATCAGCCGACATCAGCGATGACCACCCACCTCTATCACACCCTGGCTACAGCAGGAGATCACAAGAAGTACTGAGATGGTGGCACTGGAATTAAAAAGGCAAAGGCAATTAAAATGGATGAAACAATCTGCCTCTAGGAACCACTGCAGGCTCCCTACAGGTTTGGGAAGCTGCATCACCTATACACATGCTCTTAAGTTTCTCTTCTCAACAACAGGGGCCAAAACCTTTGTAAGAGAAAGATTTAAGATTAATATTAATGTTCAGAAAGGTTCTGGTGTATGAACACAACTCTTAAGATGTCAGTGAATGTATATATTCCTCTGAAAAGGCAAAGTATTAATAACATTTAGAATAATTCCATTAAAAATACACTTAGGAATCTGCATAGCCATAGAGAACCTTGCTTCAGAGGGTTTACGGTGCTCAAGGGATGTATTACTGCTATAGTCAATGAGAAGAGTTGAGGGGACATAGGCTTAACTATGTGTGCCTGAGTTAACATCTTCTGGAAAATTACTACACCAGGCATCGGTGTAGGTCTTGAAACAGTAATTGCTACACAAGAAAAATATTTATACACAGTAGCCAATGTTTAATTGGGCATAGGGAAAGAAGTATTAAGATCCCTATGTATTTTTAGCTGCACCTATCTATTAGACAGCTTAGTTAGCATTAGGTTACAAGTGGTAAGATGCCTTTCAGATGGCAAATGAACTCTTCAAAACCATTTAACTGATTTAGAAATCTAAGTTTTCTTTCTAAAACAAACACAGAGACTGACATTGAAGTAATACTTTAAATTTACTTTTCAGAACTGCTGTAAGTGCTTAGGAGCCCAAGTCATGTAAAATTTTTTAACTATCACATGAAATACATTCACTTCTTACCTGTTCTAATTTTATGTTCCATACATATTGATATTTTGTGCTTCTGTGTATTTTGATAGTTAAGACGTTTAAGATGCATAAAAGAATCCACAAAATCTTTTTCCTCCAGAAAGAAAAAATAAAAGATGTCTCCCCCAAAAGCTCAAGACAAATCACTTCAGATGTTCAGGTTTCGATCCAGTTTACCAAAAATCTAACATATCTTTTTCCTTCTCTCTCTTTTCATCTTTCCTTTTCTAACATAATCCAAACCAGCACCCATTTATTCAACAGTAAGGCTGCCTTTATTTCACTTCAGAAGAGAATTCAACCAAAGGTCAATTAGACACTCAACAGGGAATAAGAACGTCCACAAGAACAGGTTTGAAATAACGATTTTGCTTGTTAGCAGAATTTTATTTTACAAGAAATTCCTATGTAGACGAATCCTGTACATTTTTTTGTATTGTAATAGATCTGATCCAAGTAAGCTCAGATGAGACTAAACACAAGCAGGAACAGAAATCCTAAAGGAAAGGCAATTTAGCATTTAATTAAAATGCACAATACTTTATGAGAAATCACATTGGTATATACAACGTATAGGCATACAAACCATCAAAAGCATTCCAAACATCCTTAAGGTTTAAAACACATATGATCAGCTCACCTTGGCACATTGTCAGCACTGAAAAAAGTGTTTAAGACAGCCAGACCAGTCCATACAGTAGCCTTTAAAGGACACTATCTACTCCTCACAATTATTAAAATTACATCAATTGCTCAGAAACAAATAAAGTTTTTTTCCCCCTTCCTATTTTTTTCCAAACATTAAAAAAAAAAAAGCATAACAGACTGATAATCTTATTGCAAATGCTGTAAATCTGAACTAGGACACAAATGTTAAGAGCGAGCTGCAATTAGTTGTATTGCCACACTAGGCCATTTGACAGTTGGATCCAGATGTTCCTGTTCATCAGCCTTTTGTCTGTCCTAATAGGGCACTGAGTAGCAGCATTCTTTTTCAGAGAAATGGGGACAGAACTAGAATTTCTTTTATGACCTCAGCTGGTTTCAGCACAAATCTCCTGAAGTAAGAGGCCATTATTTCAGTTTGTTGCCATGAGCTCGGTAAATCAGGATATCTACCTATAATTTAGATTACTGTTAAAACTAAGTTTCTAATCTTTATATTAAAATTTTAACTGTGTCTTATGAATTGGAATCTGATTTATGTAATTCCTTTTAAAAACTAAGACATTTCAAAACTCTCAAAGAATGCTTTTTGTTTCCAGGTGTATTCTCATACAAAAAGTAAACAAAGTCTGGAAAACAACTGCACAAGAGAAAGTGTCTAAACTTTTAAAAGATTGATATATTTCTTAGAAAATAGTTTTCTAAATACATTTTAAAAAACACAGTCTATGGTCTACAGACACTAATGAATTCGACCCTACTTTACCTTGACAGGTTTACAAAAAAACATATAAAAATTCTGCATTTAAATTTTTTCTCCAACATATTCGCAGTCACCCCTAGTTGGTGCTGTGGGTGAAACTTAAGACATGCTATCCCCAATTCTCTTCTGTTATCCAAGCCAGTAATAAAAATCATTAGCCAATGCAGACCGGGTGCAAAAACTATTAGATACATTCTGCTCTGACAGTGAACCACTGGTAACTATTCGGTGGGTTAACCTTGCTTGTGCTTCATACTGGGAGCCGTTACCTACATTACTATCAGCATTCCCAAATTCCTCTCCTACTTACTAATTCATAATTCCTAAAACCAAAGAAATGTTCTTATGCCTTAAATACTTGATTTTGTATTATTAAATTGTATCTATTTTTTTAGTACTCAAATCTATGAGTTTATCTTATTTTTCCTTACAGGATAATCCAGTCCTCTGAAATACTAAAAAATTTTCTGAACTCTGTGTTATCTACAGCTTTTAATAAGAAGAGACATAATTCTTGCACCAAGGTTATTAATGAATGTAATGAGACAGGATTAATTTCAAGACTGATTTTTG
Source organism: Aptenodytes forsteri (assembly GCF_000699145.1). Lineage (NCBI taxonomy): Eukaryota > Metazoa > Chordata > Aves > Sphenisciformes > Spheniscidae > Aptenodytes > Aptenodytes forsteri. Next base: position 8,083,190 of record NW_008794888.1, on the reverse strand, counting down.
AAGAGCATGACTAATAATCTCTCTCCATCCTGTTAGCTGCTCTTACGGTATAGCTGTTTGCAGTCTTCTCTTCGGTCAGCTTCTGATTCAGTTTATGCTTTCTCTACTAATCCCAGTAGTTTCCACAACCCCTCATGGACACTGTATCCAGTCATTTACTGAAATCTATATAAGATCTCCTTCATTCCCAGTAACACAAGCGTAAATGGGGGGGGGGACGACACACGACACGACATTCTTAAAGTGTCATTAGTGTCTTCAGAACATACGAACAACATTTATTCTTAAAAATTTAGCTAGAAAACTATTTTCTGAAAACATACATTTCTTTTATAAGTTTGGACAATTTCCATACTCTATCAAGCAGGCATAATCCACTGCAAAAATACAGAAACTGCATACAAAGTGGTTATACACCAATTCTGCAGAAGAGGATCTTAGAAGGTAAGCAGGAAGGAAAGATAGTATTTTTAGTAGGTCATAAGATACAAACATAAACCAACTATGTCATGCTGTTGTAGAGAGGGAATTCCTCATATGACGATGCTTAGTCAGGCACACGGCCTATGAGATAGATGAAGGCCCTCTCTCATGCTGCTCAGTATTGCAAAAATTCAAATGGATTCGTTTTTAAGCTTCCAAAAAAAGTAGATCAATTAAGAACGGTCAAGAGACTGTTCCAGTACCAAGCAGTACCAAAATGAAATACCTAAAAAAGCACGATAATGATAAAACAGAAAGAATTCAGATTGCTTCACCTGAGACTGCAAAAATTGTACGTATTATAGTTTTCAAGCACTTTGAAACACAATTTTTTCTCCATATATAGCTGATGGAATGTTTATTAAGAAGCTTAAAATGCAACACCAATTAGATATTAGATTTATTTTTTTTTATTAATGATATGGAGGAGAGCAACACTCTCACAGACACACTGCCCAGGCAGGAGAAGAAAGCACTTCTGGAAAAGTAATGATGAGTACAAAATACAGTAAATAAAGCGGTCAGGGAAGAATTTAGTTCAAATTTAGGACTATATTTTTGTCTCTGAGGTAAATTTCTAACCAGTTGTTCTACAAACGGTGTCAGGAACCTCAACAAGTTCAAAGCAATGTTCAATAAAAGGGATTACATGATAAGGTGGAGCTACGAAACACAGTGTGCTGTATCAAGCAATAAAATCTTTGTTGCTCCATACCAATAATATATTTTAATACCTCCATGCTTCAGGTTTTCTGGCAACTACTTGCAAGAACTGAGAAGACTCTTTCTTTCCCAGTCTTCCCCATCTCTCTTATCTGTTTCTTTTCTCTTCTGTTTCTCCTTCCTGCATTCAAAACAAATTACAGATGTCTTTCTCCTTTCCACTGATACATTTGGGATTGGCTACATAAGAGCAGCAGCGCAAGAGAGGATGGATAATACCCACAATGGTTTCAAAAAAACCATGAGGTGTGTGGTTTGTTTTGCTTACCATCATAAGTTGGGTTTCATAAAGAAGTAGAAGACCCACAAACCTAAAAATACAGAGGAATGCTTGCTTTCAGACAAATCTAAGAAGCCTTCTTTGCCCCTTAACAGAACCAAGTTTCCCTAACAAAACCATCATTTTCAGATGCCCATTATTATTTCTTCCACTCCAGCTTATATACCAGTTAAATACCAAGCACCTATAAGAACCAAGGAAGGGCCAGACTGTGTTTCAGAAAGAAATCCGTGTTTAATAAACTTCAGACATTAGGCTTACAAATTGTGCCAGCACCATTCCATTATCTTGTTTCTGTAAATGCTGAACAGCCAGGGAAATTAAAAAGAAGCTTCATATTGCAATGACAAAAGTAAGATAGGTTTTGGTGTACCTATCAGTCAGTTGAAATGCAGACATTAGCATACTAACTTTGTGGATGCTTGAATGACATAAGTGTCAAGATGAAAGCAGCTGACTCAAATGCAATCTGAATTAGACAGAAGCGGTAAAAGGAAATGGGGAAGAACTTTGAGGAACCAACAGAAGGTCTGACTTCACTTCCTTTATCTTTTTTTAAGATAACACCATGACAGCACTCAAATCCTAAATGCATATAACTCCCAAGTGACAACAACATTAAACACTAATGGAACTGCAGTTATGACATTGTCTATGCTACTAGTCTTGCTCCTCACCATGCTCTACCTTGCCTCTCTTCCCCCTCATCACCATTAAAACCTTTCTCAAGGTGCAGTTTAAGTTTCCCCTGTGTAGTGTTTCCACTGCAAATGTTAGGAGAGGGAAGGACTAGAGACAGGCCATGCTTCCCTACCTCTCCACCTAGCTGAAATGTTTCTCAAGTGCCAAAACATGCATCCACCACCAGCACCTGCTCATGCCACAAGGTAGATGAGGATGGGACTGCAGGTCTGCATCTCAAGGTAATTGGAGGGGTGGGTGGCAAGTCTCAGCACCAGTTGGTTCACAAGATGAAATTCCATGAAGCAGTTCCTAACATCACCTCATCCTCCTGACACAGAACCAGACTGGCTAGTGAGCAGGAATTAGGAGATTGGGAGGGTGGGGGAAGGCTATTGCCACCCAAAAGCCCCTGCTGGTAACTTGACTTTGTTTTTCAAACTATCAGCAACAGTGAAAAACTAAACATTAATGCAGAAAAATCCATTAATCTACGACTACCCTCCTGGCAACCAGAGCAAAACTGTTTCCCTCTGGATGTGCTTTCCACCCAAGGTGATAACATTGTACTATTACCTGACAGCAACTGCGCGCAAGAGCTGCCCAAAAGCTACAGCACTCAAGAGGTCCATTTACAAGGCAGTAAGCACTACTGAACATGAAGTGCTGTATTTCATGTCACATCATCTTCAGGCTGTTTCAAAAGAAAAGAAGCATCAATTTTCTAAAGCTTCTAGTGTGCTCAAACAACCTCCTTCGAGAGACTATCTCACTTTCTATAACAGACCTAAAAACTTCAGGATCAAAAGGACTGTTGCAGCTGACGTGGCCTGAGGTGTAGTGCAAATACTAAAGGCTGGAAGTACTTCCAAGACAACCCTGTGCTATCACAGGTTGGTTATTTCTGTGGTTGTTATACTCAGGAAATTGAGCATTTCAGCGGAGGGGATATGCTTTACATTGTATGAGGTCAACAGACAAAAATTAACCCAACAACTCCATTCTTTAAAGATTTCTTTTATATTTTCATTACAGTACAGGAATAGGAGACTATGCTTAAGATTCGGTTGACCTTTGAAGATAAATCCACCAGTGAATATTTCACTGACAATCTTTGCACAAAGCTGAACATGCAAATTAACATGAATAGAGCTTCACAGAAAAGATAAAAATTACACTGTTTTGGAACGCTGAATGTAAATACATCATTTTCAAATGAAACTGTCAAACATCTTGTTGTGGTGGTAAAAACCAAATCACTATGCAAAATGATAATACAAGAAAAGTCAATTGTATGTTTCTAATAATAAATGTTCTTGTGGCTTTTGAAGTCACAAAAAACTCTTGGCTGAATTGAAGCATTGATTTCTGTAGTTATTTATGTGCAGTTCCTATTAGAATTCTATTGAATTCCTTGAATGGTGAATGGAAGTGCTTTTGAAAACACACACAAAAACTGTTAAACAAGGGACAAAATAAATGGAAAGCCAAGTATTGCCAAAAAAGTTTTAAAAAGTCAACAGAACATTTCAACTTTTTTTTTTTTTTGAGTGCAAGCATATACAACACTGTTTGGCAGAAATTATTAAGTCTAATACAAAAACAATATACAAAATACGTTTCCCTATCACTCCTGAAGAGGAAGCATGAACATTGGTGTTTGCTTCTCAAATATTATTTCAAAAAATCTTGGGATACTCTTCAAGTAAGTTCTATAGTAAAACATGGAGTTATTGTTACAGAATTTTAAAATGTTATCACTCCATCCTTTTGACCACTATACACCAATATGAAGATATTTTATTTAGCATGTGTACAGATACATCAGAAGTGGGCAATATATGTTAATTATATTATGGACACTAAACAGATACACTTCTGAAAAGTGAATTCCCTGCTGATTTTAGGCCACATTAGTTAATATAGTTATTAGGAATACATGTATTATAAAACATTGTCTGGAAGTGCATTGAAGGCTTGAGATCTGGGTCCCTAATGCCCTCGTTCATAAGCATTCATTCATTTTTATGCCATTCTTAATACACTTTAAAGCATTTGCAAGGCAACTGGATATCCCACCAATACCGTACGGAGATGAGTCTGTTACGAGACAAGGAATCCTACCTCAACTTCAGAAATGTTAAGCCTTCAAAGCACAATTTGTTTTCTAAGAATTGTACATAGCAAAGTGGGCTTCAAGCCCATTTCCATGCTTTGGCAGCTACAACAAAAATAATGCTAATTTATTCTAGAAATAATTAGTCAACTTTTTTTTATTTTTACTTAGACACAAAGAATTATTATAAATGCAATAAATGGCCACTAGGAAAGGCAACTCTTCCTTTTTAGTTTTGCTTTTAAGTCTGACAATGGATTATGTTTTAATGTTAAATGTTATGAAAATAAGGACATTTATACATTGCCAAAAGAAAAAGTTTCACTGTGGCTTTTTCCGAGTACTAATTTTATTCATTTATGTCTGGAAAGCAGATTTTTAGAATGTGGCTTTCTGTTTACAGCAGAAGAATAATAGCATTAAGAAGTTTACCTTCAGAACTTCTGTATCAGCCTATCTTTATTTTCACTGAAGACCACATCTGTTTTCTCATAAACTTAAGAGTGGAAAGTAACAAGCACTTCTGAAAAAAAAATCTTATCATGGAGTGCTCTTCTTTTTAATGACTTAAGTAGTCAGTAACTTATTTTGAAGCAACGTAAAATTATTATAATAGCACTACTTGGTACACATAAGGATTCATTTTTTCTATTTTTCCCATTTACTCGTAGCACACTAATTCTGCTGAACTATGGCAACTACTTCAATTTTGGGGAATCCAATGCCAATTTGTAGTTATACATTTTTCTCCCTAACATGATGACGTGATTTGCTATCACACACTGCCCTCAGACAAGGGATGGATCTCTGATGATATAACATATCCCAGCTTATTGTACACAACTGCTAGAGCACACACAATTTTCACGGCAGAGCAGGTGCAGCAGAATGCAAAATATATTCAGAATGAATATGAAAGACTTAAGCAGAAAATGTCTTTTGCAGATACCAGAGTAACTACAGTAATTTCCCAGAAGAGTTAGAATTAATCTGTTTGTCTGGAAGATATAGGAAAAAAAATACTGTAAAGAGGTGGATTGAAAAATGCTTACATCAATGTAACTTAGAAATAGAAACCAAAGATTTGACAAAGTAGCTTTATTGGCAACATAAGTTCTATTCAAAGGTGGCTAAATATTAGCTGAAGTTTCAGATGTTAATCAGGTTTCTCTTCCAAGCTACTCTCTCACATACATTTCATTAGTGTAATTCCTACAAAGCACTTTTATTTCTGTTTTCACAGGACTGTGTATGTCTTTTCAATGACAAAGAAGTTATTATCTACATCACCCTTATTCAGAGAGGGATGCTTTTTATGAAAATGCTTCTGCAGAAAACATCTAGCATTAATGAGCTGCACATATAGCTTTCCTGTAAAAGGAGGGAGAACGCTATCTAGAGAATTTCTAATCTTTCATTTAATTAATCTCAAGAATGAAGTTCTCCTGTAGGAATTTCCTCTTAGAGGACTTTTTGTCAGATGTTAATTTTCAGTCTGTTTTCTAGTCTTCTACAGAAGGATTCTGTTCTAAGTGTAACTGTATATATCCTTAGTGGTTACCCATGCCTCAGTTTCTTATTGTATCTCTCTCAGCCTTTTAAGTGGCATGTTTTTGAAAGCAGAGGTATTTTAATGTATTTATTACGTCTATTATTCAATTCAATAAAATTTACTTAACTATTGCAAAATTTGAAAAGTTTCTGCAAGCACAGGGACCGTGAAAAGTCAAAAATGACTTTACAAAAAGAACCCAAAGAGCATCCACCGCATTCTGCCCCTCCCCAGACACACACTCACACCAAGTCACTTCCTCCAGCAGATCTAAGAGCTGTAGAACAAAGGACTCAAATCTACACTAGCAGCTAAGGGAAAAGACAGTATGACCAATGCCTTAAGTCTCTAAAGTAATAGCAAATCCATTAAGTGAAGATGCCAAAAAATTGTAAGCAGATCACACCACACAGGAAAGCAAAGCAAAAAATAACAAGTTTTCCCAACAAAGGTCTCCAAAATAAAATTATTTCCTTAGTCCCAAATATGAATATCTGAAGATTTTAAAAGTTCAAGCCACTTCCAAACTGTGTGGTATATGAATTTGACTTATACGGTATATTTTAATATATCGTAAAATGAAAATAGAAGCAAAATATTCATTAGTGAAGGGTTAAAAAAAAGTAAAAAAAGTAAAAACCTCTTACCACCATTAATGTTCTGTCCCTCCTTACCTAGTTGCACATATAGTGAACTTGAGAAGAGATGCTAGAAGCATGACTAGAAGCAACTGTATTAGCCCTACACTGAAACATCTAAATCGGTAGCCTAATTCAAGCTCACAGAAAACAAGTGAGCCAAAAAAATATTCAAATGATTTGGAGGTATGACCCCATAATATACCCGACTGATCTGTTTGTTCCATTCTAATGCCACTTCTGTATTTCAGTTTCCCCCTCCTGTGGTTGTGTGTACCACAGTTATTTCAGCAGAAGCTTCCTATGAGGTCAAAAGATTTGCTGATATTAAAAAAAAAAAAAAAAAAAAAAAAAAAAAAAAAAAAAAAAAAAAAAAAAAAAAAAAAAAAAAAAAACCCCACACATATTCACCTTTCATTTTTCATTATGTTTTCCAAAACCTTTATGTTTTATAATCACTGCAGGGCAGCTGTCCTTTTCCTCTTTCCCCTCTTCTCCATCCAGACTTAGACAAAGGTGATACATCCCTTCAGTTTTAAAAGAGGCAGCCACATTTTAATCTTTCAAACTCCTTTTTCATAGACGTTACATCTGGAAAGGTCCTTCCAAACATTAGATTTAAAGAGATCAGCTCCACAGAAAGCAGGTGCATTCAGATGAGCTAACAGGATGCAGTATCTTCTTACAGAGTCAACACACAAGCCTAAAACATAGTAAGTGGGGAATTACTTGCAAATTAGGATTCCCAAGACTCACCCATAGCCTCATTTGCACTCAAGTACTAAAAACAGACTGTGGCATCAATCGTAACAGCAGCCTGCTTCTCAAAAAAAGCCAAGAACCTCTTCCAAGGAAAGCCTTAATAGCAAGCAGCTTACAGTTTGGAGGTTACAGGCCACAGTGATTTAAAACTCAAATGCCAAGTTCTATAAAATTTTATTTTTAAGAAGTCAAACTAATTGATACACATCCCTTCTCCTGAAGTATATCTTTTCTAAATAGGGGCACTATATAAACTCAGTAAAACATTTTAAGAACAGTACTGTGGCTATATGCAGTTTAGAGACACAATACAAAGCTGGCATATGCAGTGCACATACACAATCCATACGGGAAAAAACAACTTACAATGCAACACATCACTGGCCATCAGCACTGGTGATCTTTAACCCTATTCACACATCAAAAGACAAAAAATATGTCTCACTACTTTTTCAGATGACACTTAAAGCTTGTTGCAAGTATCAAGACAGACAAATGCAAAGTGACATATGTTAATTTTAACTCTCTCCAAAGCCAATTTTTCATGGAAAGACTGCAGGTTTTTTCCCCAAAACATTTCTGAATTCACTGTCAACGTCAGTGGAAAAAAAAGAATCCCAGTTTTACTATGTGATTTTTCCTCCTAAATTATTTTGTCTGGTTTTTGGCTTTTTTTTTTTTTTTTTTTTAGAGCAAAGGCATTGAATCACAGCTGTAAGATCTGGGAAGCATCTTTTTCTGTCCCAAGAGAAATACATCTCATTTTGGATTTTTTTTTCGTTCAAATCAGTTATGATAAGAGCTTTAAGTTATAATGAACGTTTGTCAACTTACAACTATTTGACATGGCTTAGGAAAATATAAGGCAAAGCATCATCAAGAAATTATCTGTTCATCCAGACAAAACAGTGCTAACCTGGGAGTTCAGAGAGCATTAATAGCAATAACTGTTCTTCCACTGATGGTATATTTCTGTGTGCTCTTATTGAAAAGGTGGTCATTTTTCTACCTAAAGGAAGGTTAATTCCTAGAGGAATTAACAACATTTCTATTTCTATTCAAGGCTGAACTATGAAGTTAGTTCAGCACTGCATCTCTATTGGCAGAGACAAGAGGGAGCACAAGTTTCTGGTATGTCACACTTGAATCTCTTCTTTTAAAAAACACAGCTTTTCAGTGTATCAAATCCACTTGCTTGACCCTTTTGCAAATACCACCTTCCACTGTGAAAAGAAAACACAGGAATCTTGCTTGTTAACCTTCTTCCAAGACAAAGTATGTTAGCACATCTCTCTGAGACAAAGGAGCCACAGCAGGCTCTTATCTTTTACCAGATGCTGCTTTGGTTTACATGGAGAGCTCTCTGCTGCAGATACAGTTTCAATTTTTGGTTTTAAAGCCGACTGATGCCATAAAAAAAAACCCCCAAACTGTAAAAATGATAAGACTTATCTAAGAATAATTTTCTCATCTGAGAAAACATTTTTTATGTAACTTTCATTGCACTCAATAGACAGTTTCAGTGCAGTACTGATATAATTTGTTTCTCATTTCTGTGTTTTGCAACAGACACAAAACATTGTTTGGGGGTTTGGTTGGTGGGGTTTTTTTTGTAGGGCAGAGAGATGTTGGTACACAAATGCAATAAACTGGTCAGAGGACTCAGGAAAAGCTAAAGTACACTCAACTGTCTTAAAAGTTAATATCCTTTTAGAGGCAAAATAAGTGAGGATCATTTGTTTAACCCAAACAAAATTAACAGCATAAAACCAAAACAATTTATATTGTTACTCCTAACAAAGACCAAAAAGAGCTTACATTTAAATGAATTTTTTTTAATTAGTTTATGAAAACTATCAAACAAAATAGCAAAATTACTTGCAACTAAGGCCTCCAGACTGGAACATCATCCCCAAAAAAGCACCAGTCAGAACAAGGTTTTCAGCATTTAATACCAGATATTTAGCAACTTTAAATTAAAAGTATAAATCCCAGGTTGATAAGAGAATTGAATACATCCTTCCTCAATCTAATCTACACCATTATAATTTAAAAAAAATCCAAGTATGAAAACGTTAATCTCTAGCAGCACAAAATTTGATTTTCATTTGAAGATTTGGGCTTTTGGTCATACAGAATAATTCAGTCATTATTCTCTCAGCTAGTTACCCTGCAGAAGATAAGGAATGGCCAGAAAGACAGTGTAAGAACACACATGCCATAAGAAGTAGATTATCAATCTTTTCCTCTTAAAAATCTTATGGATGGCCTGAAAACTCTTAAGTGGCAACTGCACTTCATTCCCTGACCAGTGAAAATATTTCCCAGAGCATTCTTCATTACAGATCATAAGCACTCCTAATTAAAAGACTGTTTATTTTTAAATAGCTATTAGCCATTTCCCCCTTCCTCATGTAACTGTAGAGATGGCAGTATCTCATAAACCACACAAATGGAATTGCATTTATCATCCAACAGTCGCCTTACAACTTGTCCAAGAAGTAATTGCAGTGTGAGACAAAGAAGTGTGCCAAGAGAGGTCTAATTGCATCACCCTACCAAGTCTTTTTTGAAGGTGCATAAGCCGAGAAAGGAGAAGCTGGTTCAATTCTCGTATTTCAAACAAAAATTCACCTAGTTACACTCGTCTAATCTACCTGAGTAACTATGTGACTATCAGCTGTAATATTCTGTAGCATGTACTGGGACACCATGCATACAATCAGCACACACTTTAGTATGCTGTAACACAGATCACCATGAAAAGACCTGTCCTGGTTTCAGCTGGGATAGAGTTAATTTTCTTCCTAGTAGCTGGTACAGTGCTGTGCTTTCGATTTAGCATGAGAATAATGTTGATAACACACCGATGTTTTAGTTGTTGCTGAGTAGTGCTTACACTAGTCAAGGGCTTTTCAGCTTCCCATGCTCTACCGACTGAGAAGGCTGGAGGTGCACAAGAAGCCGGGAGGGGGCACAGCCAGGACAGCTGACCCAAACTGGCCAAAGGGACATTCCATACCATGTGATGTCATGCTCAGTACAGAAACTGGGGGAAAGCTGGCCGGGGGGGCCGCTGCTCGGTGACTGGCTGGGGATCAGTCGGCAGGTGGTGAGCAATTGCATCGTGCATCACTTGCTTTGTATATTCTTTTCATTATTATTTTATTTCAATTGTTAAACTGTTCTTATCTCAACGCACGAGTTTTCTCACTTTTACTCTTTCGACTCTCTCCCCCATCCCACCAGGGCGGGAGGGAGCGAGCGAGCAGCTCTGTGGTGCTCAGTTGCTGGCTGAGGTTAAACCATGACAGACCATATTCTTGTAACCTACATCTGGACATCTAGTTCTGGTATGTTAACACATCAATAAAACTTCTGTGAACACACTAACTACTGTAAACTTGAAGTAGTTTATTTTGTAAGTGACAAATAGCAATAGTTTTCTAATAATTCTGAAATTCTCCAAAATAAGAATGGAGATGTTGAACATGTACCTGCAGATATACAGTTCTATGACATATCAGAGAAAAATTCCAGAAAATTGCAAAATTTTAGAAATTAAAGGCTTTCAAAAGCCTCCATAGAACTATTTTTGTGCTAATTCAGTGGATTACAAGTCCTCAAGGAAAAACAGCCTCTGTTCCCAAACAAGCATACATGAACAGCTGGCCCAGACGGCAAAGACCTGCTGTTGTATTACCAGGCCACTGTCAGCTCTTTCGGTTTTGTCTCCTGCTCAGGCCATTCTCCCCTCCCCTTTTTCTTCCACCTTCACAGTTCCTTCTTTCCACTACAAACAATCCCATATTATATGCACACACAAACCATTTTTACAGTTGTTTAGGCTGGAGCACAATAAAACCCATGAGAATTTTGTCTGGCCATTTTACGAAAAGTGACAGCACCAGAGTGAAAGTGTGGTATTAAAAAAAAAAAAAAAAAGAAAAAGCACAGTCAATCTTCTGCTGAAAGATTCTCTTGTTTGACCATTTTTATAATTGGTGAGAATGGAAGTGAGGTGACAGAAAAACAGGATGTGAAGGCATGGGATTCATGTGATCTTGTACCAAACTTAAACCCAAACTGGGGGGGGGGGGGGGGGGGGGGGAGCACAGGGAGGGACGAGGCAGAATCATAATGTACCAGAGGATCTAACTAATGGTAGCATGAAGACCTAAGACGACAGACCACAGAAATGTATTATTCATCAGTTTAAGAAAAATAATCTAACACTGACTTCAACAACAACAACAGCACTCACATGCCTACTATTTGTTTTAATTAAGTTTTGCTCAGCTGAAAAGTTAAAACAGAATTTTTAATCTACCATAGTTTTCAGGAGACATTTAACTCAACCCATTTACCTTGTCCAAAGGTCTAAACCACCACGAGCAAGCCATTCTGTCTTTGTTTCCCGTGTATAGGTTAGCTTACAGGACTAAGTGAACCATCCTGAATAACTTCCCCTCCAGTATATTCAAACTTGTAACCTTCACTCAGTTCTCCAGAACACGCTTGTAGAGTAGGCATTCCACTTTTTATATGTGAGCATAAATCAGTGCACAAAACTTCCATGTACATTCAACAAAACATTCATAAAATAATCCACCAAGGATAACGAGACCCTAGTGAGATGGAACCCCCAAATGCTGATCCGGACCTTTCAGCAGTACTAAGTTACAATATGAAAGCAATTTCAAAAAAACCCCTCATTTTCACAAAATAATCACGTCACACACTGTTGCATTAGGCTGTTACTCTGGGCACCAACCCTGCAGCTCTGCACACGCAGAAGCCTACATGACATGCCGCACAAAGGTTAACAAGAAGACATACAAAACATTCACACGCAGCAAATGCTCATGATAAACATCGGCCTAGTGTCTACAGAATGAATGTTTGAGCCTCAGTTCCTGCAGCGAGTTTTGTGTAGGTGGATCCCTCTGCCCAAACAGGGGTCACTGCAGGATCAGAGCCAAAATGATGTACCCTGGGTATTAACTTACCATATATTCCAAATATGCTAATGGCAATGACATGTAAATAGTACTACATGAACTCTGTTCATTAATAGAGAGCTCATCCACTCCATAGAGCAATTAGCATTACTTCTAAGATTACAGGATTTTTCTTTTATTCATGTTTTACAAATGTAGCTGCTAATAATAAATTAATTCTAGTCACAGAAACACAGTATAGGCTTAACTTTCCTGCTGCTACACTGTAAGTATACCCAACCCTGAAAGTATTTTTAGCAAGGGTGTTCAATCAATACTGCTATGTACAACTTAAATTAGACATTAGCAGGACAACAGAATTGTAAAGCATGGCAACAAACAATACATTTCATGGAAAGTTTTACTGAACAAGAAATAAACATCAAACTAAACCCTAAGTAGGTGAACCTGATTCCAAACAAACTTAACTGCACATACAAGGAAAAATGTACCAAAAGGTAAAATATTAGTACATTTCTGCTTTTGAGGAAAATACATTTGTACTTCAATGTTTAATTTAACTTTAAAAACCTACAAATAAAAATGTGAACATAATCTAAAAATACACAGAAACTGTAATGACAACAAAATTATCTCAAAAAGTCAGACCAACAGTTACACTTCTGAGTTTATAAAGTATAAATGTGCCTGGGAAACATAGACACACATGTACATATTTGGAAGCTTATCACCCAGGAATCGTATTTTATCAACATGGTGCAAGCCAGAGTCATGCCAATATGTAAAAACAACTTTTTACGTCGGTGAAGCAAGAAATCCATTGTCAAGAAAATGGCATCCATAAGATCACAATACTGAATATTTTATGTTTAGGCAATGAACTGGAAAACCTCCTACAATATACATACCTAATAAGAAAATGGTTTTACCAATTCTAATCCAACTCATTCTTGTATTCGCGCAACACACATTTACGATGTGACGAGCTCATAAATGTCTGCATGTGTGTGAACACACCAGTGGCTCCCAAAATTACAGGGCAGTTATTTGCCAATAACAAGCAAGCAAACATGTGCACTCACAAAACCCCCTTACCATTCAACACAGAGTTTAGCTCAGGGCAAGAGAAATGCCCCGTGGGTGAGAAAATATATGTGCATATTGTAGTCTAACAATTATTCTTCAGCTGAGATCCATTAGCACTTCTGTAATACACAAATCACATAAATATTTTCTATCTCACAGTTAAAAAAAATTCCAACAGCTTGGCCACACTGAAGTCCTGGAAGGGTATAAGTAGCAGCACAAAGTTCATTCACATGTATTTTAAATCTGAACGACATATCTTCTTTGAACAGGCAAGAGGTGGGAACATTTCACCTACACTAGCAGCTACCTAGTTTTAGCAACTAGCTCTTGGAGATTTTTTGAAAGGAAAAAGGCGTTATTCCTCTTCCAGCTGGTGCTGCAACAGTATACACGAGTTAACCCATCACCAGGTACACCGAAAGCCTCTGTCGCATACAGACACACGCGATTATACAAGCCTTCTGCTTGAGGGAGATACTAAAAATGTACCGGAGGAATGCAACGACAGCACTCAAACCCATTTTCCCTGCCCATAACCAGGGCAACGTGCACATGTGCCTAGAAAGCACAGGAACGCAAACTTTCATATTAAACATACCGAAAAAAAAATCCATTTCAGGCGTTCAGCTGAGTTTACCACGTTTTACAGACCCCAAACCGCCCCCGCCCTGCCCAAGCCGCTCGTTCCCCCGAAGGCTGTTTACGAGCCCTCTCCGCGGGCCGGCGGTCGGTTTCACACACACACCCCCCAACCCCTTCGCCAGAGCGGAGCTGGATCTCCTTTCTTTTCGGCGGGGGGAACAGAAGGGGCACCCACACACGCG
>NW_008794888.1:8067765-8068058 GCF_000699145.1 Aptenodytes forsteri | reverse complement strand
GGGGACGGGAGCCAGCCCGGGAAAACTCGCGAGAGTCGAACGGCAAGTGGGCGGTGTCCTCCCCTTCGTATTGGCCTTGCTGCCTGTCCGTAAAAGAGAGAAGGCACGGCTGAGCGTTCATCCCGCAGCGTGATTGGGTGGGTCTACCATTAACCGCGGGGGCGGTGCTCTATGTCCGTCCCTGAGCGTGGATTGGCCACCTGAGCCGTCAGTTACGGTTGCAGGGTCGCTCAGTGCGCTCCGGTGTGCTAAGCTGCTCGGTCCTCGGCCGCCGCCGCCGTCTCCCGCCGCTG
>NW_008794888.1:8059028-8067175 GCF_000699145.1 Aptenodytes forsteri | reverse complement strand
CCGCTCTCCCTTCGCTTGGGGACGGAGGTCGTTCCTGAGGGGGGTTGTGGCTGTGGGAGCCCCGGGCTGGTCTGGCTTTCCCTCCCGCCACGGGACGTTAACCCGAAACGCTGCCGTCAGCGCAGGCAGCCCGTCGGGCCTGCGGCGTGCCCGCGGACAGCGAGGCCCGGGGAGAGTGGGGATCCCCCCTCTTCAGAAATGGGGCTGTAGAAAGGCGGGGTGTAACCGCAGCCTTCCCGAGAATCTGTGCTGGTGCCCCTGACGTGGGTAGGGTGGGAGAGGTGAAGCTTCTCTGCACCCTCAGGTGCAGCCTGGGGACCCTCCTGTCGGGGCGCGCAGGGTCGGAGCCTCCCTGCTGGGTAGGCCCAGGGACACAGCGGGGCCGCAGCCCAGGTCCAGAGGGCTGGCAGGGACACAGAAGTGTAATGACAAAGCAGAGCTGAGGGAAGCATTTAACAAGGGCGGTGAGCTACTGCTTACCTGAGCAGTAGCAATAATGTGTTTCAGCGACATGCAGCTAGCTGGTGCCTCTCGATTCCATGGGACTTGCAAGTAGTTTGAGTGCAACTGCCAGGCCAGGGCAAAATCACTTAAATGGCAGCAAGTCCGCATTGACATCAGGGCTGCTGGGTAGTCAAAATCCCTACTGTGGGAGGAAAAGAGCCAGAGTGGGGGAATGGGGCTGTCTTAATGGGGTAACCATCAGTCTTGGCCACGTGTCCACCCAGCCTCACCCTGCAAGTGTCCTAGAGAGTCATTTCTGCCTGTGAGTCCTTGCCAGAGTTCTCCAAGCTATGAGACGTATTGCGCCTCTTGGCCACATAAAGATTTTCATACGTGGCCCATGGGAAGGCTGGCTTTGCAAGGCTTAGTTTAACACAACTCAGTGCTTTCATGTATTTATACTATGTGTGAAAGGGTTTGGTTAAAAATGTCTTTAATGTCCATTTATTAAAACACAACCTCTTGCAACAAGCTCTTTGCCAAATAACAGACACATAGAATATATGGTTGGGAATGAGTTCTTGGATTTCACAATTAAATTCCTAACCATAGCAAGATGCAGAATAACACTAAGGGAGTTTGCATGTACTCTTCTAATTAGGAAGCTTTCTAAAAATCTCATTCTTTTGATGTTTGGAAGCCACCTGTACATTTCCAGCCTAAATTGTTCTTGTGCCAATTTTGTTCTTTTGCTTAAATAGCCCTTCGCTCTTAGCAGTGTTTGCCCCCAATTATTTTTTAGAAAGCAGTCATACCCCCTTCATTTTACTAGGCTAAGTAATCCAAGCGCTTTTAGCCTCTTCTCCCTTTTCCTGAGTATTGGGACATGCAGGATTCTCCAGTTGTCTCATCTTCTTTCAGGCCTAAGTTGAATCGGGGTTGGAAGACTGAATTTGGGGAAGGCAGTCAAGCAGGAATTTTAGATAACGCACAGTCTCTGGAGCACTTTTAAATAATAGACTTTTTAATGATTATGACTAGAAAACACTCATAAATTGCTGTTACTTAAACTTTATTAATGAAAGTCTATAAATAAGAGGACAAAGTTTGAAATGTGAACGTTTTTCCTGGATTGAACAATTCCTAGGCTGATGATTTCATAAAGCCCCAAAATAACACACACAGCATCAGTAAAGCCATTCCTTATTGTGTCCACGTTGCTCCAGCTCCTCTCGAACATTTCCATAGCTATATTGACAAACTGATTGTGGTGCATCTAGAGACATCCAATAACTGCATTCTGCGTTTCTGAACTACCGCCAGCCTCTCGAGCAGTGGACAAGATACGTTCTTCTGTGCATTAAAGTGTTCCTTAGCTGCGGAGTTGTCTTGGTTTCCTGATAATTCTCTTCCAGGTCATGGCAAATTTATTCACCAATTGCATAGATACATTTTAATCCATTTGCACGTAAGCTTCAAAGTCTGCCTCTCACATTTTCGTATAATTTTCTTTGCTTGTGCCTGGTTTATGTCAAACATACAGTTATGTTCAATTTGAGAATAACAGTAATTAATACATTACTTTACACAGAGCGTGTAATAGAGAAGCAATCCAAACCACTCAGTGTGACTGTAGAACTACACATTTGTTTGGCCAATGTAACCTTAAGCTGTTATGAAAGGATATGTTTTGCTAATCTAACACAAAACTGGTGACACAGATACTAAAGGCTGGACGTTCCAAGGTTATTTCCTCGCAATACATTATTATTCCTATAATTTGTTGCTTACAGAAGGCTTGATTCAAAGCCCTAAATAAAGGCAGTGGAAGATTCCCACCGTGTGCAAAGTACTTCAGGTCAGGCCTACATTGCAAGAGCGCTAAATGTTTTAAAAATAGATATTGAGACAAAGTTCTCCAGCTCATGCGCTTACAACATCAATGGAGCAAAATTGCACTGCAGGGTATTTGCGTACAGACTTTGCTCAGACCTTATAATGTGGAGTTCAGCAGAGAAGTTACTTTGCAGAATCCTGATTTCTGAGTTATGTGTTACATACCCTGAGTGATCACTTCCCAAAATTATGAATGAAAGAGAGAAAGCAAACTGAAACGTGACTCTGTCATTATTTACTGGGAAGAGAACACATTCATATGTAAAAAGTGCATTCAGCTCACTTCTCTTTCAGTAGCGTGGCTCTTTTACATAAGAGCAAGTTTTCGGCTACAGTCTGCCTGCGCATATAAGCAATGAAAGCTGCCTTTTGCATAGATATTTCACATAGCAAGAGCTTAATTTTCAAACCGGTGCATGGGGGTTCATCTGTACTGCCGCTGATGCATTTTGGGGAGGATATGTTATCTCATGGCTAGTAATGTCCTGCTAGTAAAATGCCAGTATCTTAAACCATTTTGTACAAGTTAAACCTCTCATATAAATGTAGGAACAAAGAAAAGCTTCTCCTTTACTTAGTAGATCTGTGGTATGTGTTTGTGCCAACAACCTTATTACTCATGCAAGACCTGCCAACCAAGCTGTGATAATTTATGTGAGAGAAGTGTATATTAAAAATGTGAATGGGATTTTAAACCTCTCACTGAAATACCGTGCAAACTGCTTTGTTGCCAAGATGACACACTTAAACACTGCATTAAAGCAATTCAAGATGAATGACTCTCACCACAGGTGGAGTTTAGCTGGGAAAGGGGCAGGAGACAAGGCGCTTAATCTCAACACTAAGATCAAGCATAATGTATGTTTAATAGCAGATACGTTTTCTATAAAGTGGTGTCCTGATTCAGCAAAACCCTTAGACATACACGACTTGCTCATGGAAACTTCAGGGGCACAGGCATAACCTTAAAGTGAGATTGGCCAAATCCCGTGTGGAGCGTGCCACCGATCAGTGTGAACGGCAGGCAAGTTTGTGCTTGAACATGGCTTTGGGGTCACTGTTAAAACGTAGTATTGACATAAATGCCAAGCGTGCTTGTTCAGCAGTGTCCTAGGTAATCTACGGGGACAGAATCATTTCGCTGTTTGGGGCAGGGACTAACTTTCTCTTTATGTTTGTGCAATACCTGGTGCAATAGGGCTCCACAATGCCAGTTGTTAGAATACTGTGAAATAACAATTTGTGTTAATAAGCTTGCTGCCGCTATTTGAAGGCTGGCTGTGTATCTCTTAAAAATAGATTTAAAAGATAATACTCTAAGAATACACTGAGAATGAAAGCTGATGGAAACATCAGTAGCTACAGTCGCTAGACCACATTTTGCTAAGTCCTTTTTTCTCCAGCCAGCCTTCAACAAACTCCTTTGCCTTTAACATGCATCAAAGTAGCACAAGGTTGCATTTTTAGATACCACTACAAATACCTGAGCCTTTTCTGCATGCCATCTGTGCGTTCACTTGTGGAATACTGTTATTTTCTGCTTCTGTCCAAAAGAGGAATAGCATAAACTCTGGCAAGTTAAATATAAAACCATAATAAAGCAGGCCAAAAAAAGATTTTGAAGCATAAAAACTTTTCCAAATACAGCAAGAACAGGAGATCTGCCAGAGAACAAGAGGAACAAGCAGGCAACAAAGGTATAACAGAAGCATTCAAGGAAACCACAGGAGAAAAGCTAAGTACCTTTTTTCTACCGCTGTTCCTTATGGCGGATTTTGAGGTGATTGCCACAACAAAGCCTTTTTTAGGGGCACAGTCGGAAAAGACATTCGCAAAACTTAGTATGTACGGTTTTGGAGCCACTCAGTAAATTGTGCGGTACCTGCCTGCCGGGACGATGTGTTTCTCACCGCAGGGTTCTAAAGGAACTTGGATCTGAAGTCGCCAAACTATTAACTGTGCTTTGTAATTTATGGTTTGGAGTGAATTCCGTTCTGGAGGAATGGAAAGTGGCATATGACATTCCAATTTTTAGAAGCGACTTCAGGGAAAACCTAGAAATGACAGACCAGTCAGTTGGCTCATCACCATGTAATGGGAAGAGATGGAAACTGCAAATCTGGTAGTGCTTTAAAAATGTCAGCAAACATTGATAAAGAGGAGCTGGCTTATATAGACTTTGTATAAACACTGGGACATTGGAGTCCTCCTCAGCCATAATCCAACTCCCTGTTGGACAAAGACCAAGTATGTACCATCTTCTGCTATCTCCTGCCTCCTCTCTTTCTCTTCCCAGCTTGCCTTTACTCTCAGTCTAATTTCCACAGAAAGGAAATCCAAATGTATGGGACAGAGGGAGGCAGAGCATGTTCTGGGTATCTTCTGGGTATCAGTCTGAACAATAAGGGGACTGTAGACACGACATGAAGAACATTTAACATGCAGCCTAGATTAAGCAATCGTGTACACATATTTCCCCAAACATTTTTACAAAGCACAAGAGGGGAGAGCCTTTTGTGATTAGTAACTGCTTCGAAAGGAAGATGGGTGGGTAATTGATCACAAAGAAGGGAGTAACCAGTGATTATCCAAAGGGACCTACGCTTTAAAACACGTTCACAAGCGGTAAGTGAAACAGGATTGAACAGTGAGATGACAGTGTTTTCCAGTGATTCACAATTATTCAGGAAAACCAAAACCAAGACTGCTGGCACAAAATAGCAAAAAAAATCACGATAAAGACTGAGTAGGTGATAAAATAGCAGCTAAAATGCAATGATCACAGATGTCCATGAAAGGAAAACAAGAAACCTCTCTACCTGTGAACATAGTAGGCTCTAAATTAGTTCATATCAGTCAGCAAAGATATTTTGGAGTCACTATGGATAGTTTTCTGAAATTGTTATCTCAGTGCTCAGAGAGGCAGTTAGGACTGATAAGGAAAGAAGAGAATGAAAAAGCAAACATAAAATATAATGCTACTGTATAAATCCTCAAGAATCATGTTCTTTCCTTTAATACAACACTAAATTCTGCTTATAGCACCTCGACATGTGGTAGCATCTTAAGCATCAGAATAACATATGAAAAGACAGAAAAAAGAGTGACTGGATTGATCAGAAAGATGGAGTGCCTTCTCAGTAAGACAGATTAAGTACTCTGGCACTACCGGGAAAACAGACGACAAATGGGAGACATAATACAGATATGAAAAAATCACGTCTGACATGGGAAGGGTGAACAGGGAACAATTACTCATTTCTTAGGAGAACTACGATGAATCTAACAATATTTTTTCAGATGGAGGTGTAGAACAAACAAAAGGAAGTACTATGTAAACAACATCTGCTTAATTTGGGTAATTCATTGTCATGAGATATTTTAGATGCCAAAAATACTAAGGGCTGCAAGAAGTAACTAGACAAATTAATGGAAGAAAAGGCTGCTTTGCAGAGAGATGGACAAAGCCTCCAATTCTGTCCTTAGCTTGCCAGAAATTGAGATGGTAAATAGGAGGAGAAATGAAGCTGTAACTGCTCTGTCCTTGTATTTCTACTACAGGCAACTGCAGGGTGCCAGGTTATCTGGACCCTTGGTGTGACTCAGTTCAATCTTTCCTATATGACAGCTGGAGCAGAAAGACGTCTGTCTCAGGCTTTTTGCTTCCTATCATATCCTGTGGGTATCGAACATGAGAAATCCTGATAAAGCATTTTAATTAATGAAACATCTAATGAACATTTTTAGAACCTTAAAAGATATTTGAGCAAAGTTTTGAGATGAGATCCATAGTGATCTTATTTTAGGCAAACCACTTGCATAGATATAAAGCCAAAAATGACCATTTAGTTAGACCTCTGCTTTGACTTAGCCCAAAGAACCTCACCCAGTAATTTCTGCAGCAAGCCTATAACTTTGGTTTGAATTGTGTTGCATGTTTTAAAATAGTTTTTGCCTTTTCTAGGTCCATCGTTAAGCAATCCAACTAAGAACTGCCACCAAAGCCACTCGGCTTTGCAGCTTGTCAGAAAATTTCTGGAGTATTTGAGAGAAGAAGAAACATTCAAAAAGCAAGAGAGTACCGGTGGGCTCAATTTGTAAGGAAGTTGTACAATTCTGCTATTGATTTCTTTCTGTAGTGAAAAGAAAAAAAATTTAAAAATCCAATGAGGATTTTGAAATGAGCAGCTCAGACATGCAGGTTCCAGGTCCATGGGCTTTAATTTTTTTTCCTTCTGTAAATATCTATACTGAGAAATCGCTCTAACTTTACATTGATCTGAATCTGGCTGAATTCTAGGTAACTTTCAGGAAGGTAGAGAGTTTTCTTGCAAAGCTAAAAGTCAGATAGCAGTGATACTAATAAGGACGCCGTATGTGCCCAGGTTGCTGCATTCTGTACTCAATGCTATTTACATTTCTGTTGCTAAGATCTCCACTTCTGAGTGAAGGCCACGGCATTTTATTCTTTAAGTTGATGTAGCCTGTGTAGATAAGCAATACATATTTCACCTCTGTAAAGAAGTTGCTTTTGTTGGTTTTGTTTCCTTGGTCTGCAAGGCAAGCACTGGAATGAGCTCAGGCTCTCAGATGGGCAATTTTTGTATTTCAGGTCTGTTTCAAGTACAACATCGGGAAACCTTTTGAAAAACACAAATACATATAAAAGAAGGGAGGAGAAAATGGCTGCTCTGACATCCCCTCCCGTTTTGTTGCTGGGGATTTAAAAAAATACTGTAGTGTTTGGTTACTTTGTCCTTTCACAGGCTTCTTTACAAAAGTTTACACAGAGCTACTCACTCATCTGAAACACAGAGGAGGCCGTATGTCACCTCTCACCGCTCTGCAGTTTCACAGTTGAGGTTTTGAGGTCGACATTGTCTGCCAACAGCAAGCACCAGTGAAAGGCTTTTCCCCCGCTGGTAAGCCATAGCCAGAAATGCAACTCCAGTCCTAAAAACATCTTTCTTCGTTGCAGTATAACATGACATGTTTCAAAAGTAAATGTTCTTTACAAGTATCTCTAAAGAGAAAAATAAAAGAGTGTTTATTGACTGTTGTGGTTTGCGTTTACCTTGCATTAACCATCTACTTGAGTATGCAGTACAGAAAACCACCAAATTTGACCTTTCCTAAGAAAAAGACAAAAGACAGCACAGCAGCAACTCAGCTAAGCAAAACATATGTGCAAACTCCTTCCTGGTACACCCACATTCTGGCCTCCCTGCAAAGTAATTAAAATTGTCAAGAGAGATTTTTGACCGGTTAAGTTCTTCCAGGAACTGTACAACTCATTCTGAGTTCTTGATTCATAGAACATTCACTTTCTGGCTTCCTGAAGTAGTTCCAAAGTTCATGTTATAAAGAGCAAAAATTATTAGAAGGCTTGGGCTGATCATATAGAAATTAGCCAGATTAATTATGATAAAAAGCATCAACATTTACAGAAAATTCAGCTCACTGCATTTTCTAATAGGATGACGTGGTGGGTTGACCCTGGCTGGACGCCAGGTGCCCACCAAAGCTGCTCTATCACTCCCCTCCTCACCTGGACAGGGGAGAGAAAATATAACAAAAACCTCGTGGGTCGAGATAGGGACAGGGAGAGATCACTCACCAACTAACTGTCATGGGCAAAACAGACTCGACTTTGGGAAATTAGTTTAATTTATTACCAATCAAATCAGAGTAGGATAATGAGAAATAAAAACAAAATCTTAAAAACACCTTCCCCCCACCCCTCCCTTCCTCCCAGGCTTAACTTTACTCCCAATTTTTGCTACCTCCTCCCCCACAGCGGCGCAGGC
>NW_008794888.1:8036422-8057964 GCF_000699145.1 Aptenodytes forsteri | reverse complement strand
AGCTGGCATTGGCTCTGTCGGACATGGGGAAAGCTTCTAGCAGCTTCTCACAGAAGCCACCCCAGTAGGCCCCCTGCTACCAAAACCTTGCAACGCAAACCCCATACAGGTGAAAAAATTATTTTCAGATCAAGACTGCAAAAAGGTTGTATGTGTTCTTTTTTATTTAAAAATATATGTCCCCTAAAAATAGTATGGATGGAGTGTACCAGATGACATCTTCTGAAACAACCAGCGAAGACAAGAGGACCAGAGAGCTGAGGGAAGTTTTCAAACTATTTGACTGCTGTTACATGGATAGAACCCTGAAAAGATGCTTTCACAGACACAATATTGGCTTCTGGGTTAGCAGGGACAGAGAAGAACACAGAAGCCAATAAAGGGTGAAGTGTCAGCCCTATGGACTGTAGCCTGCACTGAAAATAATATAGCATTGTATTGCATTTACACCGCTATTCTACCTGCACTTATCTTACTCAACCGCAAAGGGACCACACACTGAGGACAGGATGGCTCAGTGCTTCAACTCTCTGGTGACACCTCCGCCAAGGCTACCAATTAGTTGCAGATTTAATGTGGCTTTTATCTGATCTATAGCAGATCTGTAATGTTGCCCACAGCTCATGAAATTTGCTTATTATCTAAGAATCTTAGCTTTCATGTACTACTGTTATAAGCAGCCGTAGTACTGATAATAAGAATGATAATGATGTTTCTAGTCATAATAGTTGCGGGGACTTGGAAATATGAAAGTCAAAAAGGCAAGAAAAAAAACCAGAATGCAAACTAAAGTGCAACTATATTTTGTATTTCACAATCTTGGAAACAAACTCCTTTTTGAATGCTTGGCTTTACCAATAGTGTTGCTACTGATACTCCCAAGTCACCTTTAGGACAGCGGAAAGCATGCATAAAGTAATTCCTCTCCACTTGAAAAGGTAAAAATCTGGAGCTCGCTGTCTCCAGCTCCAGGCTCTGTCACTCACTGGACAGCTGTGAGATAGTTTTTCAGTGATGTCTGCTGCCCCTCCTTAAGTTCTCAGAAAACAGGGTAGTTATTCTGATTCCAGTGGGCTTTTGTTCTGGAATCACCAGATGGGACCCCGAGCAGTTCAGAGGAACAGGAAAACATCAAGTACTGAAGGGTTGGACTGAGATTAGGATAGAGCTGAAAGGCACTTCAGGAGATGACCTCAGCAGCCTCGCTGCTCACAGGCAGCACTATCAGCTATACTCACTGCACCAAGATAGGAAAATGAGAATCACCCCCGCTTTACACCATCCGGTGGGCTTAATAGGGATGAAGGAGTAAACAGATCTGAACACATCTCTGTTTTGCTTAGAAGATTTAGCAAGGACAAATACCGAATGGGTAACCCTTGAGTCTCCTGTTACATATTGGTTAGTGCCACCAGGCTAATGCAGATGCTTCTGTAATCGCTTGCTAGTACGGATCAGTGGCAACATACAGTGTCCTCATGAATTGCAAAGAAATTGTATCTCAGATAATTTTGGATTAATCAGTGTTCTGTAGAGGTACTTTTAATGAAGGACATACCTTCTACTTTGTATTTCTGCCCAAGGCAGCACAGTTCCATGCCATGTCACGAGGAACTGGCTCTGCAACCCCGCCTTTAATTTCATAGCTGTATCCCTCCTCTAACAGTGGTGCCTCTGGAGGACTCTCCACTAGGAACTGTGCCTAGAGGCAGATTCTGGTGTACAGATTTGTGCTTCTTTGTTCACCTCCCCATAAAATGCTAAAGACGTTATGCAGATGAAGAAGTCCCAATAAAGTTCGAAGAAAATAATTATAAAACAAGCCTGCTATTCTTTACTCTATTAAGTAAGTTCATGGTTATTGAAAATTAAGCTTTCTTCTCTTTTGCCACAGATATTCTACTCTAATTTATTTATAAACAGGATATTATAATGAAAGACATTCATAAAATAAAAGATGTTAAAAATGTAACTCTAAGCTTTTTTTGCTGTTGTTAAATAATTACACAGAGGACCCCAATTTTCAGGACCTACTGAGATTTGATATGTCTTGAAAGCTAAGCCCTTGGATCCCAGATCAAATCTGCAGAAAGGCAGCAGGAACAGTTCCTGCTTTGCTTGCACATTCACAACTTCCCCGAGCCCCGTGAGGTCTGGCTGCACCATGGGTCCAGGACTAGTCCTGAGCCAAATCCCCTCTGAGCCAGATCTGGCTGCAGTGTTTCCAGTGCAACCAGCCACTGCAGTAACACTCACATCATTTGGGTTGTGCAGGGGCTAAGTCGGGACAGAATTTGGGGAACAGTAGCTCTGGCTCTGTAGTTAAACTGGAAACAGCATTAGCATGAACGGAAGAAACGCAAAACTGACTGTAAGCCAGGACAGAAACACTACTGCCGGAGCGACAGCAAATTTAAACTAAGTAGGGACGTTTCTAAAGGACAGTTTGCCCTCATAGCAATTGTGTACCTCAGACATAGAGACCTTGCTGGGCTGAATTCAAGCCAGTGATACCATCTTGCTCTGCCAGGATTACAAGCTCTGCATTGTACCCAGTTAACTGCAGCCACTTCGGAGTAACCCTTGAAGTCTTTTGCTGAATGATCTGGGGAAGCGAGCATTCCCACTCCCCAACAGTTCACATTTTCATCCCTGCTGTGTGCAAGGGTTAATGGCACGTTTCTGCTTTGCGTTTTTTTCTGTTATTTACCCTTTCTCCACTAGATGCTACACTGAGACCATCAAACATTTATTGAGTCAAATAACATAAATTTGAAGACTCAGCACGGAATAAAGTGTTTAAAACAAAACAATGACACTATCGCTCTGTTTATGTAACTGTGGTGTGAAGATGAGACTAATGCATCTCACGTTGGAGTAACTGCACTGATTTCATCAAGGCTTCTCACTTGGCACTGCATGGAAGAGGGAGAAAGCAAGTCCTTGCGTCCTGGCGTTATTACTCACGTGCAATTGTATCAGGTAATTACCTGAATGTGTAAAATGGTTTACTAAAAGAGTGCCACAAAATCTAAAATTAACTGAACAACATATGTCAACACAATGAGGTAGTCCTTTTTTTCCCTTTATATCTTAGAAATCCAAAATCACATACTTAACTGGAAAGAAATTATGGTAGATGATACTTTCAATGAAGTTTACACTTCAAATAATATCACAGCTAAACATTATTTTTCCTGATGTTATGCAAGCCTTTGACCCAGGCAGCTGGGGAAGTGCTATCCAGTACGGCTCCCACAGAGCCTGCCAGCCTGGTTTTTAACTTGTGTTGTGAATTGTGCAATACCTTCTAGTAAACAACCTGAGATCCTCTTACCTTTCAGCCAAGGCGGGCCCGACCAAACACTTCTGCACAGCCTTTCTTGTGTGACAAGTTTATTGGATAAATGCGTTACAGCCTGTCTTGGAGTCTCTACTTGGACAAAGTGAAGTGAAGGTTGGAGACTGTTTTAGTGAAATAAGATCTTCAGGGCTGTGTCTCTACCAGGTTTTTGGTTACCCCGCGTTCCTAGGGGTCTGCTTATTATATATACCTTGCCATTTGTCACACTATACGGAAATGCACTGTGTGTTAAGGCCCAGTTGGTAGCACTTTTATTGTTTTAGGAAGGCGGCAAATATAATTTGGGGAAACTTCAATATGACCTGGTTAAGGTACAGCATCAGTGACATGCTTCCTTTCCAGCAAAAATCAAAACATGGCTTCAAAACACTGCTATGTTGGCCTATCTTGCTGTAACATGCTTTAATTTGCTTATCTGGACTTAACCTGGGACAAGAGCTGGAATAGAAAATGACGTTTTGTTAAAGTTGAATAGGGCCTTATAGAAGTAAATATTTATTGTTCAGGAACGCAATCTGCTGCTGGTGTGATGAGCTTCAAAATACACATGATCTACATCAGCTGAGGATCTAGGCCAGATGCTCAGCAAACTGCCATTGAGCCCTGGCCTCCTTATTGACCATTCACAAGCTCATCTTCAGATTAGTATAGAGAAAGGTGGATTAAGGGGGGGGGGAATCTCCTGTTTTATTCTTTCTTCTAGCAGATACGGTTAACGCCTAGATCAGTTGAGCCAGCATTATTCTAAGCTATGGACTCTTTACTGTGTTTCAGGCCAGAGATTTCATTTTGGTGGCACTTCACGTTAATACTTTGCAGTGAGGTATAGGAGACTTCATCAAGGTCAGGAGAAAAAGCAGCAGATTCAAAACTAGTAGCTGTTAGATTTACAAGGAAGAACCATAAATATTTTATGGTTGGTTACACTGAGAGGCTAGTTTTCAATTAAAAAGCTCATCTTGAGATTAATTTAGAGAAAGGTTGATTAAGGGGGGGGGGAATCTCCTGTTTTATTCTTTCTTCTAGCAGATACGGTTAACGCCTAGATCAGTTGAGCCAGCATTATTCTAAGCTATGGACTCTTTACTGTGTTTCAGGCCAGAGATTTCATTTTGGTGGCACTTCACGTTAATACTTTGCAGTGAGGTATAGGAGACTTCATCAAGGTCAGGAGAAAAAGCAGCAGATTCAAAACTAGTAGCTGTTAGATTTACAAGGAAGAACCATAAATATTTTATGGTTGGTTACACTGAGAGGCTAGTTTTAAAAATAAATGCTTGTCCTCTGTTACTTAACTTATTAGTTTCTCCATCCGAAGAGCTAAAAACAAGCACAAAGCCGTGCCACCAAGTAGGTCATAATTCTCTGAAAAATCAAACAAAAGGTCATGACCTAAATGAAATGGAGTTTGCTTCATAATGATCCTGGGAAAGAAGGGGTCTGCCGTTGGTAGGGATTTGGCATGCCAAAGGGAATTGTAAATGGCAGCTCTGCAGAGCTTCTCGTCTCTCGCGGACGGGTTCATCTTCAGCTCAGGTCAGTATTGATTGAAAAATATTATTCTGCACAGTCTGTTCAGTGCCCAGTGACTGTATCTGGGGATCGAATCGTGTTCCCAGCAGACGAGCAGCCGCATCACATAAAACCACCACTAGACCTGAAATTAATTTCTAATTTTGCTGGCAGCCTTCCAACAGAGAGGTCAGGCTGGGAAGTAGCCATAAAGACGAGAATACCTCCTTGCCAAGCTGGAGGTGTACCGGGGGCACAGACCGTGGGGAAAGGTGAATGTGGCAGGGCAGCAGGTGGTTTGCATGCCTGCTTTTCAGAATACACATCTTCAGTGGTCAGGCAGAGGACTTCAGTCTTCCAGATGCTGGTGGAGTAGCACCATTTACAAGTACAAGAGTGGCTCCGAGGTCTCCCCTGTGAGATGTGATTCACGGCAAGCAAACAGCCCAGAGAGAGACCGTCATTGTGAGAGATGGCAAACAGCACAGAGCCGGGCTGCTTCTCCCACAGCCCTGCCTGCCGAGTGCCGCAGTAAGGTTGCGGGAACTCCAGGCAGGACCAGACAGGTGACATCCGTGGAGCAAGACTGACAGAGGCACGCGATGTTCCCTGACCAGAGCAAGAGTGGGGTTCAGCTGACAGGGTGACTTACAGAATTAATTTTGTGGCACGCTGTTGCCAAGGGGCGAGGTTGGAAGAGTGCAAGTTTGATGGAGTATTGTAAAAGTTAAAATGAGCTTGAGGGAGCAGATAAATATTACTCTTTATCTGCAAGTACTAGGAAACAAAGCAAAAATATCCCCGTGTTCCCTTTCCTCTACTGACAGCTTCTTTGTTTGGACAGTGTTGGAGGATTTGCGGGTGCAGAAAATTTTGCTTGCTAAGGAAAACCAGGGAGGAGACATTTAGTTTTCCCAGGTCTCTGGGTTGGAGCTCATTCTTGTTATTTGCAAGGAGGAACCCCAAACGTTATGTGGACCTTTTTGCTCCAGTTAACCATAGAAGAAACAGCAACAAAACCAGAAAGCCTGACCCTATGATATAAAATCTCAACAGGCTTTCACTGTCTTGTCTTTTCTGTATAACACATTAGAGAAACACTGCACTGCTTTTGCGACAACTTACCTCATTATCCCTTCTCGCTCCCCCAATCCTCCCTTTCTCTCTCCCAACTCCACTGTATCTTTTGCTTACTATCTTCTTGCCTGTAACCTCTTGAACTTGGATCAGTTCTTCCAAACTGAGCAGATGTAGGGCTGATGCAAATTCATTATTTCTGGATTCATCCAAACACTGCATGGATCCTGATGCATCCCCCTGCCTCCACTTACCACCCCTCTAACCACAGCATATGACACTGCCTCCCCGGCTCTTGTTATACTTTGTTCCCTCCCAAAATGTCCACCCGTCTTTTGAAAGGTGGAGGTTCCAGTGTGCCTTTTCTGACTCCTTTTGCTGTCCCTTCTTGTGGCCCTGAGGATCCTAGTAAGGCACTGCACCCACATTTTAGGGAAAGTAAAGAACCTCTGAAGGTGGGGCAGAGAGGGAAGTAAGGCTTTGCACAGGATGGCTGCGCCACACAGAGCAACCATTTTACCAATTGCATTTGAAAACCAAATTTGCCGGCAGGTGGACCAAGTGGGTTACACAGCAGTTGTATCTTGGGGATTTGGAATATGTCCTTACATAGAATTGGGAACTGTAGGAAGTTTCAAAACAGAAGGGGTCTTTTTCATGTCTGCCTTGGATCAGTGGCTTAATAAGAGGACAAGACAGAGTGCTTCACCCAACCCCGAGCGAATGAGGTCGTTCCCCGGGTGCTGGCTCTCACCACAGCGCCAGGGCGTGTTGGCACACATGCACTGGCAGCTCCTGTTCTCGGGGGATAAAGTACTCATGTAATTTCTGCCCACTTTGCAAAACCCTGACCCCTTCCATGCATCCTTCAGAGCGCTGTGGCAGGTGCAATCTTGCAGATAGGATGTGCTGTTGTCTCCCCGCTCTCTATCTAGTTCTCGGGTGTCAAGAGCAATCATTTCTCACACCGCTGAAATACCCAGCGGGGGGCACGGGGCAGGTTTTGGGGCTGTTAGAGGGCAGGCACTGAGGCAGCTGTAGCAAATGACAGATTTTCATATATACCCGCTGAAGCGCTGTTAATGCTTCACACGCAGAGTTTGATACAGTAATGGAAAAATCAATGCCAGGATCACACTTTCACCACACGTGCAATAGCTTGTTGCACGCATCAGTAATTACACTTCCTGGCTTCTAACCCAAGGCTCACAATTTTTTTCCTGCAGCTTTTTGTTATTGTATATTAGTGATTTGCAAAAGCTGAGCCTCAAATAAAAAGGGAAATTTTTATTTTTTTTTAATACAGTGCTGAATTAAATGCAGTACATATGCAGTAATCTGAACCGTACAAGACAAATTTACCAGCTACAGTGGGTGAAATTCTCTAGACGGAGGGTCAGATTGACCGGTCCCTGTGGCCTCCTCTGGCCCAAAATCCACTAATCCTGGAACAAGCTCCATGCAGAGAGATGCCCAGAGCCCATCATTTGTGATTTCTAACTTCACATCCCTCGTCAGGAGCGGGAGGTGCCAGCCCAGCTCTGGGCTATCAGCTCCGACACGCCGGCAGTACTGCCAAGGGGCTGCGCATCTCCGAGAAGCCCGGGGGTCTGCCCTGCCAAACTAAGTGTAGAGGTTTGGCCAAACGGGCCTCCGATCTATTAACTTGACAACTGAAGGTCAGTTTTGATAATACTTATAACGCACCATGCTATATCTGGTAAAAGTAATGAAGTCTTGGCTAATGCATCATTTAATGCTGTTAAATTTTTGCTGAAACTGCCAGGCTGGGTTTTTTGTTGTTGTTGTTGAACAGCTTGAACAGCTTGGGTTTGCTTCAGTGAAATAAAGAATTAGATCCTGCTAGAATAATGTTTAAACATATTTTCTGAAGCTGAAAAATGGCATTAAGTTAGGTCTTTTCAGTACAAACCAATCCAGGTAATTATTGCATGAATACCCCCTCAAGAGAAAATATAAATGGAAAATAATATATTTAAAATACAACCGCTCAGACATTCAGCAAAACAGATGTATTTGTGCTTTTACATCATGCAGCCTACAGCTGTTACATCTGAAGTGACTAACTTAAACCATCACTTACTGAAGCGTTAGTAGTGAAACGACATGCAGAACCGTGACTTGGCCTATGTAACCTCGCATCGGAGGGTTAGACCTGCTCAGATCCACAGCATGAGCTACCCCAGACCTTGGTCTGAAGGCACTTTGTCCTTCCGTCTCAGTGTGGAGGCTGCAGCTATTTATTCCTGAGAGTTGCCAATACCACCTCATTTTCTCCTAAAGTGAAGGGAAAAGCAAAGCACTCCTGCTCCTCAGAGGAAGCCAGGTACTTACAAGCAAAGCTTTCCAGAATGAAGAGTGCTGAGGGAAGGGAGGCAGCGTGGGGAGCCAGAATACATCAGCCAGAGGCCACATACCAGGGATATCAAGAAAACAGGAAAGTGGAGAGGATTCTGCCTGTTTTAAATTCTTGGTCCTTACGGGAGATGCTAAGATTTGATACAGCGGAGACCAACGACTTCCTAAAAACGCACAGCGCTTGTGTAGACAACATCAGGTATAGCGCAGGAAAAGAACCACCTGAGAAGGCACCTCTCAGAGAGTGTTTAAGGGTAACTCTCTCATTTAGAACAGCACTGTAATACTAGCTCTCAAAAATTAAAAAAAAAAAGAAAAAGAAAAGCAGGTCAAATCTGGAAAAGCGGTAAGAAGGTTTCAAAACAAAAGAGTAATGCCTCTAGCAATGAGGTGTGAATATGAGCTGAAGAATGAAGTTATGCTGTTTCTGCAGGTTGAAACTTCTGTCCCAGAGGAGGAGGAGGAGGAAAGTGGATTTGCCTTAACCATCAGAGTCCTGTGTGATCCCAAGGGAGGTTGGCTGCCCGTGACCCCCAGCTGATGTGCACTATCAGTGTATGGTGGATGAGAATTCCACTCATTTTCCTAGTCAGGTCCTTTATTCTCCTTGTCAGGAAAAGGAGGTCCTGGAGCTGTTACACCAGCCCTCTACCAAATGTCTGCACTAAGGAATCATTTCATGAATGCTGTTTTTCAGAACTGCCTGCAGACAAAAAATGTGGGCTCAAAATCTGTTTTTACAGGATATCCACTAAGTGGATTCATGGCTGATCATTCACATTTACCACTGTCTTCTGGAGGGATGCTGTTTAACAAGCTCACCGGATGGTATGGCTAATTTGTAAGTCAGTATTTCAGCTTTGTCACTTACAGCATGCAGCATCTTTTTATGCACCAGGAACATCTTTAATTTACATACTCGACATCATCAAGCTGTTCAGGTGTGACCATGTTATAAAATGTACATGATTCTAGTACAGCTTTCTGTAAACATTATTTATTTATTTGCTCTACCAGCCTACGTCAGCACAAAATTATAGCAGGCAGACAACGCAAATCAGTTTTCTTTAGCTTAAAGATCAGTCACAAGATCATAATCTTGTTCCTGCAAAGACAGTATAGGCTTTAAGCCTGTATTTTCTGTCTAAACGTATCTGCTTCTTGAAGTCTTTTCCAGAGATTTACACCACCAGATTATGCTAGAATTGGACATATGGAATGGCATCATCTGGGATGATGAAGGGCTGCAAGCTTGGTGTAAAACAAAGGTATTTTAAGAAACACAGCAGTTAGTGTTGATGTTTCTTTTCCAGGAAAACCAAAACGTACAGCTTTCTGTGTGTTGCATCCAGATTACAACCAAAGCCTCAAACCAAACACAAGCAATACAACACTAGAGCAAATATGATGATGAAAGAATATTTACATATGTATCAATACAGGATATCAGAGTGATCAATTCACATACCCAATTCTGAAATAAGATTCCTGTGCAACTCGTCGGTTTTGTTGCAATCTTGTGTACCATCTAAAGATGTCTCCACCTGTGCTTCCAGCCAGTTGCAATAGGCTGTTACACAACTCAACACATGTCCCAGTTAGGCCCTAAAACTGGTTCTACCCAGCTCTCAAGATTGCATTTCTCTTGCGATCAGTAATTTACTACTTGCAATTTGTGCTTAAGGCTTCTGGTAACGTCCTGTGCCCATACCTTCTAGGCCTCTGCTGTCACCGTGTTCTTGTGCTCTTGGTGGCCTGCGCTATAATCCCCTGCTTTTCTTCAGCAGACTTCAAGGCATGGCTTCCTGATGAAGTAACTAATGTTTTATTAGCACAATCTAGTCATGCGTACATCCCTGGTCTAGGGTCACTGGCTAGCTTGATGTACAGAAATAATGGTCTGTCAGGATGTGTATAAAGATAAACAGAGAGTGAGTGTGATATAAATAGATACAATGCTTTCTTAACGACCTGTTATTAATATCTGTTGGTTATGGCAATGTTACTGCTGTGTTATCAAAACTGCTTTACAACATATGCGAACTTTTAACCAGACATATGGGTTGATACAGTCTAGAGAGCTCTTTGAAGTCAAAGGGTGAATAATTGAACCAGCTTAACTTTAAATCCTCTCAGAAACCACACATTTTATGGTATCAAACAACTCCAGTTTCCTTTAGAATGACAAGCTTCTTGGATCAGTGCAAAAAGCTAAATCTAAAGAAAATGTTATTACTGTTTCACATTGTATTTTTCTCTCTTCTCTTATACATGCCTCATATACATCTCTCTGGCTTGGAGCACGGGTTTTTTCAATGCCTGTCCAGAGCTTAACAACGGGATGCCAGATTCACAGCTATTTACATTGCTTGACTCCCACTGCCTGCCTAAATGTCAATTGTAATGAAACACAAGTAGAGACACGGTGGGGAGATCTTTTTGCAGTGAGCTTTCTAGATTATTGTGTCTTGTTCTTCACAAGGGTTTGTCATCTTTCATCGCGGTGTGCGGTAATCAGTCTTACCCATCTTTTGGTATTCCTGTCAGCAATCTGTTCAGTTTCTAATCAGCTTTTAAACACTTAATCGTGTCCGTTCTAAATATGCCTTTTGTATTGAGAAGAAAAGAATATTTAGGGTGAAATGAATACACGGGTAATTCTGCAGAGCCCTACAGAATATGCCCCTAGTTCAGGCTGCTGTGTTATCCCTCCATGCCAGTCCCAAACAGCCTCCCTGTGACTAACGTTGCCACGGCCTGATTTACACACACACACTTAGTATCTGCAACTCATTATCATATTTAAACTTCTGGGTGGCTCAGCCCCTCTGAAAAATTGGACCTAATAGCATTCTACACACAAAAGGATATAAGTACCTATTAACCTGTAGCAATTTACCATAGCATTTATAAAGATATGAATAATGTGCACAGTCACGCACATGTAACTAATGCAGACTGAATTATTCATTGCAAATCTGGGCAATATTTTTATCAAATACTTATTATGGATAAAAGTTTTCCTTATTCAGTACCTCAATATATGTTTGAATAATACTCTGCAAATAATATTTCATGCAAATGTTGCACTGAAATATCAGCACTTTCCTCCACTGAATAATTATTTCCAAATCAATTTCCTTAGGATAAACTATTGTTATTTATTCATTGAGCTTGGTTCTGTCTAGGCTAATAAACAGACACAGTGTTAGCCCCAAAGTACTTGTAATCTTAGCTTCAGACATGCAAGCTCTTGCACACAAGTGGATTTCTACACTACCACAATGTTTCTGGGATCAAAATGGAGATAAAAGAAACATAGGAAACCAAGGAAGAAAAATGAGCCAAACGTTAGAAATATTAAATTACTGGTTATATATTGGTTGATATGTCCTTATTCCATTGACTGTCATTCTTTATGTTGGTTTTGATCTTTCTCTGCCCTTTGCTTCTTTTAATGCCTGAATACACTCAGTCTCTCATTATTTTCTTGTCTATCTGTTTTAAGATTGACTAATTTATATTTGCTTGCAACTAGTCCCCAATCTCTGATCAAATGCTGTGCTTGCAGGACTGTAAATGCACAAACTCTACAAATAATTCTCCAGCCATGCAAATATTCTCCAACACCCAACCCCAAGACACACAGATGCTGTTTTGTCTTCTTTCCTTTAATTTTCAAATATCAACACAGAGTCACCCTGAACAGAATTCACCTTTATCACCAATGGCCAAAACAGGACCATCCTGGCATTTTGTGGTGCAAAACCTTATGGATAGCCTGTACTTTATAAATTTCAAAGAAAGTATTTCCTCTTCTAAATTACAGGATAGATGTGCATAGTGTGAAACAAAATGTGGCCAGACAGTGATTCCCAGCTCCTGGAGGCACGGGCTGGCTTGGGTTCATAATGATCAGGGCTTTCTCTCTCTTCGACAGGTCATGCCCACGCTGCACGATGGCCCTTCTTGTTGTGAAGTCGTCATGCCCACGCTGCACGATGGCCCTTCTTGTGAGACATCATCATCATCATCATCATCATTATTATTGCTACTACTACTGCTACTACTACTACTATTATTATTATTACTACTACGATAATTACAACGACAAGGAGCTGGCTTTTTTTTCAATTCAGTGTGTGAAATAACATGATGGCTGTGCTGCAGCCCTACGGAGTGAGGCTTTTACAGGACGGTCATGCTGGTGGCCTTGTGTGTGGTGTGCAGGAACGTGGGGGCTCTGGGCTGGCACTGGACAACCAGCTGCGGCGACGGGAGCCACACCTGCCTCTCAGAGCGCATCCTTCAGGAAACGAGCTGGTGCGTTGTGAGACCTCTCTGCGACACATCCCAAAGCATGGGATGGGGGCAGACTTGGGAGAGACATTTCAAAAGCATGCTCCTGAACCAAACTAAAATGCTGGTGCAGATCCACCCTACAATGCTATGCACAGATGTTACCCTCCTGCAGCAGATCAAGCTCCCTTCTGCTAGAATGAAATGCTATTTAAAAAAGAGCTTCTAGCTGAAAATTGGCATTTCCGCTTCCTCGCAGTGATGGGGCTTTGGCAAACCATTTACTAGCGTTACAATATACCTGCCGCTACACAATTGTACTTAGCTTTGCACTTGTGTTTGCTGATCACTGAAGCTGAAGCAAAAGAAAATAAACACATCGAACACATGCACAGATTGCTTAAAAAATAACGCATAGTATTACCTGTTAAATGTGTCTCCCTTGTCCTCAAAATAAAAAAAAAACAGAAAGCAAAGTCATAAAACAGGGGCTCTGTCTACTCTGCCAGCTACTTTAAGTCTCTCTGTCTTGGTCTCTGATCAGATACAAAGTCAGATATTTATGACTTTGTTGGTTTTGTACATAGAAAAATCTAATATGTAACTACTTTTGAAAGAAAATTTTGGTGCGTTGAGAAGGAAAAGATCATGGCAGCAGAGGTCCTGGCCTGATCTGATTCCCAGGTGATGCTGTTGCAGAGATAGTGGATTAGGATATGATACTGTGGCCCAGTGACAGCCAAGGTAAATGGTGGTTATCTACTTCTAGTTCGAGCAATTTTGTATTCACCTACTTCATGCCTCTTAGAGTAATAACCATAGGAATTTTTTCACCTTTTTATTTACTGCCACTCTTCTGCTATTGTGTTACTGATGAAGGCTGCAGCAGTTACCATCATGCAGTAGGACCATATGGCTTCAAGATCAGAAACAAATTTGCTAAACTCTGGCTTTATTATTTTAATTCTTATCTTGATAACGAAACACTAAATGAGAACAGATTTCAGCCTAAGAGGTGAGATGTCAGAATAATTTTGTATCTTGTCACTAGGTAATGATTCTAATGGTATCTCTTACTTAGCTGCCTTCATTAATGACTTTATGGTGAGAGCATGTTTCAGCAATTGTGAACATGTAGAATACTCTGTGTTCTGGGGCAAAAGATTAGCTTAATGAGGAGGAAGCCAATTTCCTGAAGAAGTGCCTTACGTAGTTCCTGCTTTTAAAAGAAGGACTGTGACATGGACAATTTGTCATTACAAGGTATAAAAAACACTTAACTTCGCCGTTTGGTGCATTTATAGCACTCCTGCAGAGGGAAGAGAGAGATTAATAGATTTTTCTCACCTAGTAAAATAGGTGGAAATCTGTCCCTCCAAGTCCTTTTGCTCAATAGAGAAATGTTCATTACCAAGAGATTGTGTTCAAGGAGCAGACTATCACTTAGCTTCTCAGGCACTTCACAAGTTTCACTAGATGTTTGTTACACCCTTGGGTACCTTGTTATAGCAACAACGGGACTTCAGTAAGTCGAAACTACGGTGCCACCATCTTTAGCAGAAGAAGAGAAGCTGTAGAAAAGAACAACTATGAGCATTAGGTCATCTAGTCCATCTTGCCAACAAAGGATGTTTCTCTACAGCCTTGGCAAGCAAACCTGGTAATCAGGCTTGCCAAAATAAAAACTGGCAAGAGCCTTGATACCTGATGTGCAAAGAAAAGAAATGAGCACAAACCTAATATTTACTTTGTCTGCATCTTTTTCAGAATTTAAGCAGAAAGGATGGAATGTCCTTGAATGTTCATCCCCGGGAAAAAGCTGCACTGTATTAGCTGTGTCTTGGCACTTGACACTTTATGCCACCTTGGATTTTTCCAGTAAGCTTAAGTACTGTAGTGGAAAAAATTCTACAGGGAAGGTTTAATGTTTTTTTTTTCCTATTTGCTAAATATAAGATGCACTATTTACCAGCCTACATCTGCAAGTTATGACAAGCTTACCATAATATAAAAAGACTGAGTTTAGGTAACAGAGATTTAGCACATTAAAAGATTATAGGTTTAGACAGTCTCAAGCTCTCTCGCTGTTCTGCAGCAAAAACCTTCTGTCACCGAGCTGTCGAGCTAACAACCCTTTTCCAGTGCAACCATTCTACTTCTTGTTAAGGTGACTCAGAATACATACTTACATAAAGAAAGTAGATTCTGTCTCTCTACGGAACTACACCATGTTAATAGTCCATGTGATATGAGACAGATGAAAAAAGCTGGACAGCCATCAGAGAAGCATTCCCAAATGGAAGATATCCTCACATAGGAATGATACTTTGAAATTTGCATGGCAGCAA
This sequence comes from Aptenodytes forsteri, assembly GCF_000699145.1. Taxonomy (NCBI): domain Eukaryota; kingdom Metazoa; phylum Chordata; class Aves; order Sphenisciformes; family Spheniscidae; genus Aptenodytes; species Aptenodytes forsteri. Next base: position 8,042,985 of record NW_008794888.1, on the reverse strand, counting down.
CCAGCTTGGTGATGAATACTTAACTGGGCAAAATGCTTATCCCGTAAAATTTATTTTTGTTAATGCCAGTCACCAAACAAACCAGACCAAATACAATACCTTTCGGCTGATGGTGAACAAAAACCATTTTGCTTTGAGGTCAGGGGACTATACTGATGATCGCCGCTCTGCCCAGCCCATGCCAGGCTGGCATGTACTGGCTGGCTCTGAAAATCCCCAGGTAGCAGCCAAGGCCAGGATGTGGTAACCGCTCCCCTGCTATGCTGGTGTGACAGCCACCGCTCTGCTGCTTTGAAAAGAAAAAAGGACATCTACTGGAAGTCTTGATGTATTGAATATAAACCTGCCAGTCACCTTATGTAATAACGATTAGACCAAATTCAAGAAACAGGGAGAGATGTATAAAATATTCATTATTTGTCCCTTGTCAGCTAGTAGACCTTTCTGCTTAGGTTAGCTTAGCTTTCAGGACAGTCAAACTGACTACCACTTTGGGATCTATTTAAAATATACTGGTCCAAAACTTATGGTGGGATAAATTCATGTAACTCCGCTGCTTTCAGAGGAGCCACTGCAATTTATATCAACTGAGTTTCTAGCCCATGATTAAAATTTGTGACTTGCTTCTAACACACACGAAGTGGAAACATTGTTGTAATTTCTGTATTTTAATGGAAAATAAATCTTACAGGTGATCTATGTCCTACAGACCCACAGTAAATGTGCAAAACATAAATAAAAGGATGGATATTGCATTCTTTTCAAATAAATCATTCTTCTCATGCCTGAGTTTACATGAGTTGTGGCATTACATGCTGTGACTTCTCTTCACTCCTACCCTATCACTTTTGCTTGGGAAATCTCAAAGTTCTCAAATACTGAATAATTAATTGGTTGTGGGAAGCTGTGAGCAGAAAATTTTATTTTCCCAATGCAAAGATGCTGTTCTCAGAGCATCAATAAGAAACAGAACATGTTAAATCCATGTCCACGGAAGAAAACTTTAGAAAAAGTGCATATATCCTTTCTTATTATGCACCAGATCCACTTGTCCTTTCTGATGCCCCTGTCTCACCTCTTAGATAACTCCTACCCATTTATGGTCATTGCCAATAAAAATTGAGATTCTCACTGGACACAAGTCAGCATTATTCCACCACAAATAGTGCAGTCATGCTAGTTTTCATCACCTAAAGATCTGAAAAAGATGGAGCTTATGGCTGGGGTTACACAACATGGCTTTTCTAGTGCATGTGATGTTTTTCTATCCTTGAGTCAGTAAACGAAACAGTGAGCAGAAAATGAGTATCACCATTTTAATGGAAATTTATATTCTGGCAAAAAGCTGCTTTTGAAAAGAAGTGGTCAGGGGATACCAATCAATAAGAAGCTGGCTCAGAGACAGAAAACAAAGAATAGAAATACGTGGTCATTTTTCTATGTCACACAAGGTTGATTGCAAAATACCCCTATGTACCATACTAAACCCAATCTGATTTGATGAATTTATTAATGAATGAGTAATGAGAGAGTAGTGAAAGCCAGCATTTCATAGGCAGGAAAAGTCAGTGGACCGGGAAAAAACCTCAGTAGAGTTTGACAAAACTAGAGAGTGGGTCTGCCAATGAAAATCACCATAAAGAAGTATATGAAAATACACCGCAGAGCTGAAAGGGGGTATTCACCCACAATATAGGTTTACAAAATCTTACAGGATTGCTTTATATGTGATCCAATTTTTATTACAAATATATTAGCAGTATTACATGGCAGTTAGTCTTAGCCTGACATAACTGTCCTAAGTGGGATCCAACCTCAGATCCTGCAGCTTTCATTTGGCCACCAGTCACACCTTACCCCTAAGCCTTTTCTTCTCCCGACTACATAAGCCCAGCTCCCTCTACCTCTCATAGGTCTTGTGCTCTATGTCTCTGATAACCTTGGTAGCTCCTGCTGGACCCTTCCAGTTTCTCATCATCCTTTTTGGACTGAGAGGTCCCACAGTGGGTAATCTCTGTTGATGGACAATCTCCAAAATACACGAGCAGCTGTCATGTAACTACCCCATCAGTGTGTTTCCCTTCCCATCCCACCTCCATCCAAAAGCAGAAAGTAAATGAAATGTTACAAAACTTTAGGTCAATAAACACCAACAGAATTAAAATTTCAGCCTCTGAATTTTAGGATGGCCTGAGGGAGAAAATATCCAACAAGGCCAGTGCAGGTGGAAGCAAATTTCATTCTAAATATATTCCTGAGGGTCCTCTGGTAAAAGACCTCCAATAAAGATGTGGTTCAAAAGGGGTTCTGGCAAAATATACGGCATCTCTTGTGTAACTTCAGTGCAAATTACACCTGACAAAACCAGTCAGCCTAGTCCCCTTCATTTGATAACCCCCCCATTACTCACCAGTGACAACAACAGGGATTTATGCCCTATAAAGGACAGAAATCACTTTGTTATCATTAAAACATAGACACCTCTATGGCAACACCAGGTGATTCTTAATGGCCACTTCACAACATTTGAGCCCCGGCAGATAAATAACATCTCCAGCTGAGAGTACCAGGAAAGACTATGTCTATTTAGATTAAAAATAGCAGAGTCCAGAGGAGAATCACCCAAAGTGATGCTGAAAGGGCAGAGAAGCTACAAACACCCTTGACATCTGCAGACAATACCTTCAGCAATGACATAACAAATCTGTTTCAACGGTAGTCCTCAAACTTTTCAGATTATGCCCTATTTGTTTTCTCTAATGGTTTAAGCCTCTTCCTGGCACCTCTACACACATTCAACAGGAATGAAAAAAGCTAGCATGCAGCTCTCATTAAACACTGGAAACTGTGAGGCATGCTGTGCCCACCAGATCCCCTGGGCTGCATCCATGGAAGTTATAGTCATGACATTTCTTCTGTCCCTGTACAGAGGGTAGAAGGAGAATAATTGCTACTTGAGGTGAAGGAGATTCTTTAGCCAGAGGGATTGAATTTTATATTGTAAAATTATTTGAGTCAGGGGTTGGATCTCGCTGGTCCAGGAGTACCATAATGTTGATGCCAATAAACCTCAACTGGCTGTTGTAGATAATCATTGCAAACGTGTAGTTATTTTTCTGAACCCCACCAAAAACCCAAACCAAACCAACCAAACCGCATAACCAAAGCAGCAGGGGATTCCAAGTTCAAACTCTAGTGCTTTTAGCTGAGGCCAAAAAGTTGAGACAGTGGCTTTCAGTCTCATTTTCAAACTCCCATCTTGCAGCTGCATATTCTCCTCTGATCCTACCTTTTGCACGCCTTCTGCCTCTGCCCTTCCTCAGCGCAGGGATGGGATTTTTCTGCCAGCCCACACAGAGCTCAGCCAGGCCCTGCTCCGCGGAAGCCGGCAGGCTCTACTCTCCAGAGGCTGCAGATGCATCCACCCAGAGTCTGGACGAAGGTATTGGGTCAACCTAAGAATGACCATATTGGTCAAGATATCAGGTTACTCAAATATTCTCTCCTCATGTCATTCTCACCAAAAACATAAAACACTGAGATCTCCTGTGTTATAGGTCATTCCTATGGCAAGTGGTTAAAACTGTATTTTTCCAAAATTATGCAGAGTAAGAACAAACTGAGAGCTGCCTGAAAATACTATACTCATCAAGCCTACAGCATCATTGTTTGGCCAACAAATACCACAGAGCAACAGCAATGCTGGGCTGATCAGTTTTTTTCATTATCGATCAAATACAAATTTTAGTCTTCGTTTGAACCACATCCTTCATCCCAGCCTACCCTTTACATGCTCCTCCTGCCATACCAGAAGGATCCCAGTGCTATTCCTCCAATGGAGTAGAGCTGTTGTAGCTGGCTCCTCATCCACCGGTCTCCCTTAGCTCCTGGCTGGAGCTGTGTAGGAGGATAGAGGGGATGCTGTGAAGGAGCAATACTTAGCTCAAGGAGGATTCTCTAGGAATGTATGCCACTTGGCACAAATTAAGAGCACCTTTCAGGGGCTTTTCCCCTCAACCAGGGACAGAACATGGCAGAAACCTTGGATCTACAGTCAGCTGTCTGTTTGCTACTATTTCCTTGAGTGGCAAACTTGGCACAAATAAAAATCCCGCTTCTTAGCGGAGAGTGGTTCAATTCTTTCTGAGGAACCAGCATGCTGCTAAAGGGCCAAAGCTCACTGGGCAAAAGAAAATGTCTCAGTTGGTGAGACACCTGCTGCATATGCCTTACACCAGGCTTTAAGCAAAGCCAGACCTCTGATGGGAGGTTCTGGCCAAATCCCGTTGACTCAAATGGCATGCTGTCCATCTGTGGTAACTAAGTAATTCATAGTTGCCGCAGTGTGGAGACTCTATTCTGGTCTTATTAATAGATTACAACAATCTTGGGTCAGTTACCCTTCTCCTTGGTTAGACTCCCATTAATCAAGCCCTCCGGCTGGTCGCTAGTTTTCCTACCAGCATTGCCTTGGCATTTAAATATCCAGTAAGTATTATGAACGGTGGATGTAGCTGAACCGAAGAATCTCAGCCTGCAACTCAACTCAGCCTGTTAATTCCAGGAAAAGCAGTCATGTCCTCAAAGTCTACGTGCTTTGCTGAATTCCTGAAAAAAAGTTCTCTTTCAGAGAGAATGTCAAGCGTTATCCCCGCTGGGCAGAAGTTACTCAAGCACATATGCTCACTGACTTGCTGCCAGTGCTCGTGTGAGTGACTTGCCTGCCAAGAGGTACACAAAGCTCACATCTGACACGCAGCTTACCTAGGATGTTCTCTGCCTGACAGATCACTGCTCTTTGGCCCACAACATTATTTATTATCATAAGAAAAGGGGCAGGAAGAAACCTCTAAAGTCGTGATTTTCCTTAAATTACTTACAGGGACATTGAACAGAAAAGACTATTTTTTTTAAACTAGGGAATCACTGGTTTAGATCTGACAGCCTGTGAACCCATCTACCAACTGCAGGGTGGAAGAACTTCTAATAGCTGAGTTATGAAACGCTTGATGAGTTTATGATGTCATGATGGATGCACACATTAAATGACAGCAAATAAAACAGCTACAACATGATCTGTATTTTACACGTTGCTCTTCAGGGAACCTGTTTTTGCAATAGGAAATTTGTATCGCATGCTCTTTGCTAGCCTGGATAGAGACTAACTTAAAGGAAGTTACAAAGTGCTAACAAACACCGTTGTAAAGATGGAAAACTGTAAAAGACACATGAGGTGATAATACTTTTGTGCTATAGTCTATGGAAAGATTTTTTTGGATCATAATGAAAAAATTTAGCAGTCTTTTTGCTCTCCTTAACCTCTTTTAATAGCAATAAAAGTAGCAATAAAAGTGGTGTGGTTTGTTTTTTTTTTTTTTTTTTTTTTTTTTTTTTTTTTTTTTTTTTTTTTTTTTTTTTTTTTTTTTTTTTTTTTTTTTTTTTTTTTCTTTTCTAGGATGCCAACATTAAAAGAAAACCAAAGGCAAAGTAAGACTTGAGAAGTAGGCAGAGGGGACACTGTTCCACACTGCTGAAAATAATCTGTCCAAGGAGAGCCCTATTAAGTGCTTCATGGTTAGGTCATCCACCTTGGGGGATTACTTGGTTTCAGTCTCCTGCTTCCCAAGGAGTTAAACACTTTCCACGTTAGCTGTAATGAGTATATGATGTAAATGTTCCTTGGATTGCATGATACAAGCAGCCCAGGCTTCCTCCTGTTCAGTAACCTACCAGAATACTCCTTTTGCGTCTTCCCCTTCCAGACTCGTGATTCCCACATTTCCTCCCACACCATGACACAATTTAACAAGCGAGGGGATTCCCCTCATCCATCCTTGCCTACAACACCCTCCTTCAAATAATCTCCAGGAGAGTAAGCTTTTAAACCTACAAATCAGAAGCCTGAAGAGACAATTTAGCACAGGTCTACTTCCTCAACATGCACGCTAGCATGTTACACAACGCAGTGAGCACAATGTCACCTCCTCCATCCCAGCTGCACTTTGCGATGGTTTGATCCTAGCAGCGTAGCTTTGGGCGGCTCAGAGCACATGGACAGACTGATCCCCTCCCCAGATCCAGCAGCAGCGAACGCGTGGCTGAGCAGGGTTCATCACTGGTCAGCACCAAGCAGCGCGACTGGGTCACTTCCAGACCCTGGCTGAATTCTGACTGCCAAGTAACCAGGGGTGCTCGGGTGTGGGTGATGCATGTTTTAGAATTACAAATTTGTATCACTACATCAGTTATGCCTGCTGCTGCTTTTAGGCAAGCACCTCTATTGGATTTGGCCATCAATATTGGCTCTATTTACACCACTGTCCTGCTTTCGGCTGGGACAGAGTTAATTTTCTTCCTAGTAGCTGGTACAGTGCTGTGCTTTGGATTTAGCATGAGAATAATGTTGATAACACACCGATGGTTTAGTTGTTGCTGAGTAGTGCTTACACTAGTCAAGGGCTTTTCAGCTTCCCATGCTCTACCGACTGAGAAGGCTGGAGGGGCACAAGAAGCCGGGAGGGGGCACAGCCAAACTGGCCAAAGGGACATTCCATACCATGGGG
>NW_008794888.1:8034050-8036153 GCF_000699145.1 Aptenodytes forsteri | reverse complement strand
GCGAGCGGTTGTGTGGTGCTTGGTTGCTGGCTGAGGTTAAACCACGACAACCATTCAAGGCAAAACTCTGTAGAAACTCTGTAAGATTAAAACCAGAGCAACGCCATGAAACAAAAACAGAGTGCTGTAGGTCTGGGTTTTTTCCAGAGGCTTTCATACCCACAGTTTCAGCTGAAGCCAACATGCATCTGATACCCATAAAATACCAGGTAAGGAACAATTCTTTCATAACAGACATCAGATTTGAAAGTCCAAGATGAAAATGTTCAGTCAGAATTTTGACACATCTGATCCCACAACACACATACACAGTATTTTGCAGGGTTCAAAGCTGTATCAAATCTGTTTCCAGTCTCAGAATAAAAGAAACTTCAGAGACAGCCATGATGTAATTTGGGAAATTCACGCTTCAGGAAAACTTACCTTTGGGTTCTCCACATAACACTTCTCCAGTGCGAGCAATTTTTTATCTGGATCAAGGAAACAGTAAGTACATGTGCCAACCGAACTGCTTGTTTGGAACATGACACCACATTTGGTTTGTTTTTTTTCTACTCACTGCATAAGCAGATAAAAAGACCTGGTCACCACATGACTCTAGAAGAAAATGTACCTTTTTCGATCCATCTATTGAGAGGTTTCAGACCAGATTTTTTCTTTAATACTCACTGAAAGAAATCCCAAATATGTAGAAAATCCCAATTACTCTCATTCTGTTCTTAGACTGAAACTTTTGCATTTTCACGGCTCTACATATCCAGTTAAGCTGCTGGAAAGTTAGAAAAAAAAATGTTTTTACAGTTCAATTTGCAATTGCTAAAGCATGACTTTAATTTGCAACACAAATGATGTTCTGACCAGGAAAATAAGAAAAAACTTTTGCGTTTTCACCCGCTTCATAGGTGTAAAGCCAACACACATATATTAAGCTTTCATCTAGTCATCTGCAACTATGCCATAGCCATTTTCACATATGATATGAGTGAACACTATTCAGATCTGTAAATTGTGATTGCAAAAAGCTACCTGGATTTATAACCTCCATAAAATGATGGATTCAGCATTTCCTGTTATAAGGTGCTGCCATGCTTAATGAAAACTTCATCAATAAAAAGTTTGTCTCGTTCCCAATTTGATTTTTTCAATATTCACTATTATATCTTTAGATTAAGTGGAAGAACGTGGAAGCAGAAGGGAAAGAAGTGTTAGGGGGTGAACACAAGAATATATAAAAATATATAAAAAATAACCTCTGGGATCACTGTTTTTTTTTTTCCTATGGCAACTTCTAACCATCACAGGCATATAATGAATGTCTGAACATTAAGAATTTATGTGTGCTGCCTTAGATGAGCATAATTCTCAACTATTATTAATGAGAAACTATAAAACACATTTCAAGTTTTATACCTAAATTACATGAAGTTTCCAAAAACCATAAATACATCTGTCTATGGGTATCTACAGAGAATTATATAACGCGCTTTTGTAACACAGTCACCGAGGCAGTGGAACTCATCCCATTTGAGAAAAGATCTTACAAGGGAAACTTTCTACAGAGTAATTCATCCCCTGCTCTGTTTTCTGAAATATTTATAGATGCCTCCAGTCTAGTCAGGAAATGGGGGGGGGAAGCTTTTTCAAAACCAGCATCGTTATTTACAACATGGCTTGATCTTAATTTTCAGTCTCCCCTGAGAAGCTGATCCAGTGTTTCATTTTATAGCAATTAATTTGCTGTTTAAGAATGAATATAGCTTTACAATAGTAAAGCGGATTATAGTTTTATCTTTACTTCTACATTCGTTAAATCTCTTTATAGTTACAGTGGAGTAATTTACTAGTTTTCACTTGTGGAAATTCCACTTCTGGTTTTTCTGTCACAAATTATGGCTTCAGTCTCAGCTGATATATGCTGATATTGACAGCTATATTTCTTGTAACAGAACTCTGCAAAATTGCGTTTTCTCTGGCTGGAAATAAGTACCAGCATACCTGCTAGAGCCAGCATGGTCTTGAACTGTCACATGTTGCTTAGTGGAAGTTGGAAAGGGAACCATCACACTCAGTTCTCAACTCCTCTAAATCAGGGGCTACTCCACT
>NW_008794888.1:8021621-8033763 GCF_000699145.1 Aptenodytes forsteri | reverse complement strand
AATGAAAACTTCATAAATAAAAAGTTTGTCTCGTTCCCAATTTGATTTTTTCAATATTCACTATTATATCTTTAGATTAAGTGGAAGAACGTGGAAGCAGAAGGGAAAGAAGTGTTAGGGGGTGAACACAAGAATATATAAAAATATATAAAAAATAACCTCTGGGATCACTGGCTTTTTTTTTCCTATGGCAACTTCTAACCATCACAGGCATATAATGAATGTCTGAACATTAAGAATTTATGTGTGCTGCCTTAGATGAGCATAATTCTCAACTATTATTAATGAGAAACTATAAAACACATTTCAAGTTTTATACCTAAATTACATGAAGTTTCCAAAAACCATAAATACATCTGTCTATGGGTATCTACAGAGAATTATATAACGCGCTTTTGTAACACAGTCACCGAGGCAGTGGAACTCATCCCATTTGAGAAAAGATCTTACAAGGGAAACTTTCTACAGAGTAATTCATCCCCTGCTCTGTTTTCTGAAATATTTATAGATGCCTCCAGTCTAGTCAGGAAATGGGGGGGGGAAGCTTTTTCAAAACCAGCATCGTTATTTACAACATGGCTTGATCTTAATTTTCAGTCTCCCCTGAGAAGCTGATCCAGTGTTTCATTTTATAGCAATTAATTTGCTGTTTAAGAATGAATATAGCTTTACAATAGTAAAGCGGATTATAGTTTTATCTTTACTTCTACATTCGTTAAATCTCTTTATAGTTACAGTGGAGTAATTTACTAGTTTTCACTTGTGGAAATTCCACTTCTGGTTTTTCCGTCACAAATTATGGCTTCAGTCTCAGCTGATATATGCTGATATTGACAGCTATATTTCTTGTAACAGAACTCTGCAAAATTGCGTTTTCTCTGGCTGGAAATAAGTACCAGCATACCTGCTAGAGCCAGCATGGTCTTGAACTGTCACATGTTGCTTAGTGGAAGTTGGAAAGGGAACCATCACACTCAGTTCTCAACTCCTCTAAATCAGGGGCTACTCCACTGAAATCTCTGGCGGCTATGGAGTAACTGCCTCCAGTCTGAAGGAGCACGGAGGAGGAACTGGTGTGGGTAAGGGAACGGAACTAGAAGCTTTTGTCTGGGGTGCATGTGTGTTACCTGGAATACCCGGAACGTGGCTGCACACAAAGAACTGGGAAGTGATGGAAAAAGTGGCTACTTGAGGATGTACTGAGCAGATGGAGTTCTACTGTAGTTGATGTGGCCACAAAGATGCTACTCAGGAGCAGCTAAGTATCTGTGCATACTGTCAGGACCACAAAGCTTATCCCTATTAAGGGGATAACCTAGAAATCAGGTGCAATTGGTTACAAAAGTCTATTGCAATTTTTGTGCAGTGTAGAGCTTTGTAACAACACAACTTCAAGGTTTAGAAACTTTAAGGAACATGGGATTATTTTCTTTGGTTTTCCCTAGGCTTTTCTTCTGCATTCCAAACCCCTCACCCTTGCAAGAGACGTTCAAAATACGTTTTTTGTCAAAAGTGACTAAGTGTTCTTTTTCATCAGACAAAAACCAATAGACCCCTCTGCTTCTGCTCAGTGGCAGGTGATTAAAACACATCTATAAACTCCTCAGTGAACTGGCAATATGAGCAACTTGAGAAAGCACAGTTCTCAAAGCCAGCGTGCAATATGTCTTCATGGCAGCACTCAAGTGTAACACGGATGTGCCTGAGCTGGGTCAACATCGGTACAAGCAGCTAATGGTACAACATCAGTTATTATTTCTCGAGTCACAATACGTCACGCAACCATAAAACTAAAAAATTCCCTGCAATTTTCAGGAACAGGAAACAAAATTTCTAAAGGGCTCAAAGGGAATAGCAGCATCTTAAAATTGTCAGAGGCAAATGATATTAAGATCAAAAGTGAACTCACTGCCAGATATGGCAAGGAAGAAATAAGTCTTTCAAAAAGTAATGCTAAATGGAAAATTCAAAAGCAGTATTAAATTCTTTTTTGTGGCAAAACAAGAAGGTTTTTAACCACAATGCCTAATTTTCATTTAGTCAGAGGCATTTTTCATTGCAAAAACATGTAGACTAAACCTAATAAAAGAGAAGTTCAAGCTGCTGTGGTCTTTGGCAAGTAAGTACTGTAGGAGCAAGTAGGTAGTGCAAATGAAAGTGCAAGTAGCAAGCGAGAGCTTAAAAAGTTCACAAATCTTGTTTGAGTGAGCGGAAGCAGCTTGCAAGATGAGTCAGCAGGCAGCAGAAGCAATTAGAGTAGGAGAGCAAGGGGAAATGAAAAGGAACAGAGAATGAAGAAACAACAACATTCCCACTGGAAAATTATTTCAGCAAATGATAGAAATAAAGCTACCAAAGGCCAGCAAGTCTGCACTAAACCACTAGACAGTTACTAGAGAAAAGTTGTATAATACTGCATATCCTTTCTTAATGCTCCCTCTGCAAGAACTGCTGGGATCAGGCTCATAGCGTCTTATGTTTTCTAAATACTATTAATCATCCTAATGAGAGCTGATGTTTTACAAGACATCTACAGCAGAAGTAGCTTGGCCACACACGAAGGAGGACACAATTTCACCTGTTATTCATTTATATTGAAAGAAGCCATTAACGCTTTGACTACATTAATACAGTAATGCTCCTGCAGACCAAAGTATCTAGTGACTCCGAGTAACCACATCTGGACTGGAAAAGGGCCCAACTTCCAGACAATGGAAGTTCAGCCATAATTTAAAAAAAAAAAAAAAAAGTTCTCAGGAAGTAGGATTTGGAGGACAATTCTTTCTTCAAAACTTAGGCCCAATATGCTTAATTACTGCCGTATATAGGAAGCTCATTGTTATAGGTCACATTATAGTAAGTACTGCGCAAGCACATACTACCACAAATGGTTCCTGCAGTAAGGAGTACAGAAAGACCAAGGTGGGGGCTGGCTACACCTGGGCTGGCTGCGTTTTTTAAAGAGCATTTTTGGACACAAACGGAGTTTTTAAGAGCATGCTTTCTCTCAAGATTGGAGACCAGGATACATCATGGCAAACTTGGTTTGACTGAGAAGAGCAAGAGCTCCCAACTGCAGAGACATTTCAGTGTTCATTTCTGGCTGTGAAGCTTAAGAGTTTGGCTTGTCCAAAAAAATCCTTTTTTTCCAGATGGGAAAGACAGACTGATTTCTAGCCAAATTTTAGTAATTTTCTCTACTTTACAGGTTTGGCAGATTGAGCAGCTTGAATATACTCCCTTCAGCTAAGCAAACTGATATATTCTCAGTGAAAATGAAGACCAGCTGTGCCGGTTTTGGCTGGGGTAGAGTTCATTTTCTTCATAGTAGCTAGTATGGGGATATGTTTTGGATTTGTGCTGGAAACACTGTTCATAACACAGGGATGTTTTCATTACTGCTGAGCAGTGCTGACACAGAGTCAAGGCCTTTTCTGCTTCTCACCCCACCCCACCAGCGAGGAGGCTGGGGGGGCACAAGAAGTTGGGAGGGGACACAGCTGGGACAGCTGACCCCAACTGACCAAAGGGACATTCCACACCATATGACGTCATGCTCAGCATGTAAAGCTGGGGGAAGAAGAAGGAAGGGGGGGACATTCGGAGTGTTCTTATCTCAACCCACGAGTTTTCTCACTTTTACCCTTCCAATTGTCTCCCCATCCCACCGAGGGGGAGCGAGCGAGCAGCTGTGTGGTGCTTAGTTGCTGGACGGGGGTAACAAGACACGACGTCATGCTCAGCATGTAAAGCTGGGGGAAGAAGAAGGAAGGGGGGGACATTCGGAGTGATGGCATTTGTCTTCCCAAGTAACCATTACGCGTGATGGAGCCCTGCTTTCCTGGAGATGGCTGAACACCTGCCTGCCGATGGGAAGGTGTGAAAGAATTCCTTGCTTTGCTTTGCTTGCGTTCGCGGCTTTTGCTTTACCTATTAAACTGTTCTTATCTCAACCCACGAGTTTTCTCACTTTTACCCTTCCAATTGTCTCCCCCATCCCACCGAGGGGGAGCGAGCGAGCAGCTGTGTGGTGCTTAGTTGCTGGCTGGGGTTAAACCACGACACCAGCAAAACATCCATAAGCCATTTTTCAGCTCCTTCAGATTTAATTTGTCTAACATAGCAATTCCTAGAGAATAATTACATTGTTTTTCTGAAGCCTAGTTTTGACAACAACCAAATTCAGCTTCTCTCTCTTCCTGACAGTGTTCTTCTTATTCTGAGATCTTAATTATGTCTTCCTACATCAGCATTCCTCTACTTACCCGTGCGTTCTGCCTTTCAGTTATATACACGTCCAGCTGAGATGAATGAAATCAAGAAGGAACTGGTGCATGCATGGATGGCAGGTTGTCTGCAACTTAATCATTTTTATATTAATGTAATCACACCTGCTACATGAAGCTTTTAATGAACACGAGCACATAACAGTTGCAGGATGTGGCCCACATACTTGTCTCAGTGTCTGCAGCTTGCTAGGAATTGCATTTCCACATAGTGGAGGTGCTTGCAGCTGTTTTAATGGATGCCCGCAACGGCTGCATACAGCAGTACTCACTCTGGGATGGATTCTCTGCATTTGTTCCTTTTATGAAAGCTGCCTGTGATTCAGTTGTGATGATTTGATTCATACATCTTAAGTCACTCCCACCCAAGCCACATTTTGTGACAATGGTTGTTTCACAACTGCATCTCCATGACAAGAAACCACAATTTTTAGGATAGGGAAAGAAACACGTGAGCCAGACCCTGCATTTCTTGCATGCTAGTGAGAATTCTGAGCAAAGCACCTAGGTGGCCTTCATCTCTTGCAGCATTATCCACTAAAGCTTTATGTAGCAGCAAGCATTACATTTATATAAAAATTAAGCTACAAGGATCATTTTCAGTTATCTAGAAAATTCAGGATAATAACCGAAATAAACCAGTCAAGGAAATCTCTCTTTAAACTAGACTGTGTATAAATTTAAACTAGCAACTCATTTTGGTCATTTTCTACTCATACTTCATCCTTTAATCACTTTACCAGGCAGAGAGCAAGCTTCATTTTTGTAGACAACATCCATTTTTATGAGAGTTCATTATTTCATTCACACCTTCGCTTTTACAGTTTCTTGGCTTGGACTTCTTATATCCACGTCTCCTAGCAATTCCCTTTGCTTACAATTTTCTGTTGCTTTTCTACATAAAAAATTGTACAAAGTCTGCCTTATCTGAGCAGTGCAAGAGAAGCCCGTTATTACTCAAACAAGTTTTCTGAACTCCTCAGAGTTTCAGCTTCAGACCTGGGGGAGACTACAAGGCTGTTCACTGACATTATTTACAAACTGATTCACTTGGGCTCTTCTGGGCCACTGAATAAACCTGCTTTTCCACATCTGACTGTTCTTAGCATGGAAGAGCATGATCAGCCAACATTTTCACCTTTAATTCTGGGGTGATTGCTTCTATCGTACTCTCAAAACTAGACCCATTTCTATCACCAGTATGTGGAACTTCTATTTGATTTTACCCGAAGTTCCACCTACAGAAAAATGTTTACAATACTATAAGACTTTACATGAGTATTTTCATGGCCATGTATTTGAGTTGTGCTATTCTTACTTGCCAAATAACATGGATGATCTTGCAAGCAACATGCATGATCTTGCAAGCAACAACTACCTGACAACGCACACACACAATACAAACCTTTTCCAGGACAACCCATGCATTCCCAAAGTTCAGGAAAATCTTAATTAGCAGTTGTGTTTTCAACTCCCATTTCCTTTATATTGACAGTGCTGTGCTTCCAGATTACACAGATGGTGACAGAATAGGATCTTGACTATATAGAGATGGAGGCGTTAAAGCCCTTGGCAAGAACATCTCTTTGGAAGGCACAGGCATAGGTCTTAAAACTAGCCAGCCTGCCCTTAGTGACACCAATATGCCACAGCAGGTTCAAAGAAGAGTAGATCAGACACAGCATTTGCAGATATGTGGAGCTTCTTTGAGAATCCAACTGTAAGAGTAAAGCAAAGTGCACAACTGCAAAACCCATGAGCATCACTGGGGCTTTACAACCTGAGAATGTTAAATAACAGCACAAGCTGCTGTTTTCATTGAAAAATGAAAAGCAGCAGTAAGGAGTGGTAAGAGGCAAGCACATTTTTTAAATTTAATTTTGTTTAAACTGCTAGTTGTTGTAAATCTCAAAGAAGGCCCCGTTTCCTCTCTGCACTCTTTATGTAGTAGCAGCTCCTTAAACCACATAAAACAAGTAGGCCAAGTTCTCTCTGAGAATATTTCGTGGAGTTTAGACTTGTCTGAAGGAGTAACACAAGGATGAATAGAACTCACAGGCTACATAAAACAGGAGTTATATTCCAGTCTTGAGCCACTACATCACTCAACCAAAAAACCTCTATCTTGACCTGTTACATTGGATTTACCTGGAAGAGAAATCAAATAAAATTTAGCCTGAAGCTTTGAAAGCCCCCTGCCTAAACGTGAAGTCTCCTTTTATTCCGCAGGCTAGGAGATTTCGTCAAACTCTTTCACAAAGGTCACAAGAACAATAAACTTATGCCCTACAGCCAGAAAGCACCTAAGAGGCACCTCATGACTTGATACTTCAAGGACAACTGCAAGTGATAGGTCGTGGTCCAGAAAAACATCCGTGACACAGATTACTTCAGCAGAAACCCAAACATCTTATATATATGGCTTCAGCAATGTAAAGCAACACCAGTGCCTCAGCAGCCAGTATATCAACTTTATGTCACCATGTGATTTGAAGGGAAAACAGAACTCACTAATGCTTTGAGCAAACACAGGCATGACCATTATTACTGTGGCAGATGAAAAAGGGACAAAACCAGGGCAGAGAGGACACTCAGCACATCTGTGACTGAGAAGATACAAAACAATAGAAGATTCCTGTAAGAATGACAACAAAGATGAGGAGAAATGCTGTGATGTCACCAGGGAGGGCTACCAGAACAGCTGCAACAGAAACACAGAAAAGAGGGAACTACAAAGTTTGAGAACTATCATCTTGGAGATCACATAAAAGCTCCAAGGTGAGGCTATAGTGTTACTGCCCATGCACTAAAGACCCTTCTTCCAGAAGATCAGTAATCCTGGGCAAAGCTCGGTTCTGCCAGACAATACCTTCTTAGGCTATTCTGAAACAGGAGAATGATTTCCTTTGGCAACTCCTGATCACAGACCTCACCAGTTTCTGCACCAAGTGCCAGATTTATTTCTTAGACCTTGCCTTCTTTGACATAAAAGGTGACATACATCAACATGTATTTTTAAATGAAACAAAAAACATACCAAAGCAAACAGAAAACCCTCTCCTGTACATGCTTATCCCACTTGCAAGAAAACAACCAACCAGTGACCATCATGTTACATACTGCCACTGCTGGGAAACATTCAAGATACACATGCTGCAGTCACCGTGTCATGTAGAGAGCAGAACTAGATTTAAGCTAAATGACTCAGGTGCTGGTAATAATCTAGCTGTATTAGTATGAACTGCAGCATAACTAGTGTGCCCTACTGAAGAATGGTGATTGCAGCATAAGAATTTACACAGTACAAGAACTTAAAAAAAACCCCAGAAACACTGTCTTGGTATTTATGTAACAGCACAATACAGCTGCCCAGTCTTTTAAACATCTTTGGGTTGTTCCATAGGAGGAACAGCAAACATACATAAAAACACCCCAGTTTAAATTATAATGCTCCCAAAACTCTCTGTTGGAATTTACCATTTCCATTTTCAAGACTGCACTGGCAGGAAGGCAGAGCAGAGCAGCAGAACTTCTTGAGATGCACACAGAACAGAGCACTTTTGAAGCGAGTCTTTAATATTTTAAGAGAGAATTCTTTATTCACAGAATGTGCAAGAAGTCCTTCCGAACTACACGCAAAAATAAACCTCGAAATTCTAATGAAGATACAGAGGGGAAAAAAGAAAAAAGCAGCACAGCAGTGTTCCAAGAGAATACATAATTCACAAGTTTAAAATTCAAGCGCTCCCTTCCTATGCCTGGAGCTCTCTTAAAATATTAACAATCAAATCTCTTCGGTAAGTGTACGGCGTATACTTTATTCTGAACCAGTGCCTTGGGAAAAGGTTACCACTCGGGGCATACATTTTCATCCCCTGTTTGCCCATCAGACCACGAAGAATCCTGTTGCGGGACAAGATTTTATTGTAAAATTCAACCCCACCTCTGGCATAGTCTTTGGAAATGGTAGCTGCCTTTCTGTCAGCCTTGCAGTCTAGGTGATAGGTCATAGCATCGTAAGAAACGTAATAGCACATTAGTCCACCAGCAGCAGTTATGAGGTTACAGATGCTGCGAAGTATCACAGGGCCAGGAGATAAACCCAGAAGTAGCTTTATACCTCTCCCACAGAGAAATGTACCAGCTAAGCAAGTTGGAGCCACGGCTGCACTTGCTAAAGGACTGCCATTCTGCAAATACACAACTTCTCTGGCAATGGCAAACTTCTGAGCTTCAAGTGAAAATGTCAGAGCTTCTTTCAAAGCAACACCTTCGTTGCTCTCCCAGTCTACTTCCTTGCCATTGATCACAACAACATGGTTGACTATTCCTTTTTTATCCCCAGCTGTGCTATCAAAATTAGGCGGGATGCCCACCAAAGAGCCTGCAGGCAGCCAGGGGATTCCAGCACTCACAGGGTGGAAGCCAGAAGCTGCAAAGGCTCGATAGGAGTCAGTGGACTTCACATCAGTATCTTGAAGGACATCTTGAAAGACACCACAGAGCTTCTGTGAAAGCTCAGCTGGCTGCCCCTCTGACCAGCACTCGTGCAACAGTTTGAATGTCTGCTCAGGAAACACATGATAGGAAAGGTTAGCGCCAAAGAGTCCCATGCAAGAAACGGCCAACAAAGTGATCTTGCGCTTCTTTAACCACACAGATGCCGTCCGCAGGAACTGCACTGCCATAGTCAAATCCTAACCTGTTTATAACACAAAATCAGGAATTAAAGTGTGCATAAATGGGTCTCGCATCTCTGTAGCATTTTAAAAAACAAAGCAAAAAACATGAGAAGAAGCAGAGTACAATAACCAAAGAAACATTCTCTCTTCTACATTAACAAAACACAAAACACCTTTACAGAGAAAGTGATACTCATTAATTTTTGGGCCTCAGAACATAGGATGATTGATACGGAGAATTAACTTCTCCCTCTCTCCCTCCCTCCAGTAAATCAATGTACCGCAGTAAAGGCAATAATAAAGCCACCATACTTCCTCCTTCCCCCAGCAATCAATACACATTCTGTATTTACCTAACATACTTGCCTAGTCCTTGCCAGCACAATCCTACTGTTACACTCCACTACAGACACAGACTACAGATATTAAGGCCAGAAAGAGCCAATAATTAGATTAATCTATGCTAACCTCCTCTACAGTACAGCTCCAAAAATTTTAATCAGTAACCTCAATACTAAATTCGGTAACTTGAGCTTGACTACAACTTCCAAAATAGGACCCCATTTTGATTTGAAAATTCCACGAGACAGAATTTTCCTTCAGAGTTTGTTCTAATGGACAGTCAACCTCACTATTAAAAAAAAAGAACAGTATGTGTTTTTTCTATTTTTTTTCAGATTTCAACTTCCAGGCAGTGGTTCTGGCTTACTCAGCAAAAAGCTGTTTTCAGAAAGCAGCATGCTTTCAGTGGCTACTTTTAAAAATTTGTCTCTGAAATAATTTCTCTGACAAATAATACGTGCAATCCAGAGCAGAAACTGGAACAGAAATTGTTTCAGGGCAGACAACTATGTTGTGACTCTTTAAACAAGCAGATAAACTTAAAAACTTTCAAACCTGCCAACTCTTTCAGTTCAAGAGTCCTGCTTCCCTTGGGGAGTATCAGTTCCTTTTATGGCCCAAGCCATATGATGTGCCCTGTCCAGGAAAGCTCCAATCTCTTAAAAAATCCCATTGGCTACAGAATTCTCCCCTGAAATGATGCTACTACAAAGTAGCAGTGAAAACTGGATGCCCCTGTTTCCATTTGCATCTTGCAATGTCTCTTCTCTCAGGGCTTTAACACATGAGCTTCAGAGAATCTTGCTGCAGCTGTTGAAGACATTAGTATTTCCAGCTGTCCTTACAGGAAGCCGAGGTGGCAGAAGGAAACTGTGCTTTGATACAACAACCAAGGTCTTGGTGTAGAGTACCATCAAAGGTGGGTTTCAGCTATGCTGCTGGGCTTTGTACGGCAGCAGCTGAAACACAGACATATGCTCTCTTCTTCCACTCACGCTAAACAAGAACCTCCCCCAGAGGGGTAGAGTGGACAACTGGGGGCTGTAACATCATAAAACAGCACTGCATGACATGCCAGGATATACCAGTCATGATCAACAGCAAATGAGTATTAACCACAGGGAAACAAAAAGGGATTAAATTAAAGGCGGTGTTTTAATGATATGTCATTACTACTCCTTCCTATGAAGCTCTTTCAGAGTAAATTCACCAGGGGAAGAATAATCTTGTTTAATGTTTATACTGCACTGAACACATACCGAGTGCTTAATAAAAACAATGATGCATGTAAGTATACAATAATTTAATATGTTTCTTAGTGTAGTAAGTGGTGGTATTCTTACATTCTGCTGAAGACTGGAGGTGGTGATTTGTTTGACAAAATTATTTAAGAAAAACATGCTAAAGAGCCAAGAGCTTGGATGAAACCCAATTTCGGGAGAAAACCTCCTTGATAATAGAGCTAAAAACCAGAAAATGGTAATACCAAACCCAAACGACCTCTTTGGAGTTAACGATCTCTCAGCAAATCTGGTAGTCTAGATCCGATTGAAAAGGTCATGCCATTTACAGTGGGGGGCCAGCACTTCAAAAGGGATGACTGTATGAAGACTATCACTTGATCCACATGTGAAGCTGAGCCAAGGACTTCCCAAGCTTCTCCCACTCATGTTAGAGACAGCCCTCCTGTTTGGCCTGGCTAACAGATCCTTTTAAGATTAAGAACATAGCAAGGAGAAAATTTAGCACCTCAGCTTATGTCCACACCAGTGTGGGGAAGGACAGACCACGCTGAAAACCAGCCTACTCTCCTTTCTTGCATGACCAAATGGTGCTTGCTAAGCACACGGGATGCTGAATACTCCTCCCGGTCAGCAACTCGGGATGCCGGGAAGCACACCTGGACAGGCGGGCAGACAGCAGCCCACGGGCCATCGGGTGAACCACAGGAAAGCAGGGCAGGAAGCGCTGCGCTTATCTATACACTTCTCCAAAACAGCCGTAACGGCAGGATACACCTCAATGCATTAACACTAAATTTTTCCTGCGTCGATCATAAAAATTCTAACAGTTGCTAAGTATTAATTTTTTTTTTTTATTAAATTAACCTTTGTGCAGGCATGGTTTCAAACCTTTGTGGACAGACCCCTCGCATTATACGGCCTATGGTCCTGCCACACCCCTAATGCAAAAGTAAGCAGGAAATAATGCAAGAATAAGCAGTATTCATTTTCTTGTGATAGTCAATACTCACGAAAATAAAAGGAAAATTGCCCTTGATACCTTTCAGCACTCGTGTTTTCAAGTCTTCCCCGAGGGTCAGCACAGACTCTCAGCTCCTGCAGAAAATCCCGCTGCAGCCTTAACTGCATACGGCATCTTTGCTTTTATTCATAAACTTCGTGCAATTTACGTATAAGGAAGGCAACCGGAAGCTACAAGGCAATTTATATGGACTATATCCTGCAAACTTAATCGTTCAGTTAGTTCCCATAAAGCCAAGACAATGTTTATAAGGTGGTCTCTCCCAAATGCTGAAATACTATTAATCTCTGTGGTGCTACGGGCACTCATTCAAGCACATCCACTTAAGCCTGAGAATTTTAGCAGCTAAAGTTCAAAACGGAGGACATCTACGCAGGTTTTGTCCTATAACGGAGGACATCTACGCAGGTTTTGTCCTCATGTTTGAATAAATGTATTTTTTCTAATTGCACGTAGCCGAGGAAAGGCCAACTTATGACATTATCAGTCAGCAAATGGGGCGAGGGCTGGACCCGCCTCCAGGGCTCAGGATTTCAAGGCTCACTTGTCGAAAAATAAAAATTCAAA
>NW_008794888.1:8019065-8021341 GCF_000699145.1 Aptenodytes forsteri | reverse complement strand
GGCGGCGCCCCCGCCATGGAGGCGGGTTTCGCCTCGGTGGGGTTTGGGCTGGTCGCTCTTTCAAGAGTTTGAAGCCCCCTGGGTGAGCCACGGCCTCGAGTGAATCAGCGGCAGAAATCTCCTTAGGGGGAGATCCGAGCCGCTGCGCTTCCCTGCGTGCAGCATGGAGGTGAAGAGCAAGGCCACCGCTTACTGAGAGACGCCCCCAGAGGCGGCTGCGGCCTGGGGAAGGGACCTGCTCTCTCCCGGAATCATACATTCATTCCGTGTCCTTGCGTTCCATGCTGTAACTCCCAGTGCTATTTCTGCAGAATACCATACATCTGTATCATTAATACAGCCCTCCCACGGCAGCGCAGGAACGCTTACTGGGAAGGCAGTAAGGGGCATAACTAGCATCCGGTACATGGGATTTGTTTTCTCTGTCATCCGTAATAGGAAAATAACACACGCAGGGATTTTTATTTGCTTTAAAGTTATGATTTCCTCAAAGCAGAAGATGGCCAGTGTAGTTTCTCAACAATCCTACGTGGATTTGTTCCACAGCCTGGGCAGTCTGAGAAAGCCCTGGGAAGGTCTGCCCTTGGCAGTGCTGCTTTGCTGGGGTGCAGAGGCTGGTGGGTGACGGAGCGGCGCCCTTCGGCAAGTGCCAGCTGCTGAGGGCATGGCTCTGTTAAGTCCGGCCTTGCCCCTGGGTTGTGCAGTCCTTGCAAAACAAGGACAGAGAACAGCTTTTGGCCAGCTTAAGGTTTTATTTGCGTAGTGGATAATAGAAGATTGGTTTTGCCTCATCTATAGTAAGGGTACGCATTGGTGCTTGATCGTTGTTTTAAAATGTCCCTTCACACCAGGCAGTCATTAGGTAACCAGTTTTCACAATCCAAATGGAAATACCACTTTGCAGTGGCTTGAGAGACAGCAGAATAGAAATAAAAGCAAGCTGTGGTTATTATCTACTTAGATTAATTTCAACAGATCTTTCTTTCTTTGTAGCAGCCCCTGATTCAGGCATCTCTTACAAGTAAAGGTTCAGTTCCTAGACCTTCTGGCCTGAGATTTGCTTTCTCATAAAAGGATTAAGATTATAAATTGAATACTTGGAGTTTTCATTCAAATTCAGGTCTGGCTACAGGACTTACACGAAAGCATCCTAATGAAGACTTTTATCCTATCTTTTTCCTACTGGATGATCTCCTGCTTGTCCCCTGCATTTTAGAAACGCTAGTGCTAAACAGGCCTGGCTAGGCCTACCCAGCATCCCTCCCTGTTGTGAACAGAGGCTGTTAATGACAGCCTTGGTTTTAACTTCCAATAAACAAGTTGCAAATTGCTAAGAAGACAAACTACTTCGTGAGAGGGCACAGTTCTAGCCTTAGGTTATGGTTTTATGCAATATGGCAAGGCAGATGAACCGTTTGCTGCCACCCAAAGGGAGAAATCGGGGGAAAGATCCCACCTTCCCCACCTCTCTGTCTCCCTCTGAACCACTTACTTTTTGCTAGATCTGGCATCCATCAGACCCTCTTGTGCACTGCTTTTAACTCACTATCAGCAGAAAACATAGTAATGGGAAAAAAAGGGATCATTTTCTACCAGGTTAGCAAGCTAAATGGGATAATTGAAAAGTCTGAAAAGTGCCAGGGCTGTACCAAGGTGGGAGGCAGCCAGAAAAAAAAGGAGAGGAGAGCTTCATCTCCCCCTTTATATCAGCAGAGAGCTGTGGATACTCCAACCCCCACAACAGGTACTGCAACTGAACCAAAGAACCAACCTGCGCCGGTATCACTTGCCCCTATACACAAGAAGAAATGTTGGAAGTGAAAGTCAGCTCGTTTAGTAAGGGATAATGAAAAAGCACGGCCTTCATGAGGAGAGGAGGAGGAAGAGGAAAAACTCATACACGAGATGGAAACGACCTGATCCCTATCCCTGAGTGAGCTGCGAGACATGCAAAAAGATTTCAGCCATTGTCCAGGTGAACACATTGTCACCTGGCTGCTCCAATGCTGGGATAATGGGGCCAGTAGCCTGGAATTGGAGGGTAGGGAAGCCAAACAGCTGGGATCCCTTTCCAGGGAAAGGGACATTGACAAAGTGATTGGAAAAGGAGCACAAGCCCTCAGCCTTTGGAGGCGAATACTGTCAGGTATGAAGGAAAGATATCCCTTCAAGGAAGATGTTATATATTGCCCAGGCAAGTGGACCACCATGGAGAGAGGTATCCAGTACCTGAGGGAATTAGCCATGCTGGAGGTGATTTATGGTGACCTGGACAA
>NW_008794888.1:8018131-8018817 GCF_000699145.1 Aptenodytes forsteri | reverse complement strand
GTCCTACTCCCCACCTGTACAGACCAGTATCTCAGCTATTAGGAGTCAGTGGTGTTCTGCTCAGGAGAGAGGATATAAAGGGTACACACCACAGGGCACCCTATGGTTTCACCTGCATGATCACAGAGAGGACATGAGGAAGTGGGATGGAAAATCTACCTCAGCCCTAGGGGCACGGGTACGTGAGTTGCAAGGAAAAACAATCACAAAAGGGTGTTGTTCCAGGAAAATTGCTGCTCCAGTTTCCAGTGGGCAGTTCCCCAGACAGAGTAGAAGGGCTGACCTTACTTCTGATCTTAACGAAGAGACTTCTGACTGGTATTTACAAGAAGTGAGTAACAAATACAATAACCAGGACTAGAGGGGCCCGGCCTCCAGCCAGGTGGAGGAAAGGGACAACCGGGTTTACTGGACTGTATGGATTCGATGGCCTGGCACATCAGACCCACAGGAGTATAAGGCTTTAGTGGGCACCAGTGCAGTGCACCCTAATGCCATCAAGCTGTAAAGGGGCAGAACCCATCTGTATTTCTGGTGTGACGGGGGGATACCAACAGCTGACTGTATTGGAAGCCAAAATAAGTCTGAGAATGAGTGGCAGAAGCACCCCATTGTGACTGACCCAGAGGCTCCCTGCATCATTGCATAGACTACCTCAGGAGAGGGTATTTCAAGGACCCAAAGGG
>NW_008794888.1:7979853-8014765 GCF_000699145.1 Aptenodytes forsteri | reverse complement strand
GTGCATCACTTCCTTTGTATATTCTTTTATTATTATTACTATTACTATTTTATTTCAATTGTTAAACTGTTCTTATCTCAATGCACGAATTTTCTCACTTTTACTCCTCCGATTCTCTTCCCTATCCCACCAGAGCAGGGGGAGCGAGTGAGTGGCTGTGTGGTGCTCAGTTGCTGGCTGAGGTTAGACCATGACAGGTGTGCAGCCTTGGGGCGTAGCTTCAATATCTGCCAAAACTTATCATTTGTAAGTTGGCATTGACATTCATACTTCATGCAGATGTACAAAGAAAAAGTGCATGCAGGCGATGATGGACAACTGGAGACCAGACTCCTCACTAACTGAAATGCACAGTGTGATGATGGATTTCGAAAGCCTGAGAGTCACTGAGACTTACTTATCCTACTGGTGAATATGGAGGGAGGGTTGGATGGGTTTGTACAGCCTGGATTTCTGAAAGGTGCTTCTGCTTTCTGTACCAGCTGGAGATGTCTAGAAACCAATGGTTTCTTATGCAGAAACTCAGGAGGCTGGCACAGCATTGCATTTGCACTATGGTTTCTCTTAAGGGCTTTTTAATAAATATGATTGTGAAAGGTCGAGACCCCAACTTTACTAATCACCATGTTGGCATGATTCTTGTTTCAAGAAGCAGCTGTTACAGCAAGGAAGGTGAAAGAAGACTGAAGTGCACCCTATTTCTGTTCATAAGCACATCGTTATAGTCGGGGATCAAGGGATATAGATCACTTTTAGATTAGCCTGCTAGGTGGTGCTATAGGACATGCTCTAAGTTACTAATTCAAAGATGTATTACAGTTCTGTCTGATGTTTTACCACAAGACATATAGGTGCCTGCCATCACCTGCCTCTCTACCTTACAATTTTATATATAAAGTCTTGTTGCTACATTAGCAAAAAGGTTGATTTTTAAGTACAGAACTGAAAGTCATTGACATGTCTTAATGATTTGTGTGCTCTCACAGTCTATTTTGCTTATGTGATCTCCAAAGTAAATGTGGTCAGCCAGTGAATGTCCACCAGTCTGAGACAGATACATTCCTTCCCCCAACCTCTTCTTCCTCTATGGAGTCCATTTATCTGTCCTTTCATGCAAGTTTTGGGGTAATCCAGCCTCCAGACATAAGCTTTAATGGAGAGTAGCATGAAGAGCCTTGCAATTCTGGTCCAAGTTTATGCGTTGTTGCATGTCCCAAACACTTCTTCATGTAGTTCAGTTCTTGCAGGTGTCAGGTGGAAGAGACACTGCAGGATTCTGGAACTAGGGAAATGTGCTGTGTGAGTCTATGACCACAGAGTAACATTGATAGCAGGAAGAGAGAGATTATAAAGTCTGCAGGACAAGGATCATCTGCTAATTATCTATGGAAGCAATCATGAGAAACAAGGGACTGGACAGGCTAGACATTAGGGGTTTCTACAAGAGCATTTGTCAAATTAAAGACATGAGGATAGAGAAGAAGTCTGATGAATAACAGAGAAAATGTTAGAGCGCAAAAAGATCCTGAGGTGAGATGTTTGGCTGATCTGGGGAAGAGCTTGTCGTGAAGGAAGGACATGACATGTCAGCCTGTTTTTTGGTGCAGTTACCTGGACCGCTTTCAATGTTGCTGTGCGTAGTGCTTCAGAAATGAGTGGCAAGCACATGGAGGAGCAGTGTAAGGTCCCTAAGCAAAACATACCTAGAAAGTACCTGTATTAAGGTGACTTACAATGACCCGTGCTGGAAGTACTTCCAACTCAGTAGAAAGCAGCAGACAATGCACTGAAAACTGATGTATTAAGTGACTGTTAAGGTTCTTGACAGGTGTCAAAAGGTCAAGCCTGTTCATACTTAAATGGTCATCTTACTGCACTGAAGGGGAAGAAAAGCTTGTGGCAAAATGGCTTTCCAGCCTGTCACTCTGAGCAAGCTGCACATCTCCATATTGCAGCTAATAGCAAAGTGACAGTGGGATTGAAGTGTACACAGTGTTGAGCAAAAGCACGAAGGTGCAGCTGTTGAGATCTCAGCAATTTCAGTTCCTGTAGAGATCTCAGCAATTTCAGTTGCTGAAAATGGAAGATATCAGCCAATGTTGATAATATTTCCTTGCATGTCCCATTCCCACTGCTCCTTTTATAGTTCCATCCCAGATGGAACATTCACATTGTCCAGCTGATGTGGGATACAACTGCAGTTTTTGCCTGTGCTCTAGGATTTTGCTGTGAGCTCAGATAGCACAGGTTAGAATCCACATTTTTCCCTTGTGTTAAGGTTTGGCTGGAATGCCAAAAGCTCTGCCAGTCTTACACTGATAATCAAAGCCATATGTAAAAAGTAGTAGGGTAAAAAGCTTCCTGTCTCCTTGTTAAGCCTTTTCTGTAGAAAAAGATGATCTACTCCTGACTATTTATCTTATTCCTGGGGCATGCATATGTTCTTAAAGATAAATACATACCTTGTGCTGCCCTCTCAAGAGGGGTGATATATAGACAAGTATAGTAAAGGATGAGCATTCAGAAACACAGCTGTGGGAATAGAACAGGGAATTCTATTTCTGGTCTCAAATCAAACCTTCAAACCCCACTATTCAAGAAGGAGTGAAAAGATGGCTAATTGTGTTGTTGGGATTGGCAGGTAGAGAGATCAAAGCAATCACAGTAAAACAAAGTCTTTAGAGGAGCTGGGAAGATGTTTTCTTCCCAATGTTCTACAGCTCAGAACTGGTCAGTGATCAAAAGCTAGTGTTTTAGAAGGCAGCAAAGAGGCTGTGAGGCACTTGGCTGGCTATGTGATTTTGTGGGACTGACTTCTATTTCCACTCAAACACCCTTAGCATTACATTTTGAAGTATTCCTCTGCTGGTCCAGATCTGCCTAAAACTCGGGCAGGCTTTTTGTGGTGGCAGATGTGGGAAAGGGAAAACATGCAGGTGATCATGTTTTTATCGCTTTGCTACCACGTTTTTGGATCCTGGGACTAATTGTACAAGATCCCTCAGCTCTAGCTGGATGTACCAGAAGTTGCTGATAAAGAGCGAGCATCCTGTGCAGTAAAAGAGAAAATCCTTCTCTCAAACAGGACTCCTTAAGTATAATCATCAAAAAATCCTTGATCTGAATGTACTTTGTAATCTCTGCTGAGGCTAACAGACACGTATCCAGGTTAACATGGATGCTGGTGGAAGATCTGGATACCGACAGCAGAGAGCTGAGAAGCAAAACCACTTACAGATTCTGGGCAAATCAATTCATGCTGAACTCCGTGGTCCTGCAAGTAGTCTACTGCTATTTAAAACTGCTTTGGGTCTATCCACATTGTGCAGACAGACCCGATACGATATTGCATTTTAAATTGCATTAAGGCCTAGTTATATTACAGACATCACTGTGATACTATTTGGCAAAATCAGAACAAAAGTCACAAACATAAGTTCATTGTCTAGCCTGGAATTTCTTGCCAGTGCATATGAGCCAAACTCGTAACCAGGACAATCGTGCATTGTCTATAACTAATATAGTCTTTATTTTCAAGAGCACTATTCCTGCAATTAGCTAGCTGTAGTGAAAGGAAGGTAGCTATAGTGAATTAAGATGTCACATGTCTTCATAATACAGCTAATTAGCACCATTTCCCTTCAGAATTGGAAGCAGCATGTCTTGGGAAGGGGAGGAGGCCAATTCTTAGAGGCAATGATATAATATTTAACATATTTAATCATACTGTCTAACCCTGATAATATTTACAATTCCCAATATCCTTACTGCAAAGGTAATGATACTTGACAGCAAGCAGAAATTGGGGCTGTTTCACTGAGTCAGCCAGCCTAGGTGGTCACTGCTCCATGGTGGGAGTCCTTTGCGAACACTATGTCCTTCCAAGACTTACTGCAGAGAAGGATATATTTTCCTATCTCATTAGTAGCTGTGGAAGGTACAAACAGAACATAGGCTATTCTGGCAGGAGAGGGTCAGAGAGCAGAGACTCTGCGGACGGACCAGGTCTTTGGATTCTGTTTTATGTTGTGGAACAAAACTTTAGAATGTTTATAATCCTGGCCCAGAGGCAGACTTGGCCCTAGCTCTTGCTGGCAAGACTGGGAGGCAGAGCACAAATGCATTCAGAGGATTTTCTCGACGGTGAAAATACCCTGAAGAAGATTATTATTAAATATTCCATTTTATGCATAGGTAGAATGATACACAGTGACATGCCTGGAACAAGACAACATAATTGTCCTAGGAATAAGTGTACCTCTGAATCAGAAATGTTGTCTGTAACACATACAGTGTTCTGATATAAGCACTAACTGAGAGTGTTGATACGGATGCAGTGCCCAAAGAACTGGAAATACGTGCTTTGCTTAAGAAAAGCAGAATGGTGGTATGGTTGAATACTGGAGATGAAGTGCAATTAATATCTTACACTTGTTCTCAACAGAGCATGAACTTTGTACACCCCATTCTGGGGCAGAGTTATCAATAGAAATAACTGGATTAAATGAAGAGGAAATGCAAGTTGAATGTTAAAGTGAGATCTATTTGGAACATACTGAATTAATGGTTTAACGCAATTGGTTTAAGACGTGCCTTATTCAGTGTTATAACCAAAGCTTAGATCCACATCTGTACTGTCTAGGGAAAGAAGACTCATGCTGATAATAGTAGTGAAAGATACATTCTGTTAATGCAGAAATAATTTTTTATCACCACTGGAAATCCAGCATTTTCTTTATGTTTCCCTACTGAGTGCCAGTTTGCTCAGTGCTTTGCTGGAGACTGCCAGTCCCAACCTGTGGCGTTTCTAATTTAAAAATAAATTCTACCCAACTACATATTTTTCCACACTCCCAAGTGGCATCTAATTTTTTCTCAGTCAGAAAGCCATAGTTAAAATTCTTAAGAAAAGGTCATCATGAGAAGATGGGATCATGTGTAGCTGTAACCGACAGCATTTTTTCTTGGACAGTATGTTTATCTGGAGAAAAATAACAGCTTCTGTGTGGGAGCTGATCAAGTCTTACAAGGAGTGTGTAAAGTAGAGAGCAGCCACAGTAAACGAAAGCTGTTTTCTATAAACTAATTGCTCTGCTGAACGAGGTGAAACATGTCTGCATTGACACTGTGGTCAATGCAGTCTCTGAGACTGGACATCTTGCAGTTTTAAATGTGGCTGGATCAGCTTGTGTGTGCTGCATGCTTGCAAATGAATTAAGTCTTGAAGAGATCCCCTCTCAGCTAGAAGTCTAAAGAAAGCCGTACCATCCAAAGAGACTCATTCCTGTTTAAGCAATAAGTTTGATCAGGAACAGACAGGTTTGTTTACATGGTTTACTAGCGTCTCTTTATTTAAGTACTTGCTTTCCAGGTCAATAGCTTTTTCAGGATACTTACTAAAATGAAATCTGGATGCCACAATATCAGGTTCAATTATACATCTATTGCTACTTCAATCATATGTTGCTGGTGATGTCTGATGAAGTTTACACTATATACAGTTATCCAGTTGCCACCTACAGTCACTCCCAAACAAATTCATATGCCATCCTCTTAAGTGCTGCCTAAAACTACAATCATATTCCAGGTTTGAATACTGAAAAAGTGAATTACTACAGGTTCAGTATCATTGGAAATGATAAAGTGTGATCATAGTATAACAATAACATTTCTGGATTCTTTCATATCCACCAAATAACTCTACCTGAGGAGAAACTTCTGTGAAATCCCTGAGACAAATTTCAAGCCAACGAGCATCCTGTGAAGGGGAACATATGTTGGTTTACAGAAAACAGTTTTGTTTTAGAGAGGCTATTGTTTGTATCAGAGTCTCCTCAAGAGGGTGTTACATGTTCTGCAAATCTCCTCATAAGACATTAATCAAATCCAAAATAGAAACTGTTGTTTTTTCCCCCCAACTAAAGGTACTCTCCAAGGAAAAAGTAAAAACAAGGGGCTGAGAAGGTCTGCGGAATATGGTAAGGATAACACTACGTGCAGATGAACAAGTGTGAAATACTATGACAAAGAATATGCAAAGCAGGAACCTTGCAATTGTTAGGCCGCGCCTGCAAAAGCCTATTATCACAGTGGTTTGCATTTGTATATCACAAATCACAAGGGAAGACACAGGGATAACACTTCAGAAGATTGTGAAACTGATAATCCATGTTCTGAAACAGAAATTGTTAAATGCCAAGAATAGTTTGCATTCGTCAGAAGTAATCTCCCTACTAATCCGGAGTTGATAACAGTGACTGATCTTACATGTTACATCTGGAGAATCACATGGGAGCCAACAAACTGGAGAGTCAATCAAAAAGCTGGAAGCTGCGTTTGGAGGAACAGTCCATGTTATCCATAAAGACAAAGGAAAACTTAACATACATTATGATAACTACTTGTTGGTTAGCTTGCCATAGATAATTTAGTGCTAAAAACAAAGTTGAGAGCAGCCATATCAAGTGCAACAGATATCCAAGTGGTTTTCAGAGAGCAACTTCACAGATGAGTGACGACATCTAAGAACCAGGTGAGAATGAGTCACGGTGTCCTCAGCTCGAAAACAGAATAAAAGTTTTAATAAATATATCTATTTCTGTCACATGATTTCTTCATACGAAGTTAACAGCAGAATGATTTAAGCTTATCAGCCAGAACAGAGAACTGGAACTCCTTCATTCAAGATAATTTGTATTAGTCACATGTAGACATCACACTACCATGATGAATAACTGAAATGATTGATAAAACCCTTTGGCTCCAGAAATTGGTATTGGCCAGAGAATAAGGTGGTGTGCCCTCAGAAAACATTCAGTCTCATGCACGTGATTCTTCAGCTTGGGATAGCATTGATAGGACTGAGGGGATGATGCGTAGAGCAGGAACAACACATCATGAGCCGGAATTGCTGTTCAGCCTCCACTGGACTACGACTGAGCAGCCCTCAGTTACCTACATTAAAAAGGTAGTGTGCTTTGCTAGGATCATGGCAGGAGAACACTGTTTGGTCTGTGTACGTTCATGAGGTGCAACGGCCCACGAAGGTTTGCAGGGAAGGGAAACCCCAGAGCCCAAAGCAACATGCAAAGCAGCAAGGTTATCAACAGACCTTTTTCAAGCTCACATGGACATAGTTTTCACCACCTCTGTTACTAAACTGGGTGGCATTATGTGTGTGTGTATATATATGCTTAGGAGAACAGCATTGTAACCAGCAAGAACTGATGTTAGTTTACAAACCACTTTGATATTCTGATTTGCTGCACACAGATGTCAATATTTCATCAACTGAAGAGTTACAGGACAGGAAGGCTTACCGAATATACTTGCAAACCTTTCGGTTGCTTATTTTTCCTTCATGCAAAGCAGCAACTAGACTGAACAGTTTGCATAGGAACATGCATACAGACAGACAGAAGCTGTAGCCCAGGGGGAAGAAAAACCAACCAAACAAAACAATTTACAGACCTGTTTGTGCTCCAAGCCTATCCATGGTAATAAGTCAGGAGCAGTGAGAAAAGCTTATTTGCACAAAGACCAGCAAAATCGGAAAAAACTAAACATACAATTTCTTCTCTGCGTTTCCCCTTTCTTCCAAAACAGACATTTGATTTGCCAGCAAGTTCTCTCTCTCCCTTAAATCTCCCCCAAATTAATTAATTGATTCCTCTCATGATCCAGGCCACCTGAGTCTTGTTTCCTTTCTAACCTGCATATTTGATAAGCATTAAGAACTGTCTCTAAGGATGTGATCAGTGGCTAGTTAGTGATTTACACAAAAATCAAGACCTCAGTTGTATGTTTAATATTGTTAGTGTAGGGGAAAGAATCTAATAAAAACTCTGAACCTAAAACTCCTGTTCTGTTAATAACAACCACAAGGACAACGTAGTCCTAGCCTACCTCCTACCCGAAAATCCCCAGTGTCTGAAAGGTTCAACCTGGTCCTTTCATCTTTTCTTTGCCTCTACTATTGACCACTATGTTTCTTGCTGTATTCTGTCAAGCTGTCTATGGTGCAAAATGTAGGCAATGTGCAATCTGAAATAAAGCTGGTTATTGCACAGAGGATGCCAAAATTAATAGCTTTGAATTTTAATGAGATGCTTGATTTCTGTTCCACTGGGATTGCAGGGAGTAAGTTAATACACATGAAAAAAGGGGAAAAAAATAAACAGAGCAACCAACTTTGTCTGTGTAGGAGTTCATCCATTTAAATGGCTGTAACAAAACCTGGCTGCAATGGACAAAAAAAGCTTTCTGTTTTTCAGAGACTACATGCCTCAGCTTTAACAACCTGCATTCCCAGGTTATTGTAGGTCCAGCCAAGGAATATCAGAATGGTTTTGTTAGAGGAAAGTTTGCTGCTTTCAGGACGTTTTAGAATCAATCTGTCTGGGCAAATTGTGCCAAACCGACACCACCAGCTGAGCGCTCATGCCACCCTGCCAAAGTACCTCAGGAGTGACCTGGAGAGCCTCTTTCTCCAGCTTGAAAGTCTGTGCTGAGCCCCTGCTGTCCACAAATGCTGTTTAGCATCTAGTTGCAAGATTTGTTTTGATTACACGTGCTAGCAGTCAGCCTGTGACTAAATGGCAATTGGCAAAGGTATTGAACTAAAGCCTAAAAGAAATGGAAACTTTCGTTTGGACTCCAGTGGGCTTTGGATCAAGCATAAAAAGAATAAAAGCTCTAAAGCAAACAAGGCAAAACTTCAAGTTTCCCACCCTGTCTAGTCTCTTGTAGTCAGAGGTGACGATCAGGATTGTTCAGCTGTTAGATGCTATCAAATGCTATCTCAAACCAAGGTAGTTAAAAGAGATGTTTTGAAAAGCAGCAGAGAAAAATAAGTGCATTTGTGTTGACATAATCAGTTCTGGATAAACAACGCATAGACCAGTTTCAATTAAAAATCTTTCCCAGGAGGTCACTAGGACTGCATGTGCTCTTCAGTTACTTAAACTGGGTTTTACTGTCCTTCTCTAAGCAGAAGGGTGATTTGCTTAGACTTGTCCAGGTAGAGAGACTTTTTTTTTTCCTTTTGAAAAACAGACTGACCTCAGTTATTCCTCATGCTGGTCTTGAATCAATACTAGTTTAAAGTAACTAGGGACTTTATGCCACAGCAAGATGTGTTCAGAGCCCTGAACACCTTTCAGCCAATGTTAGACACAAGGCTCCAAACAGTAGGTGGGCCAAGTAAAATCACGGGGGGGGGGGAGCATGACAAGAAATATAATCACCTGGTTATTGCTGCATTGTTATGGACAAGAATGGTTTCAAAATTCATCTGAAATTCTATCTATCTCCATCTCCTTTGCTTAGCGAAGAACTTCTGTTCAGGGGGAAATGCCTTATGATGATTTAAAAAGCTCTCCCACTTCAGTCACCCTTTAATGCACACATGCCATCTCGCTCTTCCAACCGACCCGTTGGCATTTTACCTGTCCCCTGCACAAGTGACCCCTTCCCCGCAGCCCCGGCTGCTGGGCTCTGTGCCACACATGCCCGTTTCTGTCAGCTGCCAGCCAGCCCTAGGCACCAGCCCTACGAAAACAGGCAGCAGTTCCAAGAGGTAGTTCTAACCCTCCACCTTTTGGAGGTTTTCATATGTCACTGCTAGTAGAGGCACCAGCAGACCAGAGTTTCCTTGCCAGATTTCCTGGTGCTTTATGGTCCAGGCAACAGAAAAAGGTATCCCTGCGTTTCCAGTTAGTGTTTAAGGGAAATTTGTCTGCTTGTGGCATGGCCATTGACTAGCGCATGTGATGAGAGAGCAGGGTGGAGCATGAGCTGGCCAAAACCAGCATGCACTTAGCCCCATCAGTTCTCCAGGGTTGGTTTCATTTTGTCACCCCCGGTGACAGTGTCTCATGCACTTACAGAGTGAGGGACCTGATTAGTTGTAGTTAAGGAATTTGGAGCAGTCCATAGGGGTTTCTACCTGATAATTATTCTTAGGGGAAAGGCTTCAGCTTGGTACCAGGGCATTCCCTGTGGGAAGGGAGGGAGAAGGGGCAGCTGGCAGAACTCTGTCCCTTGCCATTTTTCACCCACCAAAGCTGAATCTGACCCGGTTCCCTGTGAAGGGCTGTGGGACAGACACTCTTGACTAATTTCCACTCGCCTTTTCCCAAGTGACCTTCTGCTTCCAAGGATGATGAGGAAAACATTGGCCTCAGCAGCTTTGTCTGGGAAGTGTTATCTTTTGCAAACTTTAATTTCTCTTTATTCAAATGAATTGCTCTTCATTTCAATTTAGCTTTAAACTTGACTGTGTGGCTGGGAGGAGCTTCTGTGCAGTGCACTATAAATAATGTATCCCATACCTCTTCCATCCTTTAATATCTGCACAATAGGAAGACCTGGAAAGCAGAAACACTGAACCATTTTGGTCCAGGAGTGTCACTTATTTCTCTAAGAGCAGCCTGTGGCCTCACACATATCATGTAAGAAGTGACCCCATTCTCAAATGTACAGATCACACAGCATAGCTCATTTAATTTGCAGGCTCAATGCTTCATAAACGATACTTTCCTCCAGGGACTGTTGTGGGAAGACATCAGGGTAGAGAGCTGTGTTTCTCCCCTCTGTTTTCTAAAGCTTTGCACTAACCCAGAAAGCTTCCTCTCCTCCGTCCCCAATTAGGAACTCCAGTTCGCTATAAATCAGTTCTTTACAGTTCTGTACCCCTCCAGATTTTATGGAAAATACCTGTATTTGACAGAGGATGGCAAGTGGTTTGGAGGGGATTCTTCTGATTTTGCACAGTACTCTGGGGGTCAGTATTAGAGAGTTCATTCAAGCATTGGTAAAGTACTGAAATAGAGTCTTAGCAGATCCTAAAAATGTCCTCTGGGTTTAAGAGAGCAAAACATCAACACAGTCTGTCTAAACACAATTATATAAATGACTGAAATTAGCTGTATGGGTCATTAACAAGTCAAAAATCAAAAAAACTCCTTCTCTATGCCATCCTGCTGCTCTGTGTTACAGTACCTTGCTTGCACAGTAAGCATGCACAGCTGAGAGCAGGTAAGATTACCCACTTCAAAAGACCTTTAGTAACTATGGGTAGGAACAGAGTAAAACAAAGGTAGGAAGCCCCAGTTCTGTCTGTTGGAAGGTTGGATGTTGTCATCAACACAGTCTGTCTAAACACAATTATATAAATGACTGAAATTAGCTGTATGGGTCATTAACAAGTCAAAAATCAAAAAAACTCCTTCTCTATGCCATCCTGCTGCTCTGTGTTACAGTACCTTGCTTGCACAGTAAGCATGCACAGCTGAGAGCAGGTAAGATTACCCACTTCAAAAGACCTTTAGTAACTATGAGTAGGAGCAGAGTAAAACCAAGGTAGGAAATCCCAATTCTGTCTGTTGGAAGGTGCTGGAAGTTGTAAGGACAAATTCTGAAGCAGACAAGAGCCATGTCCTTTCACACAAATCACCACACCACGCTTTTGTATGTACTTTGGATAGCTGAACTTTCCTGGAAAGCGTAATCATTATTTGGAGAAAGTCCTGGGTACAGTAAGTCCTTCTGCAAACTGTCACCCTGGGAGCTGCTCATTGAACACCGAGGTGCCTACTGTGAATGCAGCCTTCCGACTTGTAGTGTCAGTCGCCTTAGCTCCTCCAAGGAAATGACTGACACAAAAGTGTAGTTTTGAGAGACGTACTTGGAAGTGCACACTGTGCACTTCCCACTCTTGATTGCCACCATCCACCATGCTGCTTGGTCCTGAAAAATTTGCATTGCTATAACCTGAGTAGTGCACACAGGATGATGTGCTCTGCCTCTGGTAGGTAGGACAAGGATAACTCCACTGTCTTCTTGCCCTTAAATCTGGATTCTTCTGGGCTTTTAGCATCTTTTGGGTGTTACTTGATAAATAACTGAACTGGACTTAGCTGTTATGCAGAAATTTGGGAAACTGTATAAACCCTTCCAGCATGACTCCCTCTAATTTAAAAATCCCCAGTCTTATCAACAGTCCAAGTTAGAGTACAGATAAATAATTCTTTAATTGAGAAGGGCTCTGCAATTCTGATACAACAGCAAGCAAACAGTGCAAAGAGAGAACAGCGTGACCTCCCTTCTCTTTTTCCTCGTAGCTTAGAGAGTAACCCATCTAATCCCACCTACTGCTGAGGACCTCCCTCGTGGACTAGCTGCTTGGTCGTACCATGTCCCACATGCACGAAACCCAACTTGGAGCCCTGACAGAGGAGGAGAAGCATCCTAGCATTTCTTTACCAGCCTATCCCCAATCCCAAATTAATCCTGCCTGGACATCCCGCCAACTAATTGGGTTTACTGACTCAGCTTTAACAAAACCTCAGGTAGATGAGGAGATGAGTATCCACTTCATTAATCCTCTGCCTGTTGTCCCAGTGCATGGTCCTTATAAGCAAGAACGGGCAGGCACACTTTGAAGACATTAAGCTACAAGCTGTTTGCAAATAAATTTTCTCTCTTCCTCCAAACAGACAAGTGCTCATTGCTGCTCAGCATCCAGATTCAGGATAATTATAGTGACCTCCCAGCTGTCACTGACAGAAGTGCGGGAAGGCAGATTATGCACGTGAAGTTCTCTATGGCTAAAGCCACCATATGTCCAGGTTTCATTGGACACATTTCACAAAGCCAACTTTCTGCAGCCTGAAAAAGGACTTTGGCCATTTGTCCTGAACTTGTCTGGAACCCCTCCCAGGCTGGCTGACACTTGGACCGGAGCCATGAAACACAGTCAGATCCCCTGCACGGTGGCTTCAGGTATGCTGGAGTCGCTATGTTTGTGCTGCCCATCTGCTGGGGCACAGCCTGAGGAGCCTTGAAAATCCAGAAAGAGAGGGAGGCTCAACCTTAGTGCTGGCAGCTTTCATCAGGAGAGGGAACTGAGAGCTCTCTCCTGCCTGCAGCTCTTGCAGGCAGCTCCCAGCATGGGCAGGAGGGGTTTGGGGCAGGAGGTAAGAGCCTGTGCTCTTCGGCAGGAGGCTGCTTCTCCAGAGCGGAGCTGACATA
This sequence comes from Aptenodytes forsteri, assembly GCF_000699145.1. NCBI lineage: Eukaryota > Metazoa > Chordata > Aves > Sphenisciformes > Spheniscidae > Aptenodytes > Aptenodytes forsteri. The sequence goes on along the minus strand of NW_008794888.1, from coordinate 8,001,733 downwards.
CTGCATCACTGCTGCGAGGTGTGCTCGTGGCGAGGTGTGGGGAGGCAGCCCTGCCTGCACAGCCTCCCTGCGCAGCTGCCTCTGTGCAGAGAGCCCCATGCTAGGGCCTGGCAACCACAAAGATCTTGTGAACCACAGGTTATTACAGCATTAGCTAAGTCTTGATTAGAAAATGCTTTCTGCAACACATTGCTTGTAGCTCAGCTACAGATTCAAGAGGGTTTTTGACTGTAACTCTTGGGATTTAAATGGCAATTTGCATTCTTCCAGTTCCAGAGATTCATAGGAGATGTCCTACAGACATGTTACTGTAAAATGAGATCACCTCCCCTCATCACGTCTCCATTGAAAGACTCAAGTTGGTGACCCTCAACCAGTTTAATTCACCAGAAACTTTCTGAATGCTGAGTCTGGAGAAATGTTTGTTTAAGCTTTAAAAAAAAACCCCAAAAGAAAGAACCCTATGCCAAGGAAACTGAGAAGAAAACAAACAATTAGAACGTGCAGGGCTTGACTTTTTCCCTCCAGTGAAACAACACAGCATTTTAATAATTAAGCAGTTTCATAATGTTTGTAGAGGGAAATGAAAGTTTATTGCATCTGCTGTTTCTATAAAGGCACAGGGCAAAGCGTGGGGGCTTGTGGAGTAGAAGACTTAGGGAAGGAAAAAAAGTAATGGTGCTATAGGGGTGAAAGAACAAATCTCTAACTCCCTAGATAATATTTACAGTACTGCAGTGGGAGCTTGGTTAAGGAAGGAATGAGTCAGGGTTTGGGGCCTCATTTTGTAAACGAATATTTTTGCACGCGAGGAACTTGGGTATGTACAGGACTGTGGTTTAAGAGAGACCCTTCAAGCCTGACCCAATGAAAGCTGGATTGTGCAATTCTGACTCATATTTTAGGATCACTCATGCTCTAATTTAAGTCAATGGGAATTTTTTTACTGACGTGAACGGGAACAAGATTAAGCCTTTGCTCCATTGTGATTCCCTTGGAGAATGTGGGACTAGGGTAAAGTTAGCCGATGCTCATTAAAAGGATCAAAATTTGGCCTCCAAAAGCAAGTGGTCACATCTTCCTCCTCCCTCAGAAAAAGTATGTTTGTGAATTGGGAGCAACACATTTATTTAATTTCTTTAGACAGATGTGCACTTGAATTAAACTCCCTCAAAGTTAGGAGGATTATTCTGCCTTTGTATCTATACAAGAGAAAGGCAAAGTTGATTCAAGACATACAGAGCTAAGAGATTTAAACTCTGCCAGTTCCTACAAAGTGTTGAAATTGATACAGTATGTCTGGAATTGATTTTTCCTTGGATGCTGCAGACAGATCTCAGAGATGTCTTGGTGCCTGCTCTGTAAATGAAGGAGTGACTGTAAGACTACAGATAGCTGGTTTGCGCTTGCAGCATTTGGGAACAAAGAGGGGAAAAGAAATCCAAAGCACAAGCAGCAGATAATATGAAAAGCAAGAAAAACACAGAGCCAGCACTGACAGCTATACAGCAAGCCTGGTCCTACCCCTTACTGGGAGTACCACGCTGCTCAACCTCAAATGGACTGAAATAAGACATGGCATGGGTGGGGAAGAGGAAGGGATTAAAATCAGCCAGATCCCAAGAAAGACTCATAATGGAGGAAATTTAAAATTTATCTAGCTTTATTTTTCTGATATAATTTCAAGGCTTTTTTCATACCGTGTGATAGAGCAGCTATTACCAAAGTAACTATTTCATTTTCAGCAAAAGTGATGGCAGATCCCAACAAATCACCTGTCTGACAACCGTTTTGTAAGTTGCCTCTTTCTCCCACTGATTTTCTTGTATTGCCTTGCTCTGAAGGATTTGCCTGTCTGGGGGCATTGACCAGGATAACTCCTGAGGCAGGGTCAGATGTGGTCATGCTGGTGGACAGAGCCGAGTGTTCAACTGTGTCTCATGACTTAGTGCCACTTAACAACCCAGCTATGAATGGGCACGGTGGGAAGGGTTGAGCTTAGTCCTCGTTAGATCTTCTCCCATCCCTCCTGGCTTGATAAATCTGTGCTTGGCAGAGTAAGTTCCTGTGTGCACATTCTGGTCTGGAAATAAAGATACTTTATTGTAGAGTAGGAAGCATAGGAATAAACCCTAATTTAGTAGAAGCTGGATCAGCCCCTCTTCCATCCAAAAAATACAAAATGACACATCACATTTCCTTTTTTTTGGTAATTAGTTTTAAAGTCCAGACTTCACTGCGTTCATTAGTATTTTATAGCATACAGTAAGAGGTACTCTTACATGTTTGGCAAGAATAGTTGAATCTGTGTGACATGCTACATTACAGCTTCCCCAGCAGCAAATCCACTTCAAAGAAGTCTGAGGGCATAACCACAGAAAAAATTAAGTTAGCACACCTGAAAGGAGTGAAGCACCCATAGGTGCGGGCTGGAACTCAGAGAAACCTCTTAAACTGGCTTTGTTGCTGGAGCAATCCCGACGTGGAACCATCCCCTTAGTAGCAGAAGAGCCTTGTCACAGGGGTGACTATGAACTTTCTGCTGTGAAACAGGATGAGGTGACAGAGCTGTAAGGAAACACAGATTTGCTTGCCTTGCAGCCTCGGTAAGTGAGATTCTGCTTTGATTGTACTGCCAGATGTCAAAGCAATGGTGAATTACCAATGCGAGCTAACTAATGCGGGGAGGGGAGGAGGGAGGAAATGTGAAGTGCTGACATGTATAAGCATTATATAAAATGCACTTGCTCTGTAAAGGATAGGTCCCAAAAGGCCCATAGCATATGCATATATCTGCTTGGACAGCGTGGTCTGTGTGGGGCGTGCGTGCTAGTTCAGGCACAGTTAGATACTTTACATCGTAAGAGGGGACATATAGTGAAAGAGTATTTGGACATTTCTGCTGTAAGTGTAGAAATATATTTGGGATTGAAGGCAAGAGAGGTGGTGGATGAGGGTCACTCACAATTTTCACTGTTTTTATGCTCCTCACACCTATGGGGTAGGAAGGGGACGAAGGGGCTGTTACTGCTGCTCTGAAGGGGGAGGAAAGTGGGGGAACAGAGACCCAGAGGAAAGGACTTACTTGCCCATGGTTCCATCAGTGACCTGTGGAAATAATAGAGATTATAGCCCACATAGGAGGATGCCTTCTCAACTAATAAGTTAAGCAGGATAGGAAGAAAGGCGTGCACAGAGACATCAAAGCTCGAGCGATGAAACCAGACATGTTGTTCCCATGGATTTGTGTACAGGCAGAGCTCCAGCGTGGGCTCTCCTAGGTTTAGGAAGGGTCATCTCCATCCCACCCTTCCCTCCACCCTGCGCAGCAGCCTGAGGTCCTTAACAGCATTTATCTTCTCCACTCATTTAATTAAATCTGTGGACACTCGATACATTTCAGGTCTCTATTTCCTCCCCCCGTCAATTGGTTTAAATGTGGGTGATGCAGCTGACAGTGATGGGACTGGGAGGAGAATGACATGGATGACAGACAGTGCTGTTGCATAAGCCTGTTTTCAAAAGGAAACATGGCTGAAAACTGAGCAGTCTGGTGTTTTATATTGTTAATTATCAGAAGATGCCATCAAACCTCTGCTGATGAGGAGTACAGTAAAAACATGTTGAAACAGACCATGTTTTTATCAGCACAGATATCAGCGTGTAACAAAGTAGTGAATCTAAGAGTGACTTTTGGTTATTTAATTTGGATATCAACCAAGCTTTTACATAAGGGAGGGATCTTTGTTTTAGTTAATTATTAAGCAGGTTCCCTTGCTGCTGATCACCTTTGCAGAGAGATTATTGCGAAAATATTGGAGAGAAATTTTGAAGCCCCATGACCATACTATTTTTCATGCCCTAATTACCTGGCCAAAATCCTACTCTCCACTGAGTCAGTCTTTGCTGAGATTAGTGGAAATGCTTTTGATTTACAGTGAGATATGAATTAGCCAGAATGTACCCGGAGGAGAGAGAGAGAATGCTATTTAAAATCATTAAAAAATGAGAAAAAGAAGCTAAAATAGCTTTTGTCTGTGGCATAATACTGTTCCCAAAGAGTTGTGACATCTCTGTATCTCCCAGGGCTAGAAAGGCATGATGTTTTGATATTTGATCCTTCAAAAAAACCCCCTTGCTAACAACCTTTTTTCTGGGCTATAATAGCTCCATATCCACTTCAAATTGGTTGAGAGATACTGGAAGGCAAGGCACTCAGTAGGGACATAGAGTCTTTAAAGCACCTCCATCAGCGTTCTAGAGATCCTGGCAGTGCAGGGGTTAACCTGAGGCCAGGGAAAGTGCTGGGAAGGTTAGCAGTGGGGGAGCCTTGAGGACAGGGAGGGATTTACTGTGAGCTTTGGAATATGTTCAGTATAATTATGCTCTGGAAATGGAGAGAAATTAATAAATACACTGAAAAGCAAGAGCACGGAGGAGATGATGAAAGCAGCAGCAGTATGGACACGGTAAGGATGCTCACCACGAAGCAGCGATGCCAACCCTAATTAAGAGCAGCAATACCATTACTACTACAGCAGAGCCCGGCGGCTCTGACAGACGCTCCCCGGACTCCCACCTACCTGCAGCCACGTCAGCTGCCGAGTGCTCAGCAGCCCCTGCACGCGAGGGCCGGCGTTGCATTCACATGCAGCCCCGACCTACCCCGATAGCCCAAATCGGGACCGTCACGTGCAGGCCGCCAGCAGGCAGGATCACAGCTGCGCTGGAGGATTTCAAAGCCCCAAACCTGACCCTCCACCCCAGCGCACACTCTTCGCCGCTCACGTAGCCCTTTGTGCACAGTTTGCGCAGCTGTGAGCAGAGTAGCAACTGCTGCAATTGCATTACCAGGATGGAACAAGCATCATGCAATACTCTGAGCTGCACCGATTTACTTGCCCAAAAGTAGGAGGCAGTGAAGAACTGGAGCCAGAACCTCTCTGAAGAGCTTGCAGTCTGGTGCCGTAATTAAAGACAGTATTGATTCAAGCAAGAGCTGCTCTCTGGCTGCTTGGCCTGGATGCGTGTGTTGCACCCATGATTCCTCAGCTGGACTGCCCCATATTCTCTATAAAAAAGTGCTCCAGTGAGGGCTGTATTCCTAGAGGAATCCATGATGTAGTGTGGTGTTGTGCATGGAGGATGTTACAAGAAAACAGGCAAGCTCAGATGTCAGGGCATTGAATCAACAGTGCGAGAGAGCGCTGGGGAGCAAAGGAGGATGAGCACGTGGAGGAAGAGCTGGTTTGAGTAGGAATGGGAGTCCCAGTTTCTCAGTGAAGCCTCACACTCTTCCTCTGCCCTGCCCTCCCTCCAGTGAATATAGGGTGATTTACCTACAGTATGATGGAGGGGAGAGGGAGAGGGTCCGTGCACCATACAGTATGATGGAGGGGAGAGGGAGAGGGAGAGGGTCCGTGCACTGAGCATTTGCTGGGAAACCTGTGTGGAAGCCTTTTCTGGCCAGTACATGCAGCCTGTTAGAGGGAATACACGTATATCAGGGAGTGCAGATGTTACCTATAGAGGGAACAGGTTGATGCTACTGGCCCTGACAATGTATTTATTGCCCAACCTCTAGCAAAGGTTTGATCATACCACTTCAGGGGGACATCATAATTACCACAGCCTGTCTCAACTCCCTGACTTCCATTTTGTGTGCGAGACTGGGGAAGGTGGGGAGGCACCAGGTTTGTTACAGGTCCCCTCTGCCCTGGAGCCTGCAGCTTTGTTTCTTCCACCTGCATTTCTGAAAGCTGTTGGCAGTGTGATGCTGTCCCAGGGCCACCTGTGCGAGAGTTCCTGCAACACCGGAGGCGTCTAACAGTGTCACCGGCATTCATGCAGTTAGACAGTGAGAAGTTCAGTCACAGAGATGAGGCCTCCCCATTTCCTGTGCCAACGGCACTGCCTCATTTCAACTGAGCGGTAAATGAAGAAATAAGAAATCCGAATGCCATGGCTGAAAGAGAAACATTGATTCCTAGCAAAACTCCCAAGGCTTTTCTGCTTCGCATTCGCTTGGGTCTGCTCCCCTCGTAAAATGGGCAACAGCTGAGCAATTGGAGAAGAGAAAGGAAACTTAGATTACACAAAAATTTGGATCGAGGACTCTGATTTGAGACCTCAGTGTCTATTTTAACCTAACCCTTCTCTTCATTTCATTTGCTTCCCCTGGTTCCTTCAAGCACGTTGCCTTACCAATGCAGCCATAACAAGGGACTTGCAGTGGGTTGGGAAGCTCTTGTTTTTTTCCTCTTTTGGAAATATTTCAGAGCAACCATCTGCCCGTTCCCACCAGCCCTGGGAGCTGCTCTGACAGCAGATTTATGCAGCATCTCCCTGCTCTGGTACTGTGAAAGAAGGGGACGAGGGAAAAGCTGTGCAGTGCTCAGGAGCAGAGCTGTGGGTTGCAGCTGGCGTGAATGCTTTTGCTGAAGCGAAAAACCACACCAACTGGCTTCTCTTTCTCATGCATGTGAAATTGCTTGTTTGCTCCAGTCAGTAAAAAGTAGAGATTTCGTTTATTGCTTTCTGTGAAGAAGGGGAGGACGGTGTGGCTGAGTCACAGCCGCCTCTCTAGGTCTGGCGAGATCTCCAGGGTTAAGCAGAAGCAAAGTTGGTTGGAAAACCTCCCAAGGGAGCAGTGTGCTGTAGGAAAGGGGCTGCTGGTGAATTGACAAGAGATGAGAATCACAGCTTAATAATTTTGTGTGTCTTAATTTTTTTTAGGTGAGAGTTTGCCAGGGCAATGGATAAATAACATAACGCAATGGAAGCCAGTACTGAAACCAATAAGCACCAAAACGCTGTGAGTTTCTGCTGTGTTTATAACGCGCATGAACAGTGACTCTGCTTTGCAGGAGTGAATGCCTCTGTTGCACATGAAATGTCAGAAATCAAATCCTATATCCATCCATCCAAGTATTTGTTCTGGAGGAGCTGGTATTTGCTCCAGAAATGGAAAACTACCTTACATTTTCTGACCACTCGATACCCCATAAAACTCCCTTTGAAGGTCTCATAGCAATATGCTAATGGCTGTAATACTTCCAAATAGTTACCAACAATTTGCCAACTTACCAAACTGTACAACAGCTTTACCTAATACCAACAGTAGGCTGACCATCAAAAAAGCTCATAGTGTTCTATATTTCAAAGTTTCCCCCTCAAAGTTTTAGCCAAACTCCAGACTCCAGTGATTACACCAAACCTTTGTGCATTTTTCCCTCCTGGCTGGGAAGTGATACTCCTTTCCCTCCTTGGCTTCTTCACATTCCCCAGGGCTGTCACCTTTTTACTGCTGCAACTGCTGTGTGAACAAATCCAGGCTACACCTGATCATTTAACATAGTCTAAGTAAGCCCTGTGTCCAGACTAACAAAATTACCCTAAATTATCTGTGGCTCTGGGGTGCAAACAGCCAGCTGGTTGCTGGTGCTTTGGATCTAGGGCTAGCAGAGGTGGAGCTAGAGTGGATATTGCTGTACCCAGGTGCTATACATGCCACAACTGAAGCACAGATAGCTTTATTTCCAACAGGAGCTGAGAATACGCATGCTTTTTATGTGGCAATATGGCTGCATATGGCCAGAGGCTCTAGGTAAATGCAATTTTTAAATCACTTTCTTTTTAATGAAACTTTAATGCTGTATAAATCCATGGAGGAAATAGAGGAAGAAGATCTTACTAGATACGGGAAAAGCTCACTTGTGTTTGATCTGTCTCTTGTACCCTTTGGAAGCAGATATATTTATTTACAGCACAATCTCAGCTCCACTGAAGTCAGTGGGAAGACTGCCACCAACTTCACAGGCAGCAGGCTGGTGCCTCCGAGGGATGATCTGCTGAGCATGCTCTCCTCCTCTGCTGCAGAAGGAGCCACTAATGCATGCCCTTTGGCTGCTTGCTGTGCTAAACCCATTTATCTGAACCATGACAGCATAAGAAGCAGTTTCAGTGATTAACCCACTTTTGCTGCCATAAAACTAATCAAGCTGCTTCTTTATATTTACTAGGGGAGCCTGTTTTAAGTTCCCAGATGCTCAATTGTAGGGGAGGAAGGCGAGTTTTGCACGTTTAGAATGGAGGATTATATTCATTTAAGGAGCAGGAGGGGAAGAAAATAGTGAGTGATCCTTTCCCTGCCTGAAGTTTGACAGCCTGGCAGCCTCCAAAACAGAAAAGTCTTTTGTTTATTCCATCACGGCCACAGTGCCCACAGCTGTCGGGTCCGGCACTCCCATACTGGCCAGCTCATCATATCAGGAAGAACCACTGTATCCAAGTCATCAGGGACAAGCTGAACAGACCCATCAAAGCGGGGTACAGGAGCCAAGCCAACAGGTCAGGCCGTGTTTCAGGCAGCTGATAGCTGAACGTCGGGAGATCCTGGAAATCCAGGAGGGTCAAGATGTTCAACAGATCTATAAGGCTGTGGAACAAATCTTCAGGGAAAGTAACGGTGCAAGAAAGCTGTGAGATGCTACAGAGGAGGGTGGTTGGAAGGTACCGCTTCTCTTTGAAGCAGGTTAGCAGTGTTAAATGTGCACTTTGAAGATCAATTATAATCTGAAACTGTAACATATCCCACCTCCAATCAGCCTTTCCCAGCTGGGGGCGGGTGTGCAGTGACTCCTGCCAGCAAACCATGTGTGGATGGATGGAGAGGCTGGCAGATGAGGAAGTCCCAAACCACGGACTTAACCTTCATGTGGAAAAGTCCCGAGAGGTGCCAACCTGAGTTATCCCTGCTGCACTGGGAGAGCGGTGGTGGGCAGGGACACAGGGGCAAACAGGATGAGCGGGAAACACTGTTGTTCAAGTTTTGATGGTAAGAGGCCCCTAAAGCACAACACATGCTATCCTCTTGATTTCTAGCAAGAACAGTTCAGATGAACACCCATAGCCCCCTCGGGGCCACAGAGACCACCTTCCCCCTGCTTTATATAGTGCTGAAGAGCACAGGTGATGCCTGTTGGCTGTAGGCCGTGGTCCACCAGAAGGGTTAAAGGCTGCCCAGCTTCCCTGGCCAGCTCTTTTCTCAGCTCCGGTCCAGGCAGACCTTGAGCCAGCATCTGAACAAAAGAGCTTTGCCCACAGCTTCCCTCAGCCAACTTCAAGCTGCAACTTAAACAAACAGTCCCCAGCTGTGACTCAGAGCATTGCTGCTCGCAGGCACGCAACCAGGACCTGCCCTGCACCTCTGCCAGCTGCTGTTTCAGCTAGTTGCAAAGTCCCCTTTCTTGCTCCTGGTGTTTCCTGATCCACAGGACACATCTCCTTTATCTCCTAGGAACGACAAGCACCTACTAGAAATATTAACAACTCTTTGCTCATCAAAGAGCCATGCCACTGCACTTGCTGCCCCTTTCAGCATAGTGTTTGCAGCAGCCCTGCTGCTCTTACCCTGTGTTCCAGCTAGGGGACTATGGGCAAAACTAGTCTACGAAATGTTGTCTTGAAAGTGTTAAGGTTATTACCGAGGTTGGGACCTTTCAGAGATGCTGCAGCAAGCAAGCCGAGGCTGGTTGTTACACTGGGCAAAGGTTGGCATTGCAGAGGGCCGATCGGCAAGAGCTCCAGCAGCAAGGCAAGCCTTGGCCACAACTGCTGGCCCTGAGCGAGCCATTTATGGTACTTGCTAATAAAATAAAATGAGATAATCATCTAAGTGGAGCAATGGAGCAGTTAATAGCCCTCCTAGATTTAAAACTCTGGAAATACGGAAGACAACTGGTTTAGACCCTATGTTGTTCTGTCCTTGTTAGCTGCAAGTGCCAGCAAAACTAATGAAGATGGCAGTCGGAAAGCAGCTTTATTTGTAACAGTAACTGGTTCTTAATTGCTTGACAATTCTAATAGTTTTCAGCTGACTCAGGCAAAGGAGTGAGCTATGGACACTACAGAAATGCTGAAGTGAAATATGGGAGTGTGAAAAGGAGACAAACATATTATAAACTTTCTGAATGCAAAAAAAAAAACCCAAAACCAACCAACATTATTTTTGCAAGGGTTTTCAGGTGCCAACTGGGTGCCCACAGCAGGGAGGAGACGACTGTGGAGCACCGGTAGCACTCAGGAATTCCTCCCAGGAGCCACAGACAGGGTCACAGAAACAGTTTGCCTGAAAGCATCTGGGATGTTGCTAGCTTTTGGGCTTTGAACCCAGGTACAGAGGCTAATGAGGCAATGGAAAGAGCGGTGCACCGCCACTGAAATAAGTCTTCCATGAGCGTCAAACCTGCTGGAGATTCATGGTCCATGCCCACTGCCCTGTCCCACTGCAATAATCCATCTCCTTATTGCCGTTCCCTGGGACATCCCAAAGAGCACACCCAGCTCCTCAGCCCTCTCTGTGATTTCTTTTCCATGGTTTTCTCTCCCCTTTCCCATGTGTTTGGGCCCTTCACTCCCTGATGTGGCCTCTAAGCCAACTTCCCAGCTTCCTCCCTGCCCTCCATCATCTTTTTTGCCTCTTGGCAGGTTGAAAGCCAGCATGGGATGTGGCTAATCTGGAGCTACACAGGGCTAACTGGCAACCAGCTGCCACCAAGCAGAAGAGATGGCCCTTGCTTTTCCCTCACTAGAGGCATTAATAATTTTCTCTTCTCTCCAGCCACAGATTTCTACATTGAGCTTATGGAAGCTTTTTCTCTCGGAGGCCTCCATCTGTCTGCCTAATACGTTTATATGGCCAAGAAATTCAGATTACCACGGGCAGACAGAGAAACAGGCAGAGGGATTGCGCAGATGCAGTTGTCTTAGGGAGCTATGTTAAAAAGCTGGAATCCTGTATTTATGTATACCTGAAAAAATAGAGAAATCTGTAATAAAAGAAAGGGGTTTTTACTAGCTTCAAAATAAAGATTTCTGGGGAGCTGACAGATAGCAAATAGTTTTATGTGCATCATCAGATGTCTGGCAGGTGTCCCTAGAGAAACAAAGCCTGTATTTCTACATGCTCCGTTCACCCTTTGGGAGACACTTCTTCCTCAAACTGACATTTCGGTTACATTCATTCCCTGAGGCATTTTACAGGAAAACACAGCAACATATTTGATTGTTCAGGAGGTACTGAACTTTACATAGATGACATTTGGAAACACAGAGAGCTCACGCCTGGGAGCTGCAACTGCTTTGAAAGAAGCAAAGCTGCAGGTCTCAATTATATAGAAATGTAAATTTGGTGTAGCAGAAATATCGGAACAGGGAGAGAAGTTAGTGCTGCTGGATTGCGCTACCCTCAGCTGCAAAGTGTACTGAAAGTTCACAGTAAAGTTGCTGAAAATGAATGTGTTTTAGATAATGCCTCAGTTTAACAGGCCGAGGCTTAAGCAGTATGTAGGGAGGCGCAGGCATGGATACCTTACTCCTCATTAGCCCCTGCAGAGGAGTCGTTGTGAAGGAGAGCGGATCCAAATAAGAATATGCCACGTATGTGGAAAGGTGCCGAGTCAGCCTATACTCTGTGTTTAGCATCATCAAAGCACAGAAGAGCACCAGGGAAATAATCTGTCTCACGCTGACAACAGAAAAGACAAATACATGCACTGCCAAATGCAGTCATGGGAGAGCTACAGCAACACAAGAAGACGAGTAAGCCCAAAACCCAAACCTGCCATCATGAGAGCAGCCCCTGGGAGAGACGCTTCACGTTGTGAATGCGACGATGAGTGGCCTTGAGTGGGGCGCAGGGGTTACAAACGCAAGGCAGCTCTGAGGTTGGAGCAAGGTGAGCCTGTCCCAGGGGAGACGCACCCTCCAATGCCCAGAGGAGAAGAAGATGGCCACGTTGGCCAACTTGGTCCAGAAGATGGGCCATAACCCAGGCAAGATGCTGGATCATCCAGCTCCCAGCCCTGCACTTGCTTAACAGGCTTTCGCCTGCTGCTGACAGGAGAAGCTGCCACGCAAAGCTGCAGCCTGGGAAAGGGCACGGGCTCCTGGCCAGCGTGAAAGGTTTTGTTTGAGCCCAGTGCACTCCAGCAACCAGCCAAAGCTGGGCATTGGGCCCCATCAGCTGCATTTACCTCGTCAGACCTGGGAGCAAAAGGGAAGGCATAACACAGTGCCATGGATTTATGGAAACTGGGGCCAGAGGATAGAGTCTCAAGTATAAAGTCAGGATATGACAAGTCTGTGTAAAGCACCAGTTTCTCACTTGCACACACGGTCTCTCTCATTTCTGAGCACATCTTGAAATATATTCTCCTCTCTGGAAAAATCTTGCATCCCTTCTTCCCAGCCAGAGAGTGCAAATGGGTTTGTGAACCTTGGCACATCATTTACAGCTGCCGTAAATCTGGAACAATGTACGCTATCAGATGTGCAGGTCTCATTTATAAAGCAGGATTTATCATTTCACCCCTTAGATCTGCAGATGGGTTTTATTGTGATTTATGCCTGTGTCATGAAGGACCATACATAAGAATTACCTGATGTTATCGAGGGACCTATTCTTTTTGGCCCTTATCTTTCTTCTGAAAGCAGAGACTACTTAATCACTGCTAGCTATATACTGAGTGCAGGGTCCTCCGTGATTGACCCATACCCCTGTTTTCAGTATTATTAACTTGTGATGTTAGGACTAACCCAATGAAATACTCAGAGCACATGCTGAATTGCAACTATATATACGATTTATAAATGGCTCTTCAGTGACTGTGTTGGTAAATATAATTACAATCTTTTTAAAGGAGACATTACATCAACATTAACTGAACGCCAGCATCAAACTGAGGTACGAAAAAGGCTCTTTGGGTCCTCTGAGTAAAATATTTAGCTTTCCACTATTATTGGTAGAGTCTACACTGCAATAGCATAAATTGTAGGGAAAAATTCCCATTTCTGAGGAAGGTGGAGGCCCACTTTCTGAAAGCATTCAGCCGTCTAACCACCACTGATTTAAAAAGGCATTGAAACACCACAGAGGATCTTGCCTGGAGAAACAGAGGGACACGTACTAGAGATTCACAATACCCCATGCATTAGGCTCCCGTGGTTTTCACTGGACCTGGATACCTAAGAGCTTATCAGAATGCCACTTAGGTTTCCCCACACCTCTTCCAGTGCTGATGTGCCCTCAGAAATCAGGCTGATAACCTGTTCTTCCTTGAAAGCTAGTAAGTTACAGGCTCCTGGAGATGTTTTGGTATCTTACAGTCATTGGAATCACCTTTGATGGCTTGGGTCTAACTGCATAAAAAAAGATAACCAGTGCCTCTTAGGTGGGTTTGAAACATCTGCAGCAATTGCTAGGAGATGCTGCAGTGTTTCAATAGATCTGTTTGCTCTCAAATATACTAACAGCCAGGTGAAGGCCCAAAACATGAAACTCCAGCATTGCATCTTATTCTGCAAGTGCTCCTTGGCCATGTAAGTCTGATGATAGTCCTTTTCTCTGTTTTTAGTCCAGGAGAGACAGGGGATTCCTCCACTTAAAAACTCATACAAGCCTGCAGTGAGACACTGTCTTGATGAGAGAAGTCTTTGAATCTCCTTCAGCCAAGGGGTGAATTAACCCTTAGCTTCCTGCTTCTTGCTGATCCCAGCACTAGGAAACAATACAAAAATGTGGCATTGCTGCTGCCCTTCCAGCAGCTACAACTAAGTGTTATAAGAGAAGGACCCAGGTGTGTTTGTGGCTCTAACTCTACAAACAGGTCTCAACAGTGACTGGGCTTGAGCCCAGCCTTGGTCTCAAGCACTACAGACCTACCATAAGGGCAAACCTCACTCTAATCACGCGTTCATTTATATGAGAGGATAACTGTAGCAACAGCCCTCTTCCCCCTTCCATTTCTACCTCGGCAGTAAGAAGCGCTCCCTGAGAAGAGTTTGGGGCAGTCAGAGTGCCAAGCCCTCAGAAGGCATCAGGCTGCGAGATGCTACTGCTGAACCTCCTCCGATATACCGTTTCCTTCTGCTTGCCAAGAGCAGCAGCTATCTGCAGTGCTGGACCATTTCAGGGAGGGAGTTAAAGTGCTTTCAAGTGGAATTTTCTACCTTGTGTTCCCCAGGACACTTGTGAGAGCAATGAGATAGGGATTACAGGGCGCACTTTCTTACCCCAGGCTCCTTAAAGATTTTTTTTGCCTTGCAGGAGAGGAACTTACCTGGCATGCATCCCCGCTCTTGCCTTGCCTGCCATGATGGTAACTTTTTCCTCTCTCATGGAAGAAAAAAACCCAGCAGATTTCTGGAAACAAAGTTGGGAATTTGGGTTATCTAAAAGATTGCACAGAGGGTGTCAGGGCTGGGTGGAGTGGTTCATTCAAATGAATTTGGCTTCAGGAAATGACTCTTGCAATTTGAGTCCTGGTTATTTTTTACATCCACACAAAGGTATGTGATGTGCCAGGACTTTGATCTCAATTACTGGCACAGAAACCACAGAGGGCGAGACGTCAGGCACTGGGCTTAACTTGCTGCGAACCATGTGTGGGTGCAAGCTGCTAGGAAGTCTTTTTAGGAGCTCGAGAGTGGCCTAAGCTGCCTGAGTAGGCACAGCCGCTTTGTCTGAGGTATTCTTAGTGCATGCCTACCAGGCTGAGCCGCTGGAGGGATTTAGGGAAAGGAATGCTAAGTTTCTGGATCCCAAAGCGCTGTAGATGCACGTGACATGCTGAGCGGCTCAGCCTGGACGGGATGGGAGCACTTCTGAGACCCAGAGGTCGCAACAACTGTAAACATCTGGGGAACTTTAAACAGGGAGGTGCCTTTGGAGTTTACGCATCTGAAAGTCTGTTAAAAGCTGAATAGGGATTTTTCAGCATCACAGTATTAGGTTTAGGCACCTCCATCCCACTTTAGGTTTAAGTCCTTAAGTAGATCTTGCTCATACCACTCAAATTAACTTCAAGAATTTTCTTGTTCTATGTCCAACTTCCCGATGACTCTTCCATTTGCTTTCAGGTTGACAGCCTAAAGCACCCCAGTTTAGATCCTTAACTGTTAAGCAATGTATATTTTTCATCAAAGCAAGTAGAAATCTTAAATGAGGTATAGATTCTTACCAAAATTTCAGCTTTCAGCAGTTCTTGTTACATCCATTTAAAAAAAGGTATAGGCAGAAGGGTTTTTTAACAGTGTAGAAATTAATTTCTTCTTCAAGCTTCTATAATTCAAACAGCAATTTAAGGACTATAAAAATATGACCCATTCCCAGTACTTTCTATCACATCTCCCTATTTTCTCTCACACACAGAAATTTAAGAACAAAAATCTCAGCCCCAGAGGAGCATCTCAGATGACACAAGTGCATGAAAATAAGAGGCTGTGATGCTCAGTGTTTTGTAGTTTTCTAAGTGGGCCTAGAAACATTTACAGCCTTAGCTAATCTCATTACATTTGCTTAATTAATGGGAAGAGCCTATGCTCTCAAGCTGACAGGCTTTGATAGATGGGTACAGCTGCCCCGGCTTCCAGCAGCATGTGTGAGTGCTTAATGGGAATAGAGTGGGGGGCAGTAAGGGATGCAAAGCAATGAAATAAATCTACTATATGTGAACAGAGCTCCCATTCGAGCTTACTCTGCACCTGAGATGGAGAGGTAGCTCCAAGACACCTTTGTGTTTGCTGTACCTGAGGCCGTACCGGAATCTGACCCATCATTGCTGCATGGAGGGGGCAGCACTTCCCTGGCACAGCCCAGACCATCCCCGTGCCCTGGGTCACCAGCCCATGGGGGTGCTCCCACCCACTTAACATCACTTTAGGCAGCTTGAGAGAACCTTATTGTAACAAAGAGTTGGCTATAAATGAGAGCTAGAGGACAGGGAGAGCAGCAGTGGTTTCCTAGGCAGGGAAAGAGAAAGTCTGCTGTAGATGGCACGGAAAATCACCTGCATTTTTCAGAGCTTCTCCTGTACTTACATCAGAAAAAACAGCCTTGTCTCTTGACAAAGGCTCCGTTCCTGTCTAAATGACTTCTCGAGTGCTTGCGTTACAGTACATGAGCCTGAAACACATGATATAAGCAGCTGCCAGGCCAACTGCTCTGATGATAATCAAGCCAGTTGTACATACTTTCGTACATCATACCCCATTGCATCCGACTCTTACTCACCCTGTTACCAACTGCTTCTTGTCTGTTTTCTCCAGGAAATGGACTTTACCAGTGAAATTTGCAACCCTCCCTATCCCAGCTGGGGAAGTAATACTCTCCCCCACCTCCCTTCCACCCCTTTAAGTTGCGCAGCAGGGCCAATTAGGAATTCAAACCAGGTAGAAAATGAATATACAGTAGCAATAAGAGCCAGTGGCATGACTGATGATGCTTATACAAATGCTTCTGGCTTGAAAAGCAGTGTCTGGGTTGATTCCAGAAGCTGTGTCTAATTTCAAAAGGATCTGGGGAAAAAAAAAAAAGAGGGTTAGCAGCACATGCTACAGAAAGCAACTTCCACAGATTATTCCATCCCAAAAATATCAACCAATTACTAAGAGCAAAGCGTGAGAGAACTAACAAGAGCTTTTACTCATACTGATCCTCCTGCACATTTACTGAAATAGGGATGAGACTTTTTTTTCTGTGAGCTTCCCAACAGTCAGAGTTGCATTGGTCTAAGTAAGGTTTTAAACTTAGGTTGTTACATATATGAGGAATAATGGCTTAAAATTACGAAAACATGAGAGACTGTTAGCCACAGTAAAAAAGCAAACGCTGAATTTTCCACTGATTCAAACTGATCTGTGCAATTTTTGGAGAAAACGAGATTTTCTTACATCAGCCTCTGATTTTTACTGACATTTGCTAGCGATGCCCATCTGTGTGTCTGTGCATTCGTGCACAGCTTCAACATAGTTAAACCAAAAAACCCTGATTCCCTGCCTGTCCTTCCTCATCAATCAATGGCCCCTCAGTACTGTCCTGGCACATCCCCTTCTGCCAGCCACAGCAGGAAGGGAACAGAAATCCTATGGAAAGATGTTGACACAGATTTACCCTGGAAGCCACCAAGCCCAGGAGCAACAGAAGATGAATGTGGGGTGGGTGTTGAGGAAGCGCGCGGACCTGCCAGCTCGACAGCGACGCAGGCGATGAGCTAGTGGATATCTGGATATCTGCCAGCCTGGGCTGTTGGGCATCCGGAAATCCTGGGCAAATGCAGAGGGACACTCTGTCCCGTACGCAGCAAGTCCGATGCATTGGGAAGTGTTAGCTTTCTTCCACATGCGCAGAGACTATTCTGAGCAATCCAGTTTGGGATGCTTTAAAACACACTTTTGGACCCAAAGGAGTTGTTAGGTTTGTGTGTACAGGCTGCAATGGGACTCGGAGAGCCCCGGAGGGTGCAGGGTGAATGCACGGGCATGGAAGGGTGGTTAAGACGGGACAGGGGAGCCAGGGGTCCCCACTAACTCTTGGCACTGAGGTGAGTATTTGCACAACCCAACCTGAGCCATTTAAATGAGGTGTCTAATTTAGGACTGTGGTCTCCAGAGGCCCTTGTATATTCATTGGAGAGAGGCAGACTTTCCTGCGGGGTGATCCGCAGCAGAGCCTGTATTATGTGGGAGAGGAGCCCATCTCATCCAACAACTGCAGAGGGAGCCATGGTAGTTTGGACTCTTCACCTGCACACCTAAGCCAAATGCACAGAGTTAAATGCTGTGACCAGCACATTTATCTGAGAGGGAAAAGCCATAGTGCTTATGTGTTTAAACAGGTGTCTGGATGGAACAGGACATCCCTGGCCCTAGGCACAAGACCCCTAACCCTCACTGGTCCGTATCCTCACGGTCCAACAAGAACCACCTCCCTCTGGGTCGTACTGGCAGGCCTGCTGCTCCTGGCCTCATCCTAGCTCTTGCCGGCAGTGTAAAACACAATTTCCCTTTATCCAGGTGTCTGAATAATACTGGGATCTGACTGGCACCTCCTGCCATCAGTCTGTTTCCTGGACTCTGTGTGGTGCAACTGGTCCATGACTCAGAGGTGGGTATATCAACCCTCTGAGTAACGTTAACCATGGTAAGACACGGGGCAGCCTCCAAAGTCGCACCTCTTTCAAAGCTTTTGCTCCTTTGGTGACTACTACTTCATTGCCTTTAAAGTGGGGGGTATCCTTAGCATCAGTGGAGCTCTTCAAGTAGGTTTAGGGTTTTCAGCGTGCTGGCTGTTCTTTTATTTTGTAAATACCAAGTGAGCTGCAGTCATATGGGTAATCACTGATGCTTCGTTTAAGGCATTGTTGCATGTAGCAATTCATTAACAAGCCCCAGGGAACTAGAATGAGGTTTTTATTTTAAAAGCTATAATCTCTACGACACACACAATGTTCCTCGCAACCCAGATTTGTCACAGCCAGCTGCTATAAAGCGCCATTCTCTGCTGTAAGCCATCTTCAATGCATTGTCATTATAATTGACAACAGATCTGTTTTTTTCAAGTGACAGGATTGGAGGATGACAGCACATGACTGAGTAAAATTATAGTTAGGGAAACATAGGAAGAGCCGACTCTTCCCAGAGTGCTTGTGGCTGTCAGGCAGGGTTTTCTTTTTTGTGTCTGAAATGGGATTAAGCCAAAAGGCTCATGGATTTACTGCCATTTGTGCTCTGGTCCTTTGTAAAAACAAGTAAACCAGTGTCTATTTTGAATACACTGGATTAAGATCTGACCTCACATTTTGCAGGGTTTGGGCATCGGAGCGAGTCCCTGGCAGGGCCCGCTGTGCACCAGGGGGTCTGGGAGGCTGGGGAGAGCTGCGTGTGCTGCTGTCCTGGGCTTTCCAGTGTGGTCGTGAATGAGCCCCTTTGGCTTGCTGGGACTCCCCTGCCTTGCAGGCTGCTGCATGATATGCACAGGGGGGGTCTCCAAATTTGTTTTCGGGTTTTAAACAATCTCTCCCCCACTCACATTTCAGGCAAGCAGCGTTAAGCTCTTCTTTGTCTAATTACTGCCTCCCCTCCACCTATAAGGTCCCTCTACTCATTCAACTGACCGAGACTCGTCTTTGTTCAGGTGAAGCCCATGCTCCACTGCCACCTTACAGGCACAGCCCTGAGCAGCAGGACTACATTTTAGATCCTACATTAAAAAAGGCTTCAGCAAAGAAAAAACATTAAATGCCAGTAAGTCTTAAACAGATGGAGAGTCAGTGGCAAAAACTACAACAGAGAATGCTCCAGAAAGGTGATGCAATGAAGAAAGGCTCTTATACCAGCTATGGCGGATAATATGGAGGGATGATGGAAAGGTAGTGATGGAGGAGTAAAGGCAAAAGCTAAGAGAATGAAAGGCAGGTAAGGAGAAGGAAAATTTGAAAGGAAAAGTGATCTGAGTGCTTATTTGTGGAGAGACAGTTTACTCTCGTAAGCTGCGAAGTACAAATGCTCTGCTTGAAAGTATCCTGCGCCAGCAATGCAAAGCATTTTCTCTGTAATGCATGCATTTGGTGAGCACTCTGGATTATGTTGTAATGGCCTGCCATAAGTCTCTTAAGCATAACTGAATGTACATTTAACTGCAATGGTTTTATGAGGGTAGCAGGTCAGACGGACTACAGCCCCTCTGCAAACCAAGCCTCTTACTGTACTCAGCAGATATTGCTAGTTCTTAGAGATTAAATACATCTCTGTTCAGTTTTGTATGGCAAAAATGCAGAAAATACTTGTTAATAGCCTACCTCTGCATGTCACTGTCATTTTTATATGGTCTTGTATTGCTAACCCCAGAGAAGACGGGCTCCTTGACTGAGCAGGGCATTGTGCAAAGCCAACAGAAAGGTGATTCTCGAAGCACAAGAACTAGCAAGGCTCAAAGTGCAGGTAAACAAAAATAAACTCTGTTTAAAAAAACCCCTACCCATAAACTGACAAGTGATTGATTTACCTGCATAAGTGTCTTTCTGCCTTTTAGAAAGATGTTACCAGATGAAGACAGGGATAAATTATGTAGCAGAATTGAATGTTTTAGGGAGAGGTAATTTCTTAATTGAAATTGTCCAGTAAGAAGGATGGCTGTGAATTAAGGCATAATTGCAGAGCTGCATGACTTCTGTATGAATAAAGAAGCTGGTCACAGCTTTTCTGTCCAAATGATTACTGAATTGAAAATTATTGGTGAAGCTGCCTTTTTTTGTGGAGTGTGTCTCCGTTTCTGTTGCTAGAAGCCTAACCAGCGCAAAGTCTCAGCCACTTCCCCTCATGGTTTCTAACTGAATAATATCTGATTTATATTTTGGCTTTCTTGAGAAAAAGTCAACATTTTTTCTGCATTTCTCTCCATTGCCCTCCCCTGTCCTCTGCCTAAGAAGGGAAAAGCAGAGAAATAAAGCAGCTACAGAATACAGCCTCCCAGTACCTCTGAATGGACAATGTGCTTTAGCAGTGACTGAGGGCTTCTTTGAAACCAACCATAAAAGCATCTTTTCTGTCGAGGAGCACAAGGCTCACAGGGGCAAGAGACTTTAATGACACCATTATCTTTCAGGCAATTAGGACTCGCTGGCACAATCCAGCATTGGTACAGGCACTGTTTTGATTGCACTGCAATGGCTTAGTGAAACGTAGACTGCTGAGACTTAGGAACATCATAAATCACTTTTAATGTCAAACCACCATGGATAAAAATGTACTAACACAAGCATAATCAGAATTCACAGGCATATTTTCTCTTTTAAAAACATATGCCCGGGAACAGAGGTCTCCCCTCCTCCCATCCTCTCCCCACGTACACGAGGTATGTAACGCTTATTCTCCTGCTTCTCTCCTAAAGCGCTTGCAAAAACGGGTTTGAGCCTGCCAGCTGTGTGTGTGTTTGTTGTGCATTGTGGATTATATTTTAATGACATACCCTAAGCCTCTTATGCTCAAATGAATGTGCATTTAACTGTCTGCGCGTTCATGCCGGTTTATAAGGTAGAGGGTCAGCCAGTTTATCCTCCAGCTTCTCTGCGAGGGCACTGTCCAAGAATTTTAATGGAGCTTTCAAAAGCCTCCCATTATGCAAGGTGCCCTTAATGGAGAGTCCTCCTGCCTCTGAAAGTTCCCTCTTGTTGCTAGACACAATGAAACGTGAGCCATAATCTCTGCAGAGAGCACCCGGATTTTTTTGTGTCACAGTGTGTAGCTGGGATGCAAAGCACAGCTCCCTCTGCTCTCCTGCCACAACCAGAGGGATTAATTTCATGCGTTCGAAAAGCTATTTCGGAGGGAAGGGAGGTTATGTAGGTCACTGATTCATCCCTGCTGCCTTGCAAAAAGAATTCATTATGAAATTTCACTTTAATTAATGCGATGCACCGGCTCTTAATAGTATTTCATCAGGACATCTGGTAAAAGCACATTAGCTACAGTTTAATGTCAAGACATAATTGAACAGAACTCCTGTTGGAGCTTGGCTTTTGTAATATGTTTCACTTCTGCTTCTCCTGCAAGCTGCCGATTAAAGGAATTGTGGGACTCCCTCATCAGAAGGTGATGGAGCCTGATCCAAAGCCTGTTCAACTTAACAGAAAGGCTCCGGTTAACATTCACGGGCTCTGAAGTGGGTCTCTGAGGAACAAACCCAACATCATAGAATCACAGAATAGTTTGGGTTGGAAGGGACCTCTAAAGGGCATCTAGTACACCCCCCCTGCCGTGGGCAGGGACATCTTCAACTAAATCAAGTTGCTCAGAGCCCCGTCCAACCTGACCTTGAATGTTTCCAGGGATGGGGCATCCACCACCTCTCTGGGCAACCTGGGCCAGTGCTTCACCACCCTCAGCGTAAAAAATTTCTTCCTTATATCTAGTCTCAATCTACCCCCCTTTAGTTTAAAGCCATTCCCCCTTGTCCTGTCGCAACAGGCCCTGCTAAAAAGTCTGTCCCCATCTTCTTTATAAGCCCCCTTTAAGTACTGAGAGGCTGCAATAAGGTCTCCCT
>NW_008794888.1:7951438-7979498 GCF_000699145.1 Aptenodytes forsteri | reverse complement strand
CCTCTGATCATTTTCGTGGCCCTCCTCTGGACCCACTCCAACAGGCCCATGTCTTTCTTATGCTGAGGGCTCCAGAGCTGGACGCAGGACTCCAGGTGGGGTCTCCCCAGAGCAGAGTAGAGGGACAGAATCACCTCCCTCGATATTTACATACCAGGTACTACTGGTACCGCTGCCTATCTATAATCCTGAATATAAAGCAACAACTCTGGTGTTTAGTTCCAGTTGTGTTTGAAAGGCCATCGTCAAAAGGTCTTTATAAACCATTTTCTTTTGGCTTAACTTAGAGCTTTTTCCTGTTCTAATTTTATCTCTGCATAATTGTGTGTTTTAATACTTATTTGATCATCTGCCCAAATCAATGTCAGCGCAGCAGCTTTCCAAACAGCCGTATTAAATATTCACATCCAAATAGGATTTTTTCAGCCCTTTGTTTTC
The DNA here is from genome assembly GCF_000699145.1 of Aptenodytes forsteri. Classification (NCBI taxonomy): domain Eukaryota; kingdom Metazoa; phylum Chordata; class Aves; order Sphenisciformes; family Spheniscidae; genus Aptenodytes; species Aptenodytes forsteri. The sequence continues at coordinate 7,979,060 of NW_008794888.1, read as the reverse complement.
CAATGATCATCTGGAGTATAAATGTGAACTCTCAAAAGATTTTAGTTACTCAGTAAGTACTAGGTCACGATTATTTAAGTGTAACTAACAGGCTAAAGAGCCTTTGGAAGATTAATATTTTTAGAAAAAGTTTGTGAACTGTTTGAAATCTTCTGTTTGATTTGAGGCTGCCGCCTCCACTTCTCCTTTTCTTTTTTTGGGTGTTTGAATAGCCAATAACAGTAATAATAAAAAACATCCACCACTAATGCAAGTGCGAATTGCTTAGTTTCCCTTTTACACTCTCCCCCTTCGGCAATTTTTTCACCATTGTTTTTGGGGCAGTTCTACTCCCAACCTTTGCTGAGAAGGGACACAAAGGACTAAGGTGTTAGAGAAGCTTTCTGCTGTTTAGTTGTTCCTTTGGTTATTTTCTGCAACAGTACGAAAGAGAAGGGGACAAGAGGGATATGGAAAAGCGTAGTATGCCCTCACCGAAAACCCCAGCGGGTTCCCAGTGGTGCCCAGCACCTGGCAGTCCTGCTGGCAGTACCTACCCTGCAGACACATGAAGAGGTCCCGAAGGCGTATTGACCTCCCCAGTCATGCCAGACGCCATATAGCTGGCTGTGTCCAAAGGACCCCGCACCACTCACCCTGTCTGCATTTCCTGCTGGACATTGTCACAAGGGGCAGATGGGACCGACGGGAGCGCTGGGACAAGGCCAGTCCACGTGGCAGGTAAGGCCACCTCTCCTCACAGATGCTCTTCTGGGGTCCAGCTTCTCCATAAAACAGCTAATCCTGATACCAAGTGAAGACACAGACAAATTGTTCCTGTCCTTGGCTGGTCATTGCAGGGGATTCATTTCTGGGAAACGGCCAAATTGCCCCAGAGATAGAATCATAGAATCATAGAAAGGTTGGAAGAGACCTCTAAGATCATCGAGTCCAACCGTCAACCCAACACCACCATGCCCACTAAACCATGTCCCTAAGCACCTCATCTACACGTCTTTTAAATACGTCCAGGGATGGTGAGATGCTAAGACCCCCCTAGTGATACAGGTTGGCAATGAATTTGACCCTGTCCTTGAAACTGCTCTGTGCAGTAGACACAAACCCAAGCCCATACCATCAAATTCAAGGCACCAGCCTCTCTCCAGGGAGGAGCACCAGCTCTGTCCCACCTTTACAGAGCTTGTGCTGTGAAGAGGCAGCTGGGCAGTAAAAGATGCTGTGCCGTAGCCAAACTGGCTCTCCAGTGATTTTTCAATGCTACAAGTCCCATACTGGTCACAGTAAGAGGAAACCCAACTGAGACCATTGCTGGGACTGAATAAGCCTGCAGTTTGGCATTAGTTGGCAATAAAACATAAGAAACATATAGGCAGCCTTCTTCCCTGTAGCATTGGTCAGGCTGATGCTAACGCTGGCCCAAGAAGCAGAAGTAGTTTATTCAGCACAGCATCAGTAACATTATTTATATGGCCAGTTCTGAAAGTCCTCTGGATGCTAAGAGGAACAGCCAGGCTGGCATTAGATAGCATCCTTTCTTTGTTGTTGCCTTAGGACAACATTGCCAAAGGACCTGTCATTTTAAAAATAGGCATTAGCCTCTGCCCCTTGGAAACTTGAAACAGCAACACAGCTGTAGGCTCACACGGCTTACGCTTGGTGCTCACGGATTTGTTCTCCTAGGGCAGCCCATCGCTAATACAGTCACCGGTATTGGGGACTCCGTGGGACAAGGAGGATTCAAGTTTTTGTTCTGTAAGAAAACCCAAAGCAGTCATGTAAATAAGTCCAAAGGCATTTTACAAAGAGTAAACTTTTTTTCCCCTAAATGAAGTAGAACTTGTGACCTTTTCCATTTTTAGTTTATCTCCATGATGTGATAAGTTGAATCCCAAATTAGGAAGGAGATGGACTGAACAGGAAAAAAAAAATCAATTTAAAATACTGGGAAATACACCGCTTCTGGAAGCAGCCTATATCTAGTAGGTATTTACAGTTTGTATCAGGGACTGAACCTCTCAAGACAGCTGACCTTAGACCTCTTCTTTCAGCATTTAATATTTATCTTCAGTTAAGTCTGTGCTAATTGTAGTTTCTCAGCTTGAAGCAAATTGAGCACAAATCCCAGCAGTGCTAGGTGTTTGGGCATCTCACCAACTTCAGCTCTTTCTTTCTCCACGCTTCAGACCTCTGCGCTCTCGTTTCTGCAGCCTACAGAACAAGATCTGCCACCTCTGAGTGTCCTGGCTGCAAAGTGATTGGATTGATTCATGAATGCTTTAAGATCCTGAAATGAAAAATCATACTGCCACTTTCTCTATTCTTATGGTGGCAGGTATCATCGGGTGAATTTTCCCAGAATAATTGTTACATTAAAATAAAAACTCTTCCCTGCCACTTCTCTATTCTTATGGTGGCAGGTATCATCGGGTGAATTTTCCCAGAATAATTGTTACATGTTAGAGTAAAACCACCAAAAATGTAGCAGAATGCCATCTCTGACTTCAAGTATTTCATGCTGGTGGTAAGATTCCTCTTGCCCATGAAACACCTTCTGCCAAAGGCTGCCCAAACACCACCCCCCATCAGCAAGCTAACCCTTCTGGCCAAAGGGTGCTGAAGGAAACAAATAAACTTCACCAAGCCGAGCAAAAAAACGTGGGAATGAAACTCTCTGACCAGCTCTGTGGGAAACTCAATGTCAGAAACCGGCTTAAGCTCTTGTGAAGGTTTGGAGACGGGGATGAGGGCAGGGCAAGGCAGGAAGCTCCCAGGGGAGGGCGGGCAGCACCCTGTCTCCAGCTCACACCATTGTGCTTTGTTCAACCTCCACAATTGTGTGAGCAGAGCCCAGCGCATCAGCCTTCACTTTGAATTTCCTGCTTTTTGTCGGCTCGCATCCCGGGGACTGTTGTTTGAAACACGGCTCTCATTATGGAGCTTGCAGAAAAGAAAACCCTGCCCCATCAGCATGTGCCCAGGCCTTTCAGCAGGTTCCCAGCGCCAGGGCTCCTGCTTTAAGGGGACGTGGGCTATTGAGATGCAAAGAGGCATGCCAAATACCCAACTGGGTCTTGGGCTGGCTAGGCTTGACTACTGCAGTTGAGAGGAGCTGCTGTCACAGAAGCCACACGATAACCACCTCTGCGTGTGGCAGTCCAAGGACCAGCTCATGACGTGTTCAGCTGGGCTGACTTCTCAGCAGAGATTGTCCTAATCACGGACCGTGCAATGTCTCTTACCCAGATTTGCAGAGGATTTGGCTTTATAGAACAGGGTCCCAATCCACAAAGCTCCTTTCTCCTCCTCTTACTCCTGCTCTCTTACTGAGCAAATCCCGGATTTTGTCTGAGTCCCTCCTCTTTGGCTGCTGGACCTGACCACATGCCCAGTCTGAGCTCTCAGACTACGTCACATGCCCTGGTCTGCATGAGAGAGACCTGGGAGGAAGAATGGAAACCAGAGAAGAAGTAACGCTTGTGGCAAGTCAGACTGCTGTGTTGGGCTTGGAATGATGTTGCTGGTCCCCCAGGATTTGGCAAAGGGAGCCCTCAATTCCAAAGAAATAAAAAAGCTGTCCCAAAACTGCCAGAAGGGTTAGGGGATTTTGCCTGTCTCTACTCCGCACTCAGCACTGCTGGACATCCCCATCACTGTCGTGAGCACTAACCCCTGCGCTCACCGACCTGGCGGGTCTCACGTGCCGAGTATGAGCCTTCCTCCCCCAGCCCCCTCCCTTTGACACCGCACACAGCAGCGATGCAGCACCTGCACGTTGCTCCTGCCTTGGGAAGTCTTGGCCTGCCTGACCTGCTGGCCACTTACTGGTGACTTCTTGGAGCTGGAGGGAAGCAGCAGTGATTTGCCACAGTGGTGGGAAAAAAATCCCTGAACCAGAGCATACCCCCATGCTGCCGCTCCTCCTCATCTCTCCCCGTTGCAGGATCCAGCACACACAGAGTCATCTCCCTGCTCTGTTCTGCTGCAAGCAAGTCCCATGTCATCCCAGAAACTGTGCCTGTGAGATCATCTATGAAATATTTATTCCCCTCACAAGCAGGAGAAAAAGAAGCAAAAAGCCTGCATAATATCGATGGAATCCCTGATAGCCAAACATTGAATTATTTACAGCCTAATTGTGCAAGTGATACTCATGAGATCACTTAGGCTGCAAGATGCAATTAATACATTTCACAAAATTGGTGACTTCTACTTCAGACTTTGTTTTGATGCATCAGTGAGGCCCTAAAAAACAGATGAGATCCCTTTGCAGGAGAAGAGCTGGAATATCCACAGACACTTGAAATATCCACAGACTTTTCTCAGAGTGCTGCTGTGACATAGGAAAGGGCTCTCAAACCACCAACTAGCTGCCTGAAGATATGCATCTGGAGCCATTTCAGATGCTCAGATAAATCTTACCTGGCTGCTTGCTGTTGCTTCCGAAGGGCACAGATCTCCCATAGGCCTTGTGTTACATGTGAAACTCCCAGGCAAATGCCCTGGATACCCCGAGGCATCTCAGATGGCATTAAATACATATATGCACGACACAGAATTGAGCCTATGTGACAGCTGGCCCCAGCAGACCTCCCAGCACAGGGAGCAGTGACCAAGAACTGCAACATTCCCTGTGTCGTAGCATCCTTCATCTCCTTTTTACTGTAGTGCTGGATGTGTAGCTGTAATGCAGTACTTCACATGCACGCTGAAGGTCCTCCTTTCTGCCCAACGTACCGCAGATAGGTTAGATTGGCCATTGAACCCCAACTCATAGAACTTGGGATTTCCAGACACAGAGTTTTTCTGTCCAGTCCCAGGTACACGAGTTGATGTGGCAGCTGTCACAGGGGTTTGGATATTTCTCTAATGCCAAACTTCTCTCAAGCCTTCTCTCTCTCACTAGTAAATACATATCTGAACCCTGACATCTGGAGTAGTCCACAAGTTGTGTCTCTTAAAACACTCTTATATTCTGTACTCCTCATTATATTCTACCCTTAGCAGAACTCTGGGGGGATCACCTCATTCCCAAGCACTTCAGCAGCATTTAGTGATCATCCCTTGAAATCACTGGAGCTGAACAAAGCTCTGGGCAGTCGGTTTTGGCCATAGGATGGTAACAAACAAACAAAAAAAAGGAAAAGTCTGAGCCAGTACTACAATGCTGTCCTCTCCATGCCTAATAATGCTTATTTCCTCTTGAGACGAGACACATCATGTACGTCTAAACCCCTCAGCCTATCCCAATTTACAAATTCTAATACAGCTGTAGGTTTAAAGAGCCAGCCAAAATTAATTATGACAGATTAAGGAACAGAGCAACATACTGCAATGCCCTCTTGTTAAACTGAAACATCTGATCCAAACCAAGCAATCTCAGCCCCTCATTAAGCTCCTGCTTGTCTTGTTCACCATCTCCAGTGTTTTTCTGCTGAGCACCATCATCTGAACATGGTTTACTCAGATATACCCAGATTGTCATTCAGCAGCTTTGCCAGTGATAGCACTGGCCTTGGCTGAGACAGCCAAGAAAGCAGGTTTGTAGGTAGCCCACCACCTGTAGGGCTGCACAGTTGGGTTTTTTTGTTTGTTTTTGTTGCTGTCAGGCTCTTATTCCATTTACAGTGGCAGGCAGAGAGGGACAATTAAATTCTCTGCTCATGCCAGAGGAGAATGTATTCATTTCAGTCAGGTACTTTTCCTTCTCTTCCTTCCCACCCCCCCTTTTCCTTAAATGAGAGACAAAGATACACAGATGATTTTGCTTGTACAATAAATGCCATACGTCTCAAAAGCCGGTAAGAAAACAAGCCAGTGTCTGCTTTATAGGCAGAAGGACCTGAGGGAGGAAACAGCAACACGATTTACCTGAACGCAGTGGTACAGATGGGATGAGACCCCAGGTTGGGGAGGTGAATTACGCCTTTACAAAGCCAAAACTTTTGTAGCTTAAGAATTTTTTTGTTGCTTTACAAGTATTATTCAGTGCCTAAAATGAAAAAAGGAGGCCATTTGGTTATCAAATACAAGGGAATCTGTAAGGTTTTACCCCTCTTTTCATTGTTTGTAGGTGTCTACTGAAAGCAAGGTAAGGCTATGGCCAGCTCTACCTTCTAAATTCCTGTTTAGCAGAAGAGGAACCAGATTGCTGTGAGACGAGTGAATACAGATTTACCCAGGGGCTGAAGATGACGTTAGGTCACTTGGACCATCAGCTCTTTGGAAAATGAACGCCAAACGCATCCTTACAGGATCCTTCTCCAGACTCTCTGACCGCAGCAAAGAACTCCCTTTCCATTGGATGCTCCATAGAAAAAAATAAGCCACCCACCAGCACGGTTGGTGCTTTTGGTGGCCTAAGTACCACCAACCACTGTCTCTCAACCCAGGCCTCTAGGTGCTGCATATAGCAGGGAAGGTGCTCTTGGTTTGCTAACAGCCCTGAATATGAAAGGGTGAGTTAGATGGCAGTAGGCTTTGTATCTCTTCACTATCTTGAGCACCCTAGACTCGTTAGACATGCGATCCCTGTTGGAAAACACTCCTTGCTATAAACAAGTTGATGAACATAGAAGGAAACGGGCATGCTTTCCCCATTTGCCACTACCCTTATTCAGTTGTTAATCTGCTCCTTTCCCCTCCTCCCCCCGTAATTCTGCAATATCTGTCAGTTGCTAAAGAAGCTGAAGAAACAATAAAGATGCTTCAGAAAAAGCAGATAATTTCTCACATGCAGTGCTGAGTACCCAGCAGATGTGACTCAAGATACACACATGCTGTTTTCAAGTAAGTATTCCCAAGGGTTTAGATAAAAATAGTAAGGATGAGGGGTTTCAGCAGAAATCAGGTTATTTTTAAGTGGAAGGGCTCTATGGGGTATTAGCAGGGCTCCCTGAAAATGCCGTCATCTTCTTGTGTGTGGGATCTCATAGCATTAGTTGTGTATAATTAAAAAAAAATTAAGCCAGTAGCCAGGCTAGACAGGGATTCTGGCAGGAAAGTGGTAACGGGGGTTACAGCAAATTGGGTTGGTTGCACGTATCAGACACCTTCTGGTTTACTAGAGGCAGAACAAATGAGATGCCTACAGGGAGCTCTTCACCCCCAGAAGACAGTGGCAAGTCTCAAGAGCCAGGATTTGACCCGGATGGTTTCGGTCACCACAGTTCAGCCAACAAGGAAACAATATAGTGGGAGAAATGCTGCGATGGTCTGGAGCCAGATCTCAGTTGACACAGGGTATTGCAACTTTACTGAAGCGTGTGGCCCACATCCAATGCAAGAGTCCATGAAAAATATTTCTTCCCAATATCCGCCTCCTTAATCCAGCCCCAGCATCTGTCATCACACAAAAGGGGACAGAGGCAGTGGAGCCAGCGTTACAGTAAGCAGCTTGCTGAGCCAGCCACAGACATTTGCCATCTTCTGGCCTTGATGAAGACTGGACAAATTAGGAAAATGTTTTCATTAGCTGCACTCACCTGAAAAATAATCAGCAGCCAACTCCCATTTCACAAGGTGGCCTGGCAAAGAGTCAAGAAACGAAATCTGATGGCAAACAGATTGCAAAGACAAACATAAACAACTAAGTTCATGATGATCCACCATCTTGAACGGATCTTCAATATCCAATACCAGGATTTTCTGCGCTCAGACACACACATCTCAGGCATTCATACTCTGCCAATATTTTAAGTCATGCCCATAAAGCATATTTGAATAGGATTCAAGCTGATGAAAAGCAAGTTGTTACTTTTAAAGGGGTTTGGCGACTCTGTGAATGGAGCTGATGGCTTCAGTCCAGCAGATGACAATCCATTAAATTAAAGAAAAAAATTGCCACTGCAATTCTTAGTGCCAGCAAAGGTGTGAGAGAAAATGTGGCCCCTCCAGGATGTGCACAACTGTATTTCTGGTGCCACAGATGGCGGCTTGAATGGCTGCAGGTTTTTTGCCTTGCCTTTTCATAAGGCATAAAGATAGTTAGTCTCCGCTGTTTTCCGGTAGACATTTTAGATATACTAAGCTTATGAAGAGACACATCCCACTTGAGTAATTTTCAGAAAACCTCTTCCTTTCAAGTCACCAACTCTCAGCGAAGGGGGGAGAAGAAGAAATAAAGAAACGTTGAGCCAAAGCCCATAAACAGATTTTTTTGTGTGTGTATACAAGATGAGCCTGGGAAAAGCAAAACAATTCATCTACCCAAGAATGGCTTTGCAGGGAAAGGTTAAGGAATAATAAGGAGGGATTTAGATCACACCACTTTACACACATTTATGAGGGAGAAATTCAACACCCAGATAACAAATTCAGTTCAGGTTTTACTTCCTCTCTCCCTTTCCTCCCCCTTAAAGATGACATACCCTTCCATTTGTAAATTCCTTTAATTTAAATACTTCCAGGTTAACAAAACGTCTTAACTTTGACATGCCCCAAATTACAAAACAGAAACAAAACCTCTTGACAAAGGGTAAGGAAAAAAAATAATCCAAGCCCAAACCTCCTTTCCTAAGCTGGAGTTTATGGTCTGTGAGCTGGCTGCCCTCCAGAGTCTGACACAATGTCTGGAGCACCCAGAGCAGCTGGAATTCATTTTCTTCCTCCAAATCTATGCACTTTCATATGAAGTCGTGTTTTGGCACTGCTGCCTAAGAGAGAGTTCAGTGCAAAAAATCTAACCCCGGCCGTGTTTCTTTGCAACCCAACACTCACTGAGCAAACAACAAAAAAGGAGAAGAGGACCAAAAAAAAAAAAAAATTAGAGAAAGAAAAGAAAAGCCCTTTCCCTTCCCCCACACATACACAGACGACTGTACCAAACAGGGGGGCTATTCATGGCTGTTCAGAAATGGGTCACAAGGAAAAATGTTTGCAGATAAAACCAACACTTTTTTTTTCTTTTTTTTTTTCCTTTTTCTCCCCCTTTTTTTTTTTTTTTTTAAAATAAACATCATGGAGGCCCCTGGAAGGCGCTGGGGATGTTTGAGAGTCGAGGTCCTGCTGATCCCTTCCGCCTCCCGTTTGCGCGGCTCCCACGCCAGCCCCGATGCGCAGCCCCTCTCTGGGGGGGTCCGGACCCCATTGAGCCGCCTCCTCCGAGCCCGAGCTGCCGTGGGGAGCCCGAAGGGGCGGCAGGGCCACGCGGGCATTGCACTGCTGCTCCTTGCCTGGGTTGGTGGTGGGTCAAGGGGGGAGGAGGGAGGCGTCCAAGGCACTCCCAAGCGGTCCCGTCACAAAATCACACACTGGAGTTTGTGGGAGCCCGTGGCTCTGTCCCCTCGCCATTTGGTCTTTTTCTTTTTCTTCTGGCTTTTCTCTGGGATCTGTTGCCTGTTTTGGGAGATGGAGAGGAAAATAAGCAGGTGAGACACAAGGCTGGGTCAGACATCAGCATCCAGAGCCCTGGGCAGCCAGCAGAACAGCATCTTGGCATGCATATGTATATTTGCATATATATCTCCATATACCCTTCCACCACCACGTGGCTTTTCATGCCACACAGCTAACAAGACAACCGCCTGCGTTTTCAAGGAAGGAGGAAAGAAGCCATAAGCAAACATTAAGGCTAACGGCAGGGATGTATGTCCTGCCAGGGCACTATGCCTCCGGCTGCCCTGGGTGAACTGCTGCTTCCTCCCCTGCCAGGGGGCTGCTCTGGGAAACAGGGATGCCCTAAGCAATGCAACATCATCCATCACACTGCTGCTAATGCTCGTTAGGGAGGAGGGCAAAAGAGATACAGAGTGCACAGAGAAACAAACCCTCCTGGAAAGACTGGCTTTCAGCTGGCATTGCTGTTAGCCAGCTGCACTGCTGTGGACTTGGTTATGGAGGGGGGCTAAAAAATAATAATGAAAAAACAGGGTCTGCTGCCAATGGGGCTCTGGCCTCCCCTGTAAGCTGTGAAGAGCACCAGAGCACGGAGAGTGAGCTGACCCCAGAAGGATGTCCCTGGTTGCCTGAAGTCACAGCCGTCAAACACACAGCTGACAGCCCTCCTGCGCTGCGCCCTGGCAGCCCCCATCAGTCAGGTGGGTTGTGAGCAACCTCTAAAATGTTATGTTGAGCGCTTCGCCCTTTTCATTACCATGGGGCATTGCACAAATGCCTGTTTGCAACTGTATCTGTCTGCAGCAGCCACTCAGCTAGCCCTGCGGTGCAAATTCAACAGAAGGTGGCTTTGTAGTTCAAACACCTGACAGGCAGCCCATAGACTTAGATTTTATTGCAAGATAAACCATACGAACACCGGCAGCTTCCGTTGATTCAAACGGTGTCTAAAAAACCAACCTGAGTTTGAATAGTTCAAACCCAGCCTCTTTGCTATGTAATATGCCAGGCACTAAACTGAGCGTTCAGACCAGGATGAGACGTAGCTAGGGGATAAATCACTATGGCTTCATTTGGTCTTTTTCTTACAGCCTCAGCTCCCAAATGCTTGCAACCACCTGAAGAACTCAGCTTTGACTAATAAGATTTTTTTTCAGAGAATATGAAGGCTGGAGGCATGAAAAACATAAAACTTTAAAGCTCAAAACCAGAAAGCTGAAATAAAAAACTACTTCAAAGTTAATTTGGATAAACACTAAGCAGCCGCAAGCTGTTCACAGTGTTCTGGAACTGTTTTAGAGATCCAGAAAACTGCGTCCCACGCCCGCTCAAGATTTCTGCTGTGACAGTCCTTGTGTACGCACTGCTGCAGCATAAAAGGGGTATCACAAATTTAAAAGATGTATCAGGTGGACTCAATCACCCCACTCCTTTCTGGATTACTTCCAGACACCAATTTCTTGCATGAAGCTAAATAAACTGGGAACCAGCCAAGTGCAAGGAGCACAAACGGCGCCAACCCTGAACGAGCGTCCTCACCCTGCAAACTCACACGGGCTCTGAGGAGCCTCTACATTTGTAAAGCACTCCAGGAATGACACAGTTATTAGGGAGCTGTAAATTTACATTTTATTTGGAAAAGCTCACTTAAAAAAAGAAAAGCAATACTTGGTGGGTGATGCCATCCTATGGCTGCGGACAGTTTGCAACGTCCAAAGACCAAGCGAAGCTGCTTTCTGGCAAATGGCCAGCTAGATCACACAGCATCTCTCTGCTCTCTGACTTAACCCGAGTTCCAGCTCTGGTGCCCTTGACACCATGGAGGGTTTCACCTGGCTGGCAATGACTTTCATAGTGACTACTCAGGGAACTGAGGTGCATCACCTATTTTTGAGATTATGGAGTGCATTTTCAGGGCTTGAATTTACTGATGTGATTAGCATTACAATGCTCCTTCCAGCCTGTCTGGAGTCACGTTATGTAGAGAAAGCAAACAGAGCCTCACCGTCTTATTTTGGCTATGATTTTTTTTCGCCCAGAGTAGAATGGTAAGAGCTCGCTGTAACACAAAAGTAGTATCTAGCCAGCTAATGCTGAGTTACAGAACAGTTGGGAAATAGCTTGGGACATTTCCAACTCAGCTCTGTAGTTCTCCAAAGACTTTCTGCCCCCTGCTTTTGAGACATGTGGGAAGAGTGGGCAGTACCATCTGCTTTTGATGGAGGCTGACTCGAGGCTGCGCTAAGATATTCGCAAGTACAGATACGCTGTGAATAAATGCCTCATGGTTTAATTGTCGAGTGAGGCACTTTGACTGCAGGGAGGAGCATGATTTCAGCTCAGCACCCTCCCAAAAGATGAAGAATGAGGGCCCGGAAAAATCTGGCAGACAGCCGGTGCCAGAAAAACAAATCTTCTCAGAGAGATTTGAGGTTATCAGCCGAGACGCTGAGATGTGCATGCAGCTCTTTTCCTGCAGGGCAGCTGGGATTTTGGAAGGCAGTCCCTCCCCTCCGGCAGCGGGAGCAGGGGTTTGCCCAGAGAGCAGGCGTTTGCCAAAGCGAGCAAAGGCAGCTCATGCCAAAACTGGGAACAAACCTCTGCAGTCTGAGGAGGAAACCTGTGGCTTAGCCATTAGGTCATGCTGTTTCTCCTACAAAGCGGCTTAATTTTTTCCGTTTAGTGAGCAGAAAATGTTAGAAGTCACCTACAACATTAGAATTTTGTAGAATTTTTTGCCAGTCCTTTTTAACCTCTGGCAATGCAAGACCCTGAGAGGACAAAGCTATGAAAACCCAAATTACTGGTCCAAAGCTTTTAACACTGGCCTTTTAAAGCTGATCATTATAGTAAGCTTTGCACTGTTCCTTGAATAATATATTTTTGTCATGGGCACAGCTAGTTCTCAACCTGCCTGGCAATGATGTCCTACAAGGGTGACTAAGTGTTAGTAACACCCCTATGCAGATATAGGACAAGAAAGTTTAATAAACCCCAGAAATCTCCCACCCCCAACCAAACCACCTGGCCCCTGCTTCCCAAAAGTTGGCTCCTGGCTCTCCAGGCCAGGACTCCCGCGCGTCCTGTCCACGGGCAGTGAGCAAGCGAAGAGCTTGCAGCTTACCTTATTACCCTCACGAGATCATGGAAGGCCTTGTCAACGTTTAGAGGTGGGTCCTTGGCGCTAGTTTCTATATAGGGAATCTGGAGGACAGAAGCGTATCATGAAAGAGATTAGTAACAGCCTACACGTTGGTAGCAAACCAGTTTCAAAATGAAAAAACCTAAAGGCTGGAGAAATCGGGTGCCTAAGAGACCAGGGAAATACAGGTAAACAAAGTGTTGTCATGACACTGCTATCAACACCTACACACTCACAGCAAGGTCAGCAAGTGCTTACAAAAGGTCTGGAATAAGCACCAGGCAAACCAGCTGCTATCAGAGCTCCGGGTTTGGGCAAGAATAATCATAGACTTCATGTCGTCAGATGTTCTCTCCCTCTAAGCTGTGCTAGCAGACATGAAAATAGCCAAAGGTTGTTGAAAGACGAGCACTTGCCAAAAATTCTTGCTTGCCACATTTTATTAGGACTACTGCATGAATATTTCATGACTACAATTCCCCTTCAGTGTAAAATGATCTTCTCCTTCAAAGTCTGACAGCCAGATGGGGCCTCCTGGAGTGCTTGTCCAGCATGCCGGCAGATTTATAAAACTGCCTCTGATAAGGTATTTTCGTACACGGCCTTTTCCAAAGCGTGTGTGTACAGATGGGTGCAACATGCTGCAGTTTAGGTGTCCTGGCTCCTACAGAAATGAGCTTCCTTGGGGAGGGGAGGGAGTGAACCTGCCCTCCCAAACTCCCATGATGGCTTGTTTAGAAACACTGCAGTTTGCTGTTTAGGCACAGCAAGCTGCCAAGAGGTCTCAGGCTTGTTTGCCTTTACCTTTCCATTCAGTTCCTCCTACGGGAGTTGTTGCCTCCCTGCTGCTGGCATTTAGAGGTGATTAGGAGAGTATTGTGTCATCTACATTCATCCAAGACCAATTTCTCAGGCTAAACTATGGCATGAATGCTGCAGAGCTAAGATGGTGGGCCAGATTTATATAGGTTTAACAACCCTGTAACTTCATTATCTTTAACAAGCTCACTTCCTACAGACACCTGGGTATACTTCCTAATGCCTGACTCTGCCTTTTTATTCCAGGAGGGTACACTTTCTTCCCTCATTTTGAACATTTCACGTTTCTCACCACTTGCAGACACGCTTACACGTGGCTTCATGATGGCCACAGCTTTGCTACAGCCTGGTATACAACAGAGGCTCTAGTTTCAATGATGAATTGGCCCTACTGAAAAGAAACTGCATAGCTACTACTCTGTGGTAGTCAAAAATGTAATTGCCAATGTTCGACTGTAAGAGAAATGCTTTAATTCAGCTCCAAATGAGTAGGGAATTAAATTCTGAATGCCTGTAATAGGACTTAAAACAACCAAGTAAACAATCCTGCAAACTTACATTATGTTTTGTTGCCATTTCTCTTCCCTGTTCTCTTGTAATTTTCCGTAAATGCATTAGATCAACTTTGTTCGCCACCAAAATCATTGGAAAGGACTCTCTGGAAAAAATCAAAACCACCACCCAGTTATTAGCAAACTACAATAAAAAATGCTGAGCACAGGTTTCACTTTCTGATGCTGACATCATCTAACATTTTCAGCTACAGACATACCACATATGTGTAAAGAAATATAAAGAAAGACCAAACGAACACACACCAGCACCCAGACTGTGCTACACATTATGTTCATACCGTAAAAATTTACTTGACAAGTTGCATGCATGCATACATTCATTCTTATTTGCAGGCACTTCAGGGACTTAGTGTCATTGTTTTTGCAATGCCTGGTAATAGCTAAGACTGAAGATCCAACTAGATGAAGAACTACAGAATTAGCCAGGAAATTAACTGAGACATAGAGACAGATCTTGAACAGGAGAATGGGACTCTTTTGTAACAGTTAAGGCATCTCAGTAACCACATATCTTGGCAGCTGCTAGTCATTGCAAGGTAATGAACTATGTTGGAGGAACTGGTGTCAGTTCATGTCCTGGTGGAGACTCATCCACTGAGAGCAACAGTGGGGGAAGAAAAGATGGACTCTGGGAGAGCTAGCACTTTGGGGGGCACCTCATGGGGGAGAAAATGACTGGGGGCAAAGATCCCCACCAGTTGTTACCCCAAGACAAATTGAAAGACTAGCAGTGGTAGCTGGAAGGATGCTATTACCTGCTTCTAATCCCAGAGGAAAAACCTGATGAACAAAGGTCCCTCTGTAATAATACTCAGTATTTCTTTAACTTTACAGGGCATGTAAGTGACTGTCTTCAGCCACCGCCTCAGAAGAGACCCAGCTATCCATGGCACATACAGTGCAAGGCTCTCCTGATGAGGTGTGTGGGTCAGGCTCATCCCCGTAGCTCCAGTGACTAAACTGAACCGAGCCAGCTTGCACCACGGGCGGTCCTGGCAGTGCGGCTGCTGCCCACCCCACCGCACCTCCCATACGGGAGGAGCTTCTCCTCCAGCTGCATGACACAGAGAGCAAAGTCGTGCTGCAGGGCCTTCACCCACTGCTAGGATGGAAGAGGTCCTTTCTGATAATTGACAGTTATTGCAGTATTATTTTCTTATATTTAACTTTAAACCCTCCTAAAATGATTCCAGTGTTCTCTGCTGTAACAGAGCTGATTTTATTGGGGTAAGGAGCAGCTGGCCATACTCATTTCTGCATAAAACACTTCCCTGAGTAACTCTGGATTTTCAAGCAGCGTTTCTGTGTCATTTTTCATCGAGACGATAAGGGCTCCATCTTCTCTCTGGCACATTGCCCCATTGCTCTGACTGGAAAAATACCGTACTGTGCTCTGCATTTTAAATGAGTCTTACAGTCGTTCATTCTGATAATGTGGCTTTGATTTAATTTTAATACCTGAGCATTGATATATCTTGACTCTGATCATTCTGGAGCAAAACACTGGCTTGTCTGGATTATTTGATTCCTTTTTGGCTCGCAGCATGTTGATAAGAAAGGGATTGCATTTGGATAGTATCTCATTTGCCTTGTTTACATCAGACACAAAACTCTATGGGGACTTTGTTCCCTGTTGTAAGCTGTACGTTTACTAGTTGGACAAAGCTACTATAGTTGGAAGTTTTACTATAATGAAGGTTATGGAAAGAAACAGGAGGAAGGCTTTGAACAGCTCTGCTAACGTGGCAGCCTGCAATTCCTTTGGATTTTAAGTTGCCAAAACTGACTGCTAGCTTGAAAACCAGGGGCGATGCTCTGCTCCCAGCTACCGGTGGGTCTGGCAGGATGGTTTCTTTACTCACGCTGCTCCTATTGCTGCAATTTTCTGAACAAGCTCAGGTTTTGGATGAAGCATTAAGCTCCTTGCACTCTGCGCTTCGGTGGCGTTGAGCGGGGAAACAAAAACAACCTCACCAGCCTGTTTCACTTCCTGCTTCTCACACGCCGGCCACGGTGTTTGCACAGCGTACGGAGGGGTAAAAGTTTCAGTCCAGAGCAAAACAATGAATACCGCATCTTATTTTCACAAAGTTAAATTAGATAAAACCGACATCGGTTTGGGGCAGGTTACAGGAAACGCTGTGCCATCTTCTTCAGCTTTCAGAAACAGATTTAATTTGGCCCAAGCTGAGCTGGCAGTGAAGAAAAGACTGTCGTGATCTGGGAGGCAGACTGAGTGACTGACATTTTTCTTCATTTAGATGAAATCAAAGGGAGGTTTTTCCTTTACTTTTCACTCTTGTGGGCTCTGCCTTGGATGCTTTACTGGAAGAGCTGTCAGCTGTGAACCTCACATGATACGAGTCCACCCTTCCTGTGGGGAAGTTATTCAGAGCTGCGAAAGGAAGCCAGCAACGAGGCCCGAACCCTCTGGTGGCTTTTCTTGATGACTTCCATAATTAAAAGCCATTATGAATGGAAAAACTAAGTGTTTCAAAGCTGCAGACATATAAGAGCTTGATTCACACCCCACCCAGTGAGGATGGATTCATCACCTCTTGAACTGGGATGGGAAGAGGGATTTATCTCAGAGATAAAACCCTGGCAGCTTCCCCTCACTCTGTCAGGACACATTTGCTTACCACGATTAAACGCTCAGCACTACCTTCTCCCACGCACACACAAGGAGGGGAGTGGGTGACCTCTCTTGCTTTCTCCCTAGTCACGCAGAGATGTTTCATTCTTTGAAAATGGTTGCTGCAGAGCACGATGCATTAACTGCATTACACCCTTTGTAAGAAATACAGTTCCTCCTGACATGAGGCGTTTTCCCCTTCAAGACACCTGTTCACAGCCCCATATCATGCAGGACCTTCTAAGGTTTGTTTGGCACAAACCGAAGCCAGGGAAAGGAGGATGCTGCCAGGACACACAAAAGGATTAGGGCCAAATGAACACTTGCTGACTCCCTGCTGGCGTTCCCGAAGTGCCTGCACTGTGCACAGAGAATCCTTCTCCCTCTTAAGAGCCAAACAGGTTACCTTCAAAGGTATCTGCCTCTCTCACACTGCTCTGCCAGACCGTTCTGGCTGGAGTTTCTGCCTTCCAGACCCATTTTCACTCCATCATAACACTACTGAACTTTTCCACGTTGAAAGTGCTAGATGCTTATCAGAAAAGGTAAAATACTTCTTATTCCTTATATGTAGGTCTACAAACCCACACAGAGCATGCCAGGATTTGCCCTGGGACACCCAGGAGGCGAAAGGCAGGGCAAGACATGCAACCGCCCTCATGGCACGGTCTCCAGAGTGGCGGGAGGGGGGTCAGGCAGCGCCTGGCTCCACAGCACCCACCTGTCCTTGACTCTGAGGATCAGCTGGTGGAACCGGTCCACGTGCTCGAAGCTAGCCTTGTCCGTCACTGAGTAGACTATAAGGAAACCATCTCCAGTCCTCATGTACTGCTCCCGCATTGCGCTGAACTCCTCTTGGCCTGCAGTATCCAGAACTAGGATAGAAGAGATGAAAAGTTTTTAGTTACTGTGAGGACCTGTGGCTGCTGTCACTGCTATGTGTCCTACACAGCCCTTCTGCCTCCGCTGGGCTTGGTCCTCTCAAAGGCTGAAAGATTTGACGAAAGCAAGTTGGATGGACAAGGTGTTTCCTTGTTACAAAGCAAAAAACACTCCCAGACCCCACTCATCACCGTGTGCCTACACTGGGAGTGGACGGAGGGGAAGAAGACTACGTGCATTTTACTTTCCGCTTCCAGTATCAAATACTGACCACTCAACTTGGGGAGTTGCTCCTCTGGCAAGATATGGCTCAAAGTATTTCGCAGCCCTGCATCATCCAGCTCTCTCTGTTCCCCGCATGGAAAAAGCCAAGACTGGAAGAGTAAGTAAATGCCAGTTTAAATGTCAGGGACAATCTACAAACTGCAGGTTGAAGCAGAGCTGGGAGACAACCCAGAGTAATAGCTACAAGCATTTTCCTTTTCTCAATGCTTGGATATTATTTCTACACAATTATGTGCTTTCAGAGCAAGACAGTACAGCCTTGAGGAACGCCCCTTAAATATTAGTCCCAAGTGGTGTTCTGATATTGAAAAGCTAGTTAGAACAGGTGGAAAAGCTTTAAGTGACTTGTATATCCTATATAGTGATTGTGTTTCTGTGCATTGACAATGCCTAGATCTATGCTCAAATCCCCTAAAACACCCCAGTTGTGGCAGCAACCCAGATGCTGTTCCCCACTAGGTTAACCTCCTTTCTAATGTGACCATAACTCACTGGTTCTCCACCACTCTGCCTCGCAGGGGGTCCCATCAGCTACATCAGGGACCACATGCAGAGCAAGCTACGCCAGCCTTCTGGGCAAACACCACATACTGATGCACATCATCAATGCCAGTTCTTGGGCCCCAGCTTCGTACACTGCCAGGATTTTGACTGGCAGGAGAAGGGTACAAGAGGAGTTAATCAGTTTAGACTATGCCAGTACAAACGCGGTATGAGCTCAAAATGCCTTGGCTGCTCAGAAGTAATAGTCCTAACGCATCGTAGTATCCTAGAGGCAAACGTGGGACCTTTATGACGACTGGGAATGTTTTCACATCCCAGTCAACTGGGCTGTGTGGGAAAACTGTTTCCACCTCCGCTGTACAGCCACAGCATTAGCATCTGCTGCCCACGAGTGATGGGGAAAGCCCAGGGCAGCGGTGGATGGAGACTGTGGCAGGAGCATCCTGCTGACAGAGCAGCAGGGCTTGATACGGGTTTTTCTAGTCTGAGCAGGCCCACAGTCCTAGCAAGATGTTCCCTGTAGGGGTAAGTACTCGGGCTGCCCCGATTTCCAGATGGGGCCAGGATAAAGCCCACTTTGCTGCTGGTGTTACTTGCTGAGTCAGCATGGGTGGCCACAGGTGGACATGCTGCATGTCACAGCACACCCCATGAGCCAGCCCACACCTTCACTGTATGTCTGGAGGAAAGGCAGCTATGCCGGGGGACCTGGAGACCTTACTTGGTGACGACAGGCCCTTTAAAGCCTTCAGCCTCATTCGTTTGCCTGCCCTAGCTGGTCTTGAATGCCTGTTTCCAGGAGCCTTTAAGGTGAAAGAGCTCTTGCAGGGACCCTGAGATTTAGGCTTGTTTGCTGAGTAGCTGGAGCTTGCCGGAAAGTCACGGGTGTCTTTTCATAGTCTTTTATCCTGCTTCTCTCCTCTAAATCTAGGAAACAAGGGTCTCAGCTCAAAGGCATCCAGGCTATTCTCAAGGACTGTACAAAAAAGAAAAAAAAGAAAAAAGACAAACAACCCAAAGACACTGCATGTGCTGGTGAATTTTTATGCCCTGGGCACAATTGCTACCATGGAATAAGGCCAGGACCGCATGGCTAGGATGGAAGAGGAAATTAATCCTTCCTACCCACCCAACCTGTAAGGAGAGGTTGGGCTGCCCTCATCCGACTCCTGCACCAGCTGGATGCGATGTCAGGGCAGGGCTGAGAGCTGACAACTAACACACACACACACAAACACACACTCCTTTCCCCTCTCCAACACACATACCCAACTTGTGGTGGAGTGGGACAGCTTCTTGCAGGGGGCCAGGCTCTCCTGCCCTCCCTCCCCCTGACACGGGGCAGGTGCCTGAGCACAAGCTGTGGGCAGGAAGGTGGAGATGGATGTGCTGTATCCTGCATGGTAATTTGCTTAGGGACTTCCCCTTGCTCTGGCACATTTGCAAACCTCCCATGAAACACGTGAAGAGCATCCAGCTCTGCTCTTGCACCCATCAACCCATCCCTAGCTGCTGCCCCTCCAAAGCTTTCCATCCCCTGCGAGAGGGCAGAGGACGAGCCCTGCGGTGGGGCTGTGGGCATATGTAAGGGACAGCACGGGGCTGCGCTCCTGCCACTCCTACCTCGCCTGGATCTTGGCCACTGCATCACACTAAACACAGGCAAAGCTGCTGTGTCAGCAGCTGCTATTTAAAGGGAATTCACTTGCAGCGTTCGTAGAAAGGCGAGCAAGTCCAGGCAGCATTTAAAATGGCACTTTGGAAATGCAAGTAAGAGACAAGCAGCAGTGAAGGTTAAGGTTAATCTCAGATGGGTTATTCATGCAAAATTAAGCATTATGTGGTTGGCCAGAGAAAGTTTTTGTTTTAACTTTAAATGTGCTCTTAAAGACACCGCCCCCCCCGCCATCCTAACAGTTCTGTGCTACATGACTTGTAAACAATCAGAGCAGAGAGCGCGATCTGGATCCTTCGTAGGCAGGACGGGACCACATCCTGGAAAGCATCAGCACCGAAAAAGGGCCAGATGCAAGCGGCTTTGCTTCTTGTGGCATAAGAGCTTCAAGAAGACTTATCTACAAAAGGGGGTAAGTAGCAAGGAGAAATCTTGAGAAGGTGAAACTGGGACGGTGGTTTGACTGGCTTCCCAAAGGGGTGAGGTGATTTAGGATGATAGCCAGCACTCATCTTCTTTTAAAACCCCCGTTTCTGCAGACAGGATGCCAGAAGACATAGAAATAATCATGAGCAGAGAAGAACTGCGAGCTCTCTCTTCCCCTGGTACACTTTAAAACCAGCAGCTGCCTCTTACTGGCAGTTGCCCCACTGGCAGTACATAAAAGCCAATGTGGAAACAAGGCTGGACCAAAGCACAGCGGGTTTCCCCTACCTCATTCTTCCAAGAACTGAAATCAGATTCATAGGCTGCGCAGCGCATGGTCAGGGACTTCCAACAGCAAACTTAGTGAAGTTTCCACAAACTTGACCGAAGAAGCAGCAAGGAGTGTTAACAAAAGCGTTTGGGTGAAGAGCAAGGAGAGAGAAGCCAAGGAATATGTCTGACGTAGGAACAGACATCCAAAGAGAGCAAAGCCATTTTACAGAGCTATCACACAATCAGCTGGAGACTAAACTAAGGGCAATTAGGCTGTGAGAGCCCAGCAGGGAGGTCTCTTGCTTCGCAGGTAAGAGACTGCTAAGCAAAGAGATGCCCTTTTCCACTTTCCAGTGGATGTGACCCCAACTGTTGTGATTAACTCCTTGCTCATTGAATCCTGCCCCCTTAGAGCTCTCCACACCATTTTCCTGTGAATCCTGATGGGTTAGGCAAGAGCGCGGCTGCTTAGAGAGCACTTCTGAGCAGACACAGGAGCCCAGGAATACACAGGAATTTGTGGCCCAAAATAGAAGCACTTGGTTCTTCCAGGTATTTTATGTGGCAATGCCTCTGCAACCGACAGTGCTCTGAGTGCCCATCCAGAGACACAGTCATGTAAATCTAAGCCAAGGGCAGAGACATACTATGAAATCTAAGTCACAGCATTGCTTTTTCTAGAGTCTGGGCTGGATTCAACTCAGATTCAAACACAGCCTTCCCAGCCTTCAGAGAGCTCAGATCTGGTTGTGCAGATGAGTTCCTCTTCTCTTTTCACACCTAGGCAAAATTCCCTCCTACGTCTTTATCTTTACATTGCTGGGCAGCTAGGTGTATAGATCAACTCAAGAGAGTTTCTCCACTGTCCATGGCATCTAAGGGGCCAAAGATGAACAGACAGGCAGGTTAAATCCATTTTCTATCCTTCAGCCCTTGGGTTTCACTGCCCGAATCGGACACTGGTGGCCCGTTCCAAGCAGTGACTGCACATTGCTGCAGCCAGTCCTGAAAGCAGCTCAACACGGCTCTTGGAGCACCTTGCCTTGCAGCATCCAGAAGAGTGGCTGCACACCGTGAAGCTCAGGGACAGGACGCAGTTGTTTGTGCCTGCCTTGATCTCATGCTTGGAAAGGTGAACACAATGTGTACGATTTGATTTTTGCAAGCGTCTCCAGTGAAATCCCTTTGGCTACATACATCCAGCACATGTGCAAGCCTTTAAGGAGCTGGATGAGTCAGCAGGCAGAGAGGAACCTGGGTTCACAGCGCCAGGGAGAAGAGCAGCACAAAGCAGCCTGACCCCAGGCGTTTTCTGCTTCTTCAGTGACTTCTTAATGTGAAATACAGGAAAAGTCCCTGGAGCAAAGCACAGAACTGGGAATGTGGCACTATCAGGGGACCGCTGACATCACGGGTTACAGAGCCAGACTCCTCTTGGCGCTTCTCTCTTCAAGTCTTGCTTCCCTCTTGGCACCGCAGCTCCGCTTCAAAAGGTGAGGCCAGAGAGAAACTCCATCCCCAGCTGCTCTGCAGCTTGGAAGGTAAGCTCAAGGGAAAACTTAACTTGAATTGACAAGTCAAACCAAAGAGTCTCAGGCTGAAGAAAGCCATCCCCACAGTCTTCATCTTCCTTCCATCAGCAGTGTGGTGGGAGAGGGCAGCTCCCATCAGACATTGGCTTCAGCTGAGGAACTGGTGTTCTGGGCGCTGAGCAGATGGGGTGCAGGGGTCACGGCTTATATTCCGTATTCCCACACCCCAAGTCACCCTGAAGAGCTATGAGGTGCCCGTGCTGTGCACAAGGCGAGGTAGATGCTTCACTTGGTTACTGATGCTTCTGCTCCTTCTCAGATATAGCCACACTGCCCCTGGCATGAGAGCTTTCCTCAGGGAAAAACACATGATGGGGAAACACTGGGGCTTTTATGAGCCCTTCTTCTGTGCCCTAACTAAATACACAGATGTTATAACATGGAAAACCCGAGTACTTGAATTCTTGCCCTTTCTTTAAGGCTTTTTCCTTAAAAGAGGGGCCTTCAGAAGAAAGGCTTCCACATCAATAAACAGAATAAAGATGCAAGCCCTTAAAGGAGCTCTTTCTCTAACAAAGGGCAAGTATTCAAAGCCTTGTGTTTTCCATGTTGCAACATCAAAATTTTCCTGGCAGGAAAAAAATCCCCACAACCCAAGACAAAAACCCTTCTTTCCAGGTTGCAAAATCCCAGCAATTAAGGGAGGGAAAATACTGTATACACAAATAAAAGAATGAAAGTACAAACTTAATTTGAATTTTAATTCTTTCAGTGACGCTACCCAAAGTTTAAATAAAAAAAAGAAAGCGAGTTGCAAACCAACCCTTCTGCCTGCAAGTATGAAGTGACCTTTGATCTCCCTCTGGCCTCCTGGCTGAATTGTTCCCAAGCTTCCTGAAGAGAAAAGCAGAAAAGCAGACAGCCTGTCCTGGGATGACTAGCAGCAAAAACCCTCGGCAAAAAGGGAGCATGGGAGACATGATTGGAAAGAGCAGAGAGGGAGCCCGCAGGAAGGAACGGTGCTTGGTGTTACTCCACAGGGGTGCACACCAGGGCTGTGCAGGTCCAGCCCAACGCAAGGGCACCAAGGGATTGAGAGGGGACTTGGGAAGAAGAGAAATAAAAAGGAAAACTGAAGCGCAGGAGTAGGAAGACAACTTCTAGGCAGTGAGAGTTTCATCTAAATCATACCAGGGGAAGGAAAGGGAAGAGGAGGGAGACCACAGCCTCCTTTCACCCAACACACAGGCACAATTCCTTGCTTTGCTGGTACCAACTGGCACAGCCCTACTCACAGCTAAGGGTATAGCCCAATTCATCAACGTGCCCAAGCTATGCGCTTGTGGCCATCTCTTCCTCTCCTCTTCCTCACCACCTTTTTATCTCTATGTGGTTTATGAGCCATACGGTATTTTGAACCATTGGGAATTTTTGCCGTATTAAGGTATTCCACTTTTGGCTTCATGTCCAGATTAATAATTCCAGACTGGCATTTTGCAGCTACACTAGAAGAAATCCTCTGCTAATTGCTAAGTTAGCCTGCACACAGAAAGGAGTGCACAAAATTAATGATAGCAACTCAATTGGAGAAACACCTAGTCAAAGCAGATTAACCCTGACCTCGACTTAATTCTGACCTGACGTGTGTATACGGCACCTGCGTGTGAATGCATTTAACCAAGCACATCACCGTCCTGACTTCCATATGAACAGCAGGGAATAAATGAAGATAACATATGCAGAGAAAATTGGAGGCTGATCTTAAAGCCTTGTTGGGGTGGCAGCAACTGAAAAAATGGGCTAGTCACAAATTGTCTGTGCATCCCTCATTCAGGTTAAGTGCCCTGTTCCACTCTACAACATTTGTCCTCCAAACACTACATCGATGGTCTTATAAAGCTGGCGTAAGGCCAACAATAAAGTATTTTTGGGTAGTGTTGGACTTGAACACACCAAGCACAGGTCCCACAATCTTCTGGGAGGCAGGGAACTATCATAGACACTTATTTCGTAAGAAAATAGACACAAAGCCAGAGAGCAAATATGTAAAAGAAGAGTCTGAACGTAGGTTTGGCTCCAAGGTCTAAAATCTGAAATAAAAGCCTATTCCGTTTAAGTTTACTTTCAGTGAGAGATTTCAGCAAAGGAAAAAAAATGCAAGTCAAACATTTCATCACGCTGCCAGTTAGTGCTAGTGAATAAATGTGGGTGGAGGTCTTCATGGAGGGAAGCCAAATGCTTTATGCAAGCTGGCTAGCACAAGGGTTATTTTTACAACATAATGCTGGTGCAGATACCAAATGCTAGAGATGCTTTGTACAGAACTGCTCAGGCAACAGCCTGGAACAGGGTGGGCTGTGTCTTCTTTTTTTTTTTTTATTAAGTTGTTGGATGCCAATGTATTTGGCTTTTTTTTTAAATTATTTCTGCAAACTTAGAAACTTATGGAGCCTCTCACGCTATATCCTCACTTGGTAGTCTCGTCTTCTAAAACTAGTTCCTATTTTTGGGGTGGGCAGCTTCTTCTCCCCACCAAGCACTGCATGAAACATCGGCTTGTAAAGGATTTGGCCATAAAGGACAACTGGAAAGTCTAGAATTTATCATGATGCATCTTTACCCTTCCTATCATGTTTGTCCCTAATTTTATACCATAAGTGATTCATGCAACCACGTGTAACCACAAGAGCAGCTGTCCAAGTATATGGTGATCTCCGAGAATGGCCCAGATCCAAAGCCTATGATGGAAAGCTGTGGCAGAAGACTCATGTGATAGTCAGTCTTTATGCCTTGTTTCTACTGGGCAGATGGGAAAGGCTCACATGCTCTTCCAAGCAAGAATACTGCCTTTCTTCCAAAATTCTGATCGTTTCTGCTTGTTGGAAAACAACCTCTTTCCCCAGTCCCATCCAGGTCAGGGTTGTTTTTTTGACTAAACAAAAATTCCAAATATTCAGTGAAAGATGCCTTTTCTACTTCCAAATAATTTAGGAAAAACAGGTTCAGCCAATACCAATGTGTACAGCAGCTGGCACTGTTAAATCGGAACATGGGGCATACCAGCGAAGATAAAGGTTGCTCATTTTAGAGGGCTGGCTCTGGACTAAAAAGAAAGAATGGGTTTAATTTACAGCAGGATTCGATTTTTCTTTTATACAATACTGGCATTTTAAAAATAAAGGTGCACAGGTACATTATGTGATTGTTAATTGAGAGCAGGTATCTCTGATGCAGATGACAAAAAGAGAAACATTTGGCCACCGATTTCACAAATATTCCCTTATATCAGTGATCAACTACTAACATATTTAAATGAACAACTGTTGGCAAGATTAAGTTCCTTGGGTTTTTTTTTTTTAAATACTGAGTAAAGGCTGTTCTTTAAGGACCTCAGGGCCATTTGTACTCACTAAATTGTATCTGATAAATCCTTAAGAGTGCAACTAAGGCCTCAAGTTTCCAGACCAAGCTTACGGTCTTCACAGCAACCCCCACCACCCTCCACGTTCCACCACTCATGCCAACCCCCCAGTTTTCTGTCTCCGCACACCAATGCACATGCAGAGACACCAAAGATCTTGAGTGCCTTCATGACGAGAGGATGGAGGTAGGAACTCGCTGCAAGTGAGGTTAAATTTAGTTCAGTTGTGTTAGTGACCACATACATGCACTTGTGTAATTAAGGCACAAAATATTTGCTTGCTTTTATGTACTACCTAATTATTGTATAAAGCCAAACAAAACTTGTAACATTTAACAGCAAGATTCCCCTTATGGCTGTGGTCAGTCTGTCTCTTGCAGCACAAACTAGTAAGTTGGAGCTTTAGGTAATATAGGGCTTTTTCCCCACCTGCAGAATCAAGATTTTTGGTTTTGGTTTTTTGGGGGGTTGGCTGGTTTGGTTTTTTGGGGATTTTTTTGGTTTTTGGTGGGGGTGGGGGTGGTTGGTTGTAAAAAAACAAAAGCAAGCCATTTTTCTTCAAAGAACCGAAAGATCTTGGTTACAGCAGCTCTCCAGGCGGGTACCCTACCCGTATTTAAATGAAACAGGTAACTAGATATGAAAACACCATGCCTGAATGATGGGAGTTAAGAGGTGTTACAATTCTTCACTGTCAGTGGAAGACAGTTTTGATTAAATGTTATAATCCTCATTCAGTTACCCACTCACTGTTATTTCCCAGGAGATGAGCCTAACCACAATGAAGTATCATTAGCAATAGCCACCTCACAGTGCCATAATTCACCCTTCGTAGAAGCCTACCCCAAATGTCTATGATGATCTATAGGTTTTCACGCTCCTGCAAGAAACATTTCTGTGCAGAACTGGAACCAACGCAACTGGAAGCAGAAGCTTTGCTGGAGGTCAGCTGCAGACCACGTGCCACAGCTCACAGGCCAGTTTGCACTCAAAGTCCTGGCAGCCCACAACAGAGTAGGAGGGATACAAGGGCACAACGCGCTGTGGGAGGCACTGAGGTCTATTTGTGCTCATGCTCAGCTAGAATGGAAAGGGGACCATGAGAGTAGCTTGCTTACCATCAAGAATTGCCCATTGCCCGTCTATTTCCGTGTGCTTCAGGTAGGAGTCTTCAATAGTTGGGTCATAGTCCGGCACAAAAATCTTCTGGAAAAACTGAATGGTGAGAGCACTCTTCCCCACGCCACCGTCTCCAACCACCACCAGCTTGTACGTGGGGAGGTTTTCGCTGGGAACGGCACTTGTAGCCATGCTTCCAGTGTACTAAACCTGCTGGAGAAAGAGATCATCTCTGATCGCTTGTTGGCAATGAAAAGAGGGCAACATGCACAAGGCAACTTTCACCTGGTGCCGAAGACGTGAGGATAAAGGCAGTACTGCAAGGCAGCATCCCAGGGGTTTGCCTTGTCTTTACCCCCTCCCTGATGCACTCTGACATCCAAAGTCCTTTTGGACAGGAGCTGCAGCATCTGCCCTCCCCAACAGCTCTACCGCAACCCAGACCCATCGCTTAGAAGTGCGGACAACCCCACAGCTGTGGCTTGTTTACTCCTGCCTCATCTACAAGGATCCCAAGTGAAGAACTTGCCACCAAATGCATGTGCAAAACTTTTGTCATCTGAATAGCTTTCCTATAGGGGCTGAGCCCATGTGGCCATGCCAAAAATCACCCCAGGTCAGCGCAGCTGTCAAGTTCCAGATAATTTCCAGTTGCCAGTGACCAAATCCCATTGAGAAGCCAGAGCCTTGCTATTCTTCACTGCTTAACCCGGGGTACAGCATGTGTTATGTCCAGGGGCCAGATCTGCTGGCAGAACTGGTGGTGATGGATGAAACCAGAGTTAAAGGTCCAGTCCTGGCTCTGCTGGCAGACAAAAATGCACTTAGCTGCTTTCTTCTCCCTCGTTTTCAAGTTTGAGAAATAAAAACAAGAAGGCAGCAGGCCAGGAATGACAGGTGTTTTTTGTTTTGCTTTTTAAAAAAAAAAAAAAACACACCCAACCCTGCCGTGGCAGGAAGGCTGGTTTCTGTGGCTAAGACAAAACCCCGAGGAGCACGAG
>NW_008794888.1:7938094-7951181 GCF_000699145.1 Aptenodytes forsteri | reverse complement strand
AGGAAGGCTGGTTTCTGTGGCCATGACACAGCCCAGAGAGCCAGGAGAGCAGCTTCCCCTGCAGCATGGTCACACCACTCCCCTCATCTCGGGTGAGCCACGGAGGAACTGACTCTTCAAAGAAAGAAGAAAAAAATTCACCAGCTGGAACTGGGCAACAGCACACGTGTGGAGAAAGGAGAAGAGGCAGCCATTGCTGAACGGCCCATTTCAACACTCAACAGCAGCGACCGCTTATTTAAGAAGAAGCCAGGCGAGCGGTTTTGTATGTATGCTGCAGAAGGCAGTGCCCTCCACCTGCCTGCCACACATGGGCAACAGTGATGCTCACTCAAATCGCATGGGCAATGGGTGGCTATCTCCCAATTTGAATGGCCATTGCATTTTCTGGGAGGTTTTTCAGATAGTAAAAAAGTAAAATAAAATAAAAAAACCCATCCTAATGATACGGCTCAAGAGAGGGCAGTTGATTTCCTTGGTATCAGTTTTCTTGACGCAAGCCATACAGCGCGGGAGCAGCTGTGGTGACACTTTCTGCAGGCACCTGCTCCCATCCATTTTGGTTTTCCCATCCCTTTTGGTTTTGCTTGTGCCCTTCTGGCTGCAGGCGCTGGCTGCGGTCAGAGCTGAGGTGGGATGAGGACTGCTCTGGACTACCCGCTCTGGGGAAGCCTCCATAAACTGTCGGCATCCCGATCGGTATCCCCACTTCCCCACACAAGCTTTTGGAGGCTCTCCCAATAACCATAGGGATTTTTCTTCATTAAGAAGAGGACTTAAACTTTTTCATTCTCAGAGACCACCGAGCAAGGCCAATGTGCTTGGTGCTGCAGGCTGACCCAGGTGGTGCTTAGGAGCCGAGACTGCAGGGCTGCTGCGTGCACAGTGCAAGTTGAGCCACCAACTAATATAATTTTATTTCAGCCTATAGTATAGAATTTTTTTTTCCAGAAATTCTTTCATTTTTATATTTTCCAAACAAAACACTTTGACTCTTCATTTCCAAAGAGGCCCAAAAGCCAACTTGGACCATTTTTCAAACAGACAAGAGCATAACCCCCTAATGGTTTGATTTCATATTGAAGAAGATATCAGACTTCCAAGTTTATTTTCTGGTTTCTCTAGTCCCTTTCTCCTAAATCACTATTTCAGTTTAATCCAAATTATTGAACCATAAAGGCACTTGCTTGGGGGTCCCATGTTCCTTACTGTATCCTGGAGACCCCATCCAGAGAAAGGGCTTTTCACAGTCATTTCACAGCTCTACTAACCAGTTTTTCTTCCCACTACATACCCACCTTCCCACGCATGCGGGCAAGCGCATGAAAGGAGACAAAATAAAACCAGTTGTGAACATTCACATTTGAGTTTAAGTTTTACTTACGGGAAAAAGATCCTCCGGCCAAAGCAGCTGTATCTGAATTTGAGCTGTAATCTAAAATATAACCCCCAAAACGTTCGTTGTCAGCAGGTGACCTGAGGCATGCCGTGAGAGCACCATTCAAACCACAGCAATGCCCAAAGACAGTATCAAGACAATGAAACATGAGTGATTTACCCTATGCTTTTTCTGTCCACAAAGTAGGCATGAGAACAAGGTCTTCTTGCTATTTCTTGCCTCTGATCACCACACCATAATCCAGCTAGTGCCAGGAGGACACAACTCCGGGAGTTACATTCCCACCTACAGTCACAGCTCAATGCCAAAAGAGAAAAACCCTCAATTTTTTAAATGAGGAAATCTCCTCTCCTCCATCCTCCCCAGCACCATGTTATGTATGATGACAAGGTACAGCTTACACTTGAGGAACTTCTGCAAACACAGGAGTAACTTCCCATATGCATAATCTGTATGTTGTGCAGGTTAAATGCCTTGACCCTTTCTCCTTGAGCCAAATGTACAGGAACTGTCTTAGCTTCTCCTCTAAAAAGAAAACCCTGTAAGAGGGAGAGAGAGGGTGATCACAGAGGTGAGATCGCTGAGGCTAATAAGAACTGCAAAGGCCTCTTGTGCAAGTTGAGACAAGCCAAAATTTTCAGAGCAAGAAGAAACATGATCAAGTCTGCTTGTTTCTAAACTATCTTTGGAGAAATTCTTGAGAATAGCAAGAATTTCCACTGCAAGCAACAGCTGCTCCAGCAGCTGGGGAGAAGGAGACCGAGCACCAGCTGAGACCTCCACCAGTCTTATTGCAGTTCCTCACCTTAATCCCAAGGAAAAGTTTCTTACCCCCATTTTAGGGAGAGTAAGCAACTTTCTCGTGTTTAGAAGATCACATCATGAACAAGCAGTATGCTTGGCTGGATAGAAACCTATGAATTTCAACTAAATTTCTCATTTTTCCTTGGAAGACCAAGCTTTCTTTCCACGTAACCCCGCTAGGGCCAGACGATCCTCACAGGCTTTTTAGGACAGAGACCCTGGCTAAAACCCTGTCCCCCCCAACACATTTGACGACAAGTTTTTGCTTTGCCCATCGCCAAGATTTCACCCCATCCTTCTTTACACAGAGGAGCGGCTCTGGCCGGGTGCTATGAAAGGCCGATTGTTACTGACATGGAGGGGGACAGGCCACGGATGTGAAAACCATATTCCGTTTGTGCACGGTTTTTGACCTTATCACAAAACCACAAGCTACTGCTCAGCAGACAAGTGTTACATTTTCATTGACATTTAGTACCAGCCCCTTTAACTTGCTCCTAAAAAGCCTCGAGCTTATCTTGCATGAAACGCTCCCCAAAGTACTAGGATAATATTTAGCCCATTGTATAAACTGCGACTCTGCCCAACATGCTTATGGGTTGAATCAGGGCATTTGCTTCCTGTCGTTTCCAGAAGTTTGGTCATGCTGTACGTCTAAGCTACCAGACTGAGTATTATGTAGCCTGGGGAGAAACAGCAAGAACTGAACTGAAAAAAAATAATTAAAAAAAAAAAAAAAAGTCAAGCACTGTAGGCTGGTTTGTTGAGCACAACCCCCCCCATATTTTAGGTGATGTTAGCATGAACAGACGAAAACTTCTATTGCGTGTCAAAAGGCAGTAAGTTTATATGTTTCTGTAGGGCTGTTTCTACTGCTCATGGAAACACTCCTCCTTCTACTGAGATGGCAAGTCCCGTGCTCCCAACATGCAGGCACGTAATGCAAACCCTCTGAAAGCCAAGTACATCAATCCCTCTACACCTCCACCTGCCCTGATAACCAAAGCAAGAAGACAGCTCATGCCTTGATGAGATTATCATCTAAACCAGCCAATAAATCAAACCTTAAAAACAACATATGTCACCTCCTGAAAAACATTAAACACTCCCAAAGGTGTGCAGAGCTTCTGTGCCAGCTGGTTACATTGCTACGGGCAAGCGCACAAGACTTGGGCTGATTTTCATGTGTTTTTGGCAAGAGTACTGACACAGTCCTCCTTAGATGGGAGCAAGAATAAGTGTGTTTGCTGTAGATCCAACTGAGAAACACGAAGCACAGATGTTTTTATCTATTGTCTGAATACAAAGCAGCATGTGGTAATACACTAATAAGCTCTGATGATAATCATCTTACAACTTATATAGTTGCTTATTTTGAAGGAGCCAAGAGAAGGATCCATAACCTACACTGACGAAAGCTGTCAGGGCTCTGGTTAGGCCACTGGAAGGGGGCTGATTTATACCACCGTCTTCATACACACCGGCAAGATGTGTGTCCTGGCAGCACCAGCCAGTAATGCTGAGACAGTCAGAAATGTGGCTACTTTTGGGGTAGATGGCAAGGAAAAAAGAGAAACACTGACCCAAGAGTGTCACTGAGGCTGAGCCTCCTCTGCAAAAAGGATTTCTTATGGAGGCAGAATAAACTCCATAAAACCCCATTTACCTGTCTGGACGTGGGGATGGAGAAGGGCTGAGCTATCCCCTTGGAGCAGCCAAGTAATATAAAAACACCAAAGGAATTCAACTCAGTTTGTGCAACTGGACCCCCAAGCCCCAACGGGTCACCACAACATAGAGGTAGTGTATCTAATCCCCATCCTCATTGCAAAACTTGCCCTGAATGCAAGTGGGACAGATCTCAGCTTGTGCAAATCATTGTAATTTCTGTTCATCAGAGCAGAGGTGTGGCCACATACCACAATAATAAAATTGACCCCAGATATTTGATATTCGATGTGCGAGCACCCCTATCCCCGGTTCCAGCTCTGCTCTCCTGGAGGCAGAACTCCTAGGGCAAAGCCATTACAGCAGGTAAACGAGCTCAGAACCAAGCCCTGGATTTGCAAGGGGGGGTTAGTGCAATTAAAGACACCGGCTCCCTGACAGAGAAGCCCAGCATGACAGTGATTTACGGTCTCCATGGCAACACGTGACACAAATCGCTTAATTCTGTTATGAAACCTCAAGAAAAAGCTGCAGCAGGGTCTGCGTGGGAACCACCAGCACCCTCCTCCTCTGCTGCAGCTCTCCAAAACTGACAACTTCAAGGAGCCTGAGGCTGCTATAGCAATAGGCTGAGATTTAGCATATACTTAGGTATACGTATTTGTGCTGACCAATTCCATCAGCCCGTGGCCAAGGGAATTTTTCTATCATCGGCTTGCTTTGGTGCATGGATAGCTCTTCACATACACCCTGCCAGAGTTCTGCGTACCTGAAGACACCAACCTCACCTGAGGCCGAGGAAGACTATCAGCCACCGAGGCTGCCAACTACTCCTACAGTTGCAGTTAATAACTCTTCCTCTAGCCACAGCTCACTCGATTACGCCCTCTTACCCGGCCGCTTTGCAAGCATTAGCAGCTCCATGCAATGCCTCCAGGGCTGAAACTCTGCAAGATCTGAATACTTCCCTCTCTGTTCCTCTTGCAGGCTGCTGGCTGCAGCCACACAACCACCACGACACACCCAGAGACGCTCGCCAGGTACCAAAATAGTTCAGCCTTATGTGTTGCAGGCAATCCCTTGGACTGGGAGCTACTGAGAACCCTTGAAGCATGGAATGTGCCCTTTTTGGAGGCAGCTGTCTCCCTTGAGTCATGCTGATCAGGACCAAATGAAGTTCAGGAATTTCTCCTTCAAGTTGGCGTGACCGTTTCCCAAACCTTCAAAAGCCAAAGGACCCGTAGGTGTATGAACAACCACCGCCAACTATTATTAAATAAAGATGATTAACTCTTAGCCAGGTTTCCTCCAGTCTGTCAGATTTCCTGCCCGGTCAATGCCTCAAAAAGGACACACCAAGCCAAAGCCGGGCCGCGTGCAAGTCTTCAGTGGGAAGTCAGCATGGAAGAGATCCATGTGGGAAGCCAGAGCCTGACGCCCTTTGTAGTTCTGGCATTAAGTTGTTCAAAACCCAAGTGAAATTTCAACTCTCTGAGGTTTTCTAATAAGGAGGATCCTGCCAGGTGAGAGTGCTCTCAACTCCTATCAGCTTCCAGGAGATCTGATGGAGCCCAGCACCTGGCAAGACCTGCACAGGAAATTACAGGCATTTCCTTTTGGAGCAGTGATCAAAGCACTATCAGATTGCTACTAAAGAGGAGAAAAAAAAAGTCATAAACCCATCGTTGTTTAAAAATAAAATCCTCAACCCAGCAATAAAGAGCTGCAACCGGTTGGGCTTTGAATATGGGGGATGTAGCTGTGGGTCCTGGAAGCGGCCTCGTGAATTCTCCTCCAGCGCAAAAAGATGCTGTACCCCAAGGGCTGCACTCCCTGAACTCCTCACCAGTTTCCCGGGCCAGCCAGACCTCTTCTCCTTTTCACCCAAGATCACATCGCCTCCCCCACTGCACAGATGCTGCTCAGATTTACTGTAGAGAAAGAAAACTCACCGGGGGAGTAATGAAGCACTTGAGATTCACACAGAAGGCAGCTAAAGGCAGTAGTTGCCTGATGAATACTTGGTAGTTATTTCAGGAAACGTGGAATTATAGCCTGAACAAATAATAATAATAAAAAACCACATCACTGGAAATTGCTTAGGTGGTAGGCGGCCCCCCTGCCTCCCCCTGCTACGAATCCTTAAGCGATAAGAAGGAGCCCTTGCTGTAGCACTGAGCAGCAGCCTTCCCGTGGCCAGGATGGGCTCAGGGGCTCACTCGTATTTACTTGGAAGCACGTGCTTGTTGGTGTCTTGATCTGCTGCTGTAAATGCAGCACAGCATGCGTCAATCATATTGACAAATGTCATCCAAAATGAACTCCGCTTCCCTCCCCCAACTCCTCCTCCACCTCCCACAACCACTCCATTAATCTTCAGCCTGCTTCTCTCGGTGATTTAGTGCCCTTTTCAAAATACGTAAGAAGATCCCTGTCACTCTGACAAGCCAACACTCAGATGCAGAAGCCAGATTTTTTTTTTTAAATTAAAAACAACACTTAAGTCAGATTTGGGTCATCTGTAGAGTTACAGCACTGCCACGACCAGTTTTGTAGGAGAATCCAGATAAGCGACCAGAAAGCAGCTATGCGAGATCCATTCCCGTATCTCTCAGACCTCGATTAAAACTGTACGGTTTCCAGTTTAAGGGTGTCCACTGGAGGCTGATCCAAGCCTTTTGCTAAGGCGTGAAATGAGAGCATCCCTGTGCATTAGACTGGGGCCTGAGGAAGCAGATGGCTCAGCTACTTTTACTTCCATCACTTCTGTGTGTTTAAATCCACCATCCCTTTCCTTACTCATTTACTTCCAAAGCCCTCGGGAGACATCAGGGGATGACAGATTTCTGTATTACTCTTGAAAATTCTTCGCTAGTGAGGCCAGGAATGCCTCTCCTGTGTTATCACGGAACTGATGAAGCTGACCTAAACAGATTGTAGCAAAAAATCAGATAGCCAAGATGTTCCCCTGCCCTGCCCAGCCAGAGATAACACAAGAACAAATTTACAGTGGAGGAAGCGGCTTCGAATTCCAATAGCTGCCCTTCCTGCTCGCACAATCCCTGGAAATGGGCAGCTTCCCTCCTACACATCCCAGTCTGCTGACACGCCAATATAAAGACCCCAAATCCACTGCCCTCGGTGGTTTTGCTGCTCTGTTATACTGCTCAGCAAGGTTTCCGAAGCAATAGCCCAGCGCTGCAGCAGCGCTCAGTTTGCAGCCAGACGCTCTGCTGCCTGCACGTGGCCCTGCTGCTGGTGATGCAGCCAGATGTGCACGGCACAGCCAGATGTGCACGGCACGGCCCTCCCGGCCTCTGCTGGCATTGCCCTGGGCAGGCAGAGTGGTCCATGCGCCGAATTCACGCACCGCAGAGCTGGGGGGGGGATCCCGAGCTGCACCGAAAACTGCCTAGCATGGACTCACAGCTTCACCCTGCATTCCCCACCGCAGCCCCGCATCCCCCTGCCAAAACAAGGCGTGCTTGATAGTATCCTGACCACGCTTGCACCTACCCCCCACCCAGCTCCTTGATGGCTCATTGCACTGTGGTTTTATGGACCTCGTGATGTGCACAGGGCAGGCATGGCTGAGCCAAAGCACAGAATACACGGCACCTACGGAGGCTTTGGAGGTGGTTTATGGATAGAAAGGGTACAGGGCCATCTCATTCCAATCACCCTCCTGCAAATCCATCAATGCATTTGGCTCCAAGTTTGTCTTCCAGTCAGGCTCAATTTGGTATTTAATGCTTTTTACATCTCCAGGGTTGCTACAGGATGTCTTTTGGGATGTAAATGGCTTTTTAAAGACTCCCTTCCCTCCTGGCAAACACACTTTGCATCTCTTCAGGCAGCTGTGAAGAGCTGAAGGCTGCGGAGGTCCCTGCTAATAGCATTTTCATGCGGGGATGGGTGAATCCTGTCAAGTCCATGACTGATGCTGCCAGAGCTTTTTGGGGGAGATCGAGGAAGGTGAGAAGAGTGGGGATGTCCAGGCTATTTCCAAAACCTGTGCTCTACTGCAAGTCTTCTCCAAAACTTGACTCATGATTATGTCCTTTCTAGGCAAAAAGACTATTGTTGTCCATATTCTATGGAAAAACAGACAGCTCACACGTTCCCTCTCTGCATCCCACCGCCCCCTGGAATTACCTGTGAGCTATGGAGCAGCACAGATGTTTCTGCAACACTTCTATACCCCAGGGCACAGGGCAGGTTTGTAGGCCTCTTTGTCAATGTTCCCAGGCTGCTGGGTTGAGGACAGTCCTCCTGGTCCCCCACAGCTCATTTAACAATCATTTACAGGTACAGAAGAACACAGAGCATGCTAGTCTCTGACGCTGGAGCTTTAGAAGAACTTCACCAGAGTGGAATTCAGAAGATGAAGGAACAGCCATCTCCCAGGTTTACCCAAATACCATCTCACAGGTTTACCCAAATAGGCACTTTGCAGATTTTAGGTACAATTTCATGACTCTCAATCCCAGAACCACGTGGAAGGCTATTTTCCAGGCATTTCCCGGGTCCGTGTCATTACTCTGTCACTTGGAAGACTCCAAGATCTCATCACTGGCCCAGGACCCGTAACAGTAATTTTTTCCAGGCTCGTTGCAGTGTCTGCCAAGAGCATGTGCCTCTTATTTACGTACAACATGCTGGGGAGGCGACTCCGTACTTG
The DNA here is from genome assembly GCF_000699145.1 of Aptenodytes forsteri. NCBI lineage: Eukaryota > Metazoa > Chordata > Aves > Sphenisciformes > Spheniscidae > Aptenodytes > Aptenodytes forsteri. The sequence continues at coordinate 7,942,629 of NW_008794888.1, read as the reverse complement.
GCAAATCCAACAGGCTTGTCTGAAAGAGGAGCGTGGGCAGAGCTCAGGGCTGGGTACCGGGGTGAGGAGCAGAATGGGTGGGATGCACGGCCCCCTCCTCCGCCCCACTCATGACGACCCGCAGCTGTGCAAGGCCACAGCATCCCTGTGAACTTGTCTGAGAACAGGGTGCACGTACACTGCCAACATCCCAGCCACGGGCTAGGCCAACCCCACTGTCTCTTCTCAGCCCTTCTCTTTGGCAACCTGCGCGGCTGTCAGCTCCCTCCCTTGTTGTCCTCCTCCTGCTCCCTGCCAGCCTGGGCAAGCCCTCCTGGTGGCAAACTCACACCTTGATGCTCAGACCAGCGGGCAACTGGCTTGAGGAAGAGAGTTTACCCATGCGTGACTCAAGTTCTCCTTCCCGTCGAGAGCATTTGCCCTGCCAGCACCAGAGAGAAGCATCCCACAAGGATACCCCTTTGGAAAAGATGTACCGGGGTCCCAGCCGGTGCTGCTCAGTACCTGTGCTTTGCTGTTGAATGCTCAAGTTTCTTCTCAGGTGTCACGAGTGGACAATTTCATGTATCAAAGAGCAGCAGCTGAAAATCAACACATCTTTGAAAACACCGTATGGGTCAGCTGACCCAACTTCAGACCCCTGTGGCCACCCCTCACCCCCCAGTTTCAGCACAGACCTGCATCAGGATACCCTAAGCCTGTTCCTTCTATGCTCAGTCTAAACGCTCTGCCTCAACTTTTAAGCCATTCAACTTGCAGCCGCGTGGGAGGGTATATATGTACATTCATTAACACCTCCATTATGCCCCATGGTTTGGCAGGTGGTGCTGCATTATGGATTTAAATAGTGCCAGGAAGTGAGTCTACAGCACTTCACTGGATTAGCAGGCTATGGGAAATCATACCTCAAAAGTGTTTTGCACTCTCGTGAAGCACCTCCAATGAACGAAGCAACAGCAGGGCTCCAACCATCACTACCTCTGTGCAATCACATCAGAAATTCACTCACAACTTCAAGAAAAGATAAACCCACTCAAAAATCAATTGCCATTTGGGAAAAAAAAAAGAAGAGAAAAAGCAACAGCAGAGTCTCTCCCCAGTTGAAGAAAAAGGGAGAGGCACACCCTCTGCTGCCATCGCCACAAAGCATCTTTCACACACACCAAACAATAACATCTTCTGATTTTGCCCTATAAACCGGTTCTAGCATTCACATGGGACAAACACACCACACACGGTCATACTCATTTCAGTATATATTCAAGTCAGCCTTGAAGGTACTCAGCCTCCCAGTGCCCGACGCCAAAGATGATGCCTTCTGTCTAATCATCGGGCTGGCACTAACAGATTTCTAGAAACTGTGCAGTCAGATTCCCCAAGGGGATGCTGTCCTGGAGGAATGACGAGATGTGCTGGGCTACACCTGACCATCGAGGAGCTCCCTCCCCACAGCAATGCAGACAACAAACACACCACTCAGCATTGGTGAAGGAGTGGGTTAAGGACTTTTGACGGGACAAGAGGATAAAACATTGGTTAAACATAAATATCACCACATTTCTTATCATTTACTGAGGCTGGACACACTCACTTTTCCTTAAATGTGAGTGGTACTACGTGCAGTTGTACCTGCTGTGGTAGAGAGCACTGGCTCCCACAGGCGTACAGGACTTCTGCTTTACCTGGGCAATGGGAAAGGTCGTTTCACGTAAGACCACATGTGAACTGAACAAAGCAAAGTAACTGGACAAAGTTTCTGAGTCTAGACTCTCGAGGTTAAATCAAGAGCTGCTTTCAATGAATCCCTGGTCCTTGATTAGCTCTTCCAGAGCATTGTTTTGGTTCAATTACTCTGGTCTCCTGTGTGAATAGGTTTCCTTGCTCAGATTCTCCTGAGTTTCAATCCCCTACAGACCTTGGCTGAGAAGTTTCATAGAAATGTTTAGGGTCTACCATCAGAGCCCACGAAGATCCATGTTTTTTTCCTTCCATCCACCACACAGCTGTGAAGCACAGCTATCCTGCTGCAAAGTCCCAATGAAGTCAAGGCATCAAGGTCTTTTCTCAAAAATAGTGGGATGCAGCGCTGTGTTGCTCTGACCTTATGGTAGATCTCATATGCCATTCCTATGCCTGTATAGTGCCATTATTTTTAAACACCAAGCAAAGAGATGCTAGCCTTAGTCTTGGCAACTCAGGTACATCTCTCATTTGCGTCACATTTTAAATATCAGACTCACAGAAAGAGCAAGAAATTTGGATTTGGCCCTTCTTTGAACTGCTGGGTTCTCCCTAAGGGACATTCACTCCATGTAGGGGTCTTTTTCATGTGCTTCAGTACATTCAAGGACACTGCAAAAATAAAATTTTAACTGAAAGGCAATATATATCCTTATGTTTTATCTTGACCTTGTGAGCTATGAAACAACATGGGATGGTTTACCCTGACGGTGTCTTGACATGTTTCTGCATATAAAATTCTCTCTATTAAAAGCACAGATAGAGACAGCATGGATTGCAGCCACTTGGAAAAAAAAAATAAATAAAGCCCCAAAGCATTAAGGGCTGGTAAGGGACAAGATTACTTTCATCCTGCCACAGCATGTTTCAATTTAACCACTGCATCTCTCAGCACTTTTGGTTCATACTCTTTTACCACACAGAGACACAAGTTTGGTATATGCCCAGCCTTAGGAAAGGGAAATGGTATTTTGGGTCATCAGCTCCACCCATCGTGTCCACCCACCCCTCCACCCAACAAGGCTTTTGAAGTGCACTGGTCTCAAACAGGAGCGAGAGCATATTAGCCTGGGGTCAGGAGGGCTTGGGAAAACGGAGAGCTCCTGAGGTTGGGAGGCATTTTAGAAGCTTGTTGGGGCCATGCAGCTTCGTCCGCGAGTCCCTCACCTCCCGTTGCCCACGAGGACACTCTGCCCAGGGCTGCCTGCCCCTCTGCCCCCACCACGGCCGCTAGCAGACACTTCCTTACCTCCTTCCTCAGCTCCTCGTTCACTACCTGGAAGGTGGCAGACCTCCACCCACCACCTGAGTTCAGCAACCCTTCACCTCTTTGGCTTAGATGGCTCCTCTTTGTCCCTTCCCACCTCTCGGCTAGACCTGTCCACCTCTTTGCGAGCCTTCCCAAGTCCATGCAAACTGCAACTACTGTTATTTTTCTCTATCTTTTTTCCCCCAAAACAGATGAGGCAATCTGACCTCCAAACTAGAGAATTGCTCCCAGTGTTTTGTGCAGCAAAAGGATTTACTCTCACACTGCACAAAATCAAACAGATGCTTCAACACAGCATACGCCTGAAAACATGATTTTGCTCCTTTGCTTCGACAACCTAACATATATTCCCATATTCTTGTGAGGCTGGTATGTAAACAACAGGGAGTGACTTGCTGTGCTCAGGAGACCTTAGAAAAAGAGTTGTATTTCTCTGCCCTCCCGGGTCCAGTAAGTCGTCCTCCTGAGGTTCAAAGAGTTTCTGAAGCTCCTAATTTAAAAATTCAAGGAATAAAAATGGGTTGCTGGAGATCTTTACCAATACCAAAGTAGATTGAAACTGTTCTGTTATTTAATAATTCAAATCCCAGATGCTTAATTAAACAGACTTGCTACATTGCAAAAAGAATAAGAAATTATATATCCCCTTAGAAAACTTTGCCGATTAATATGAAAGACTTCTCATGCTCCACAGGCATTCAGTCCAAGTCAAACTTTTGAAGATGAAAAGATGATTGACTCCACAGCTAAATCTCACATAACAGAACACTCACAGCTCGCAGAACAGGGGTGCTGCAGCATCTCCTGAGCATCTCTGGGCCGCATGGAGCCATTTTGCAGAATGCGCAGAGGAAGCAATGCTCAGTAGAGCATTTTAACAGAGCTTTTCAGACCAGACCAAACCTCAAGAAAAGCAAATGGTCTGCTCAGGTCCTCATGCTTGCTATTTTGCCTGTTTGCAGATTAAATTTAAAAGCATCCACCGCATGTGGAAGAAACAGAGAAGTCTCTCTCCAAGCGCTCTGCCCTTGAGCTACAAAATATTTTCTGAGGGAAGAGCTGCAAGTACTCATTCAAGTCCACCTCATCACTATGGCTCATTGCAACCTTTGGACCTTTAATCCAGAGTTACGATCCTTCATCAGCTACCACCAAGGTCTCTTCAGGTGGAAGCAAAGCACGGTGTGCACAGGATGGGCTCAGGCAATACCTTGTTCTCCAAGGACGGTTATGTCATATGTAGACTTGTGGCTAGGCAGGTACCTAACAGCGAGATCATATGCTACTCAGAGCCACGATGGCAATACTTGATGTTGCACTGTCATTTCACAAAAACAATTCGCAACAGCTTGGGGTTTTGGCAGAGCACTAGGGCATGTGCTAGTCTTCAGATCCTCTTCAGGGATCTGCTTGGTAGAGTGCCAGGGGACAAAGCCCTGGAGGGAAGAGGGGCCCAAGAAAGCTGGCTAATAGTCAAGGATCACCTCCTTCAAGCTCAGGAGTGATGCATCCCAACAAAGAAGAA
>NW_008794888.1:7926701-7935731 GCF_000699145.1 Aptenodytes forsteri | reverse complement strand
TCCCAGAAACATTCAAGGTCAGGTTGGACGGGGCTCTGAGCAACTTGATTTAGTTGAAGATGTCCCTGCCCACAGCAGGGGGGTTGGACTAGATGACGTTTAAGGGTCCCTTCAACCCAAACTATTCTACATTTCTATGTCTCCTCCTCCTCCTCCTCGGTTAGCTGGGGACTCTTGGCCCCACCAAATGCCAGCAGCCATCAAATCAACCTCCAGTCTGCAGCTCGGCAGTGAGCACTCCTGAGCCAAAGGGATTCCTTCAGTCATCTCCCCCTTCCTGGTTCATCACCCCACAACACAAGCCCTGTGAATGCCCTTGATGACTATTTCTGGGATTGAATGCTGGGTACTGAATAACGTCTTCCCCATGAGTCCTACTTTATAGATGTTCCCCACCCGGCAAGTCTTGTACTTACACTGGTGGCACTGATACTTCCATACCAAGTATTACACAAGACATTAGCTACATATTTTCTGAAGATCACAATCTCCACTAAATTGCCAGCTGTCTATGCAGACCACTCAAGAGCTATCTGGGTATGTTAAGTACAGATGACAGACCCGATAACAGTGTCTGGATGCGCCTGAAAGATTAAATTCCATCTGCATCCTGTTACTTTTTGTCATTTCATACCTTTTTGGAGTCTTTCTGTGTCACAACAACCAACTGGTAAAGGAGCTTGTATCACAGGCTTGCAAACTTAAGAGAAGAAAATACTCTAAATGCTTTTTTGGAGTGACTGGGTACCTGGAGACATGCTACAGGGGATGTTTTAGTAGCTCTTTAAGTGGGAAGGCCAGTTCAAGAAAAAAAAGGAATGGGATTCCCACTGCATCAATGTCCATTAACTTCCTTTTGAATTGGGTTGGGTGGGTCTTTGTTCCAGCTATTGTATATCAGACTCACCATTAGGCTTTGTGCTTCCAGCAATGCAAATAACAGATCTCTATTCAAAAGCTTTTCAACCCCTCTTACTGTTGCAAGATGAGCAAGTATTTGTTTCCACAAACCAGAACCAGGCTTACACCATTACAGCCTTTTCTGTTTTCCAATGTACCCCTGAAAAAAATATCAAAGGAAGCTTAATATGCTCATTTTGATACTGATATGACCGATTCCTAAAAAAGCAAAACAAAAAGCCCAATAAACCTGAGGACTTCACTTTAATGATTATTTTCTGCTCACTTAAAAAACTCCTCCTCTGAAATAAGTGGGCAAAACAGACGAGCTGCAGAGCACCTTGTTACCAAATCTGCATTTTCCGGGCACACTGTGCTGTCTGGGTTTGTTCACAGTGAGTCCATCTCCATCCTCTGTTCTTGGCCCACCCAGCAGAGAGGCCCCAATCCCAGTCCCTCCTCTACCTGCAACCGGAGCTGAGCCATGGTAGCAAGCTGAATTCACTGGCGCTCTCAAATAGAACAGTATTTCATTAAGGAACTTTTAAATAAACAAACAAAAACCAACACTTGCACTTCATAATTAAGTGCAAGCCAACTGAATTAGTGTCAAGATGTGCCATAAGCAAAAGTATCCGAACCCTGGCACCCCTGTGTCCCTAGCAGGCTTTGAAAGGAGAGCTCCAGCAGCTTGTACTGCAGCAGATCCTGACCTTACTTCTCTTTGGGTCTACAGCTCTTGTAGAGGAGCGGGCAGAAGCCAAGACGTGCCCAGGCTCTGCCTGCTCCCACTCAGGGTGCAGGTACCTGTTCCTGTGGTGCTGTAGGCATGGCTTGAGAGGCACAGGGACATCGCTCCCCTGGCTGTGACTGAGGTGTGACTTTCCAGCTGAGGAGCAGTAACCGCTGGGAGGGTAAGACCTCTGCTGCAGCCTGCAGCTCAGTGAGCTCCCACCCGAGCCCAGGGAAGTTGACAGCACTTGAGTGCTCCCAGGTTTTTCGAGAAGAGTATTTCACTGTAACCAGCACAAGGTACACGATACGGGCGCCAAGCGAGGCACAACATGACTTACAGCTGACTTCAGTGGGCTTTAGTTTGATCCATAAATCCTTCACAAGGAGTGAAGAGCAACACTTCACAAGAGTGTTGCTCAACTCCCACTGCCTTCAGCCTCACAAGAGGTAGACATAAATACTTAGCATTAGCATAGCTCCCCATGACTCATTTTTTCTCCTTTTTAAATATAGCATCCTATAAATGTGGATACATTCTGAGCAAAAAAACTCATATTGTTACTGTTCACCATGCACCAAAACAAAAAATTCCTCCTGCCAGCTTTGCGACAGCTTCCTCCCCTAAAACCGAAACACTGGTGCCCCTCACACGGCCGGGACAGAGCGAAGGCGGCTCTCCTCCATCAGGGAGCCCAGGCAGCATAGGGACACAGCGCAGCGGCAGCAGATGTGGAGCCAGCGGCTGGGCAGAAGGCTTCATCATCAACCCAGCCACTCATATCAACTTTATTAAAAAGAGCAGAGCTGGCTATGGGCACACGAAGAGCAGGGATTTGCCCAGAGGAACAGAGTTTCAATAGCTGTGAAGCAGCCTGTGCCAGCATCGGGGAAGCTGGGCTCACTGAAGAAATGGTGATGGCATCTCTAGCTGGGGGATGCTCCCCATTCCCCATCTTCCCCCAGACATACATCATCTTCCTCCCTCCATCACCAGACTTGAGCTTTCCTCCTTAGAAAAGCCAAACACCACCTTGTCTAGCCAAGGAAATGCCCCAAACTGCCTCAGAAGCACTGAGGAGGAACCTGATGGAAGAGCATGGACCAGAGCTTGGTGGTTTTCATGGGAATTGAGACCCAGTTTCAGCACCCTCCTGCCTGTCCTGCTGCAGACTTTCCTGTGTGATCCAGTCTGCTATGTTTAGCTTTACCTAATACTCCAGTTCCCCAGCTGTACAAGTGAGATAAATAGTAGGTCCCTATTTCACAGGTATGTTGCAAAATAAATAGATTTTGCATTACAAGTGTTACAGGAATGCTTTAAAAATTGCACAAGTACCAAGACTAATCCATCACTGCTTAAAAAGAAACCTAAACCTACACAAACGTAAATACTAGAGTATGCAAGACTGTTTTCTTAGTTTATCTGTTTCTTCTAATAACCATGTTTGCCCTGGTGACTCGAACTGTTCCAGTCACAAGTTGTTTGAATTCAGTGTACCAAATTGCGTCTGGAGAAACGTATATTTTGCTCTGTCTACAGTGATGGCCGAGACATCAGCCATCCTCCCAGCTGTCCTAAAGACGTAGCTGCAAATACATGGTCACATCCATCCTGCTGTCAGGTGACTGAAGAGTAGATGTTTTTACATCTTAGACCTCTCTAGTAAGATTACCTTTGAGAATCTATTTTCCACAGTATTTTTCTAATCGTTTCTTCAACCTCCTTATTTAATATCTGAAATGAGTGGAGTGGCAGAGCTGCCATGCTCATCCCAGAAACTGTCATTTTAAAGACATGGTAACAGAAGCCTTTTCTTAAAACTTCCAGGAGTATGTGTGGCTTAAAAAGCTGATTCCTGTTTAAAATAATGACTAAGACTCTTAGGAATCTAACTCCCAAAGTCACACAGGTAGTTTTGAATATGTTACCGTTTTAGAGTAATTATGCCATCAAAGTTCCAGTCCAAAGCTGATGAGCGTTACTAATATATGCCAATGAGTGAGCCTGTAAGTGAAAGACCTTCTTGCTTTATTTACAGTCCAGTAGATCAGAAAGCACACCAAGACTTATTTTCACACACAAGAATAACAGACCTGACCCCAGGAGACACTTAGCCAGGTTAACCCACAGCCCAGGGAGCAGGTTTATTGTAAACTGGCTGTGAGCTGATGCAGTTGTACTTGTTTTCACTGGAGATGATGGAAACTTGGAGCAGCTGTTTGGTCTTCAGTGGACTAACACCAGTCACTACATAAACCAGTGGTCTGGCCCACCGTGTTTGATCATTACAAGTCACCATTCAGATGCGAAGTAGTCCCCAGGAAGTCCTCAGTGACACTCATCTCTAGACTATGAACTAGGCAGATGCAGTCAGGAGTTGGCAATAACCAAAGAGAGAGTGCAGAGATCAGCAAACCATTTGGAGACATTTCCACCACCTTTGGGAAAATACATAGATATTCTGCTCCATGAAATGAAGTGCCCGCTTCAGGTAGGTTTAGCAAGTTAATATGGGAATGAGAACTGTAGTACATTCAAAAGAGAGGCTTTGTATGAAACTATGCGGAATTTGCAGCAACAAAGAAGGCTTAGATAGTGAAGGGTTGAGAAGGATGAAGAAAGAATTAACCATTTTTACCACACTGCATAAAGTTATGTATTTGCTACAACGTTCTTTCCAGAAGCAGACCTGAAAGAGAAGGCAAAGTAGGCACTATGTTACCTGGGAGAAGACGAAGGGGTGTCAGCACACTTTTTAAGCTGCTCTATAGTAGCAGTAGAAGAAAGTGCAATAAAGTAGTTCAAGATTTTAATCTCAAGCCCATCAATGGCAAACAAATTCTGAGGCAAAGAAGATTTAGCCAAAAATTAATAAAAAACCTCCGTTGTAGAAGCACTGAGCGATTCTGCTGGTCAATTCTGGCCAGAAGAGAAGCAGCAGGAAGGGGAATCTAACCCCAGAGTACCTCAGATACTTAGATGCTTTCTGAAGTATCTCAGCATTTGCTTATTTATGCTCCCAACGCACCCCACAAAGAAGAAACTTCTACTACCCCATTTTAGAAAGAAGAAAAATGGGCTTAGTGAGAGGCAGATTCACAGTTATGGGTATCTGTAAGAGTTGCTGACCTTAGCCTACCCGCCTCTGTGCTGTCTGTGACAGAGAAGGTACCTGGGGGTAGGTTTCCCATCTCTTCAGCTAGGTCCAGCCATCGGACTCGTCTCTCTGATGAAACCTATACATCTCTGCAGCCCTAACCACCACCTACTGAAGAACTAGCGTCTGAAGCAGTAAAATTAGCAGGAGAGTCAGTAATAAGTACAGCAAACTACTTAAAAATATCATTAACCTCCCCCAACCCTGCCACCACCTCTTCCCTCAATCATTATTTCAGGAGAGATATTTTTGTATAATTATTTCATCATCTGAGAACAGGTGGCCAGTTTGCCATATCTCTGTGCAAGACTTCCATACGTATTACTCCTCCGCTGACATTTTCTCACATATACATGCATGCATGGATCAGCAATTGCTCCACTACATTCTCAAATGGAGAATAAGAGAGTCATAAATCTCAAAAAAAAAAAGAGTATGCTAAAAAATTCAGCATCTTGAAGTTACAGCTGTTCATTTCTCTTCTCTGTTCAGAAAGGGCCAGTCATGGCTTATTGCAGGTGTTATTGAAGTTGATGGACTTGCTCTAGATTTACATTGGATACAAACTCAGGAGCGTTGGATCTTCGTTTCCCCATGGAGAAAATACAGCCAGCGATATTCAAGTAGAACAGGAAGGCTGTACTCCCCTCCCCACTAAGTATCTTCTGTCAAGTCCCTCTGTAGGCAACAACAGGAGAAAGAAGCAATAACTTCACCAAGGAGTGGGCTAACGTTCCTCCCATCTGCCAGTCCCACGCTCATTCTGTTTTCACTTGGACCAAATCCTCCCAACCCCTTCTGCTTTATACCTCATTAAACTCGGGTGCCTCAGACACCACGAATATTATCGCTGGTCTTTAAAAAGTCACTTTCAAGGCACATTTCCATATCTTTTAACACTTCTCCTCTTCCTCAGCCCTGTCTATAGTACTGTCTTGGAAGCCTGAAAATGAATTCCCTATTTTCCATATTGAATCTGTCCCCTCAACCACGATCTACTTACTTATGACAGTAAAAGCTTATGCAAACACCACCACCATGCAAAAACACTCCCCTCTTCGTTCCTGTGGATTCATGTTAATATTCTCCATCTCCTGAGTCTGGAGTACCCTCTGCTTCAAGGGCTGCACATTCCCACGCTGAGGTGCAATTCCTCCTGCCTCCACCTCTGCAGGTAAGAGAGGTAAAGGGATGCACCGTCATGGAGAAGTTACAATGCTGAGGCAAGGGCAGCTCCCACGCGTAGGGGCACCACACTGCACCAGAGGCCCCGTGCAGGCTGCAAAGGCTGAGCGAGGCTGGAGTGAGGAGCCACCAGGAGTGACAGAATGGCTGGAGCAGTGCAAAGCAAACAAACCAGGCAAAACCAAATTAAGACTGGTCCAGTTGAAGTCTGGAGCCTAAAACTTTCATAGGGCAGACTGATTCATCCTAATGAACTGGCTCACCTGTACCCAGCAGGTCAGCAGGGATTCCCGGCTTGGCAACTGCGGGAGGTAGGTAGAGGCTCCTGGCTTGAATATAGCCACAAAAAATATTTCACACCCAAACAGGGAAGATAAAAAGGAATGGGCAAAAATGAACGAAGCCAAACAGCTTTCCTCAAGGAGCCCTCCAGAATTAAGAGCAGAAGGGAATAGAGTTTCTGCCCTGATGGTGTCAACAGCAAAACACCACCAGCAGCATGTGGTGCAACCTAAAGGGCCATGCAGGTCTCGGGTACAGGACACTGTTTCTGTCTGCAGTTAAAGAAGAGGTCTAAGGAACCACAGGACAATGTCAACAATAATGATTCATCACATTCATTTTTCCTGTATTCACTTGTCCTTACATTGTCCTCGTGTACTACTTTGCCAATGACAACACCAGCTCATGTATAGGACTCGTCCTCCTCCTTCCAGTCCCCAAATGCCACGCCTCCCCCAGTGCCAAAAAATGTGTGGGGAGAAGGAAAGAAGTCCTTTCTAACCACCACATGATACAGTTTTATTCCTCCCTCGTTAGCCTCAGTCCCAGTTAAGAAAAAAACCACCCAACGCAACACATACCAAAAACTCCCCCCATGAAGAAGGCAAGCTTTGTTTCTGTAATTCTTAGTTCCTCTGCAAAAAAAATTTGAGCTTGTGAAAACACCCACCAAAAACTTCAATAAATAGAAACTGCCTTTCACATCATTTCTGAAAACAGATGCTGGGCCAGCTCCGACCCTGGTGCAGCTGCTGTGGTTCGGGAGTCATGCTGGTGGGGTGTCTGGCCCTCTGCAACCTGGGCTACACACTCTATCGTATGGGATATCTCCTTGAATGGAGGAGCAAAATCAAAGAAAGTCAAACAAACTGATGCAGAACTATAATATGAAGAACACCTATTTTTCTATATGCACTATTATTTTTAAAGAGATGCTGTCAGCTTCGTATTTTCAGACTCAAGTACATAGAAAAAAATCCTATCTCTATTAGGCAGTCCAAAGCTGTGCTACCAAGAGCTGTTTTTTTAAAGCTATTACTTCATAATTTCCTTGCCACACCCTTGTTCTCTCTCTTATCTTCTCTTAGTTTTTCTTAAATTAATAGACCCCATTTTTGCCATGCCCCGAACAGATTCAGAGCAAGACAAGCACCTTTCATAAAGAAAGATAATGACAGCTGACCCATGCAGTCTTAGGCCTTTGAAATGCATCTCTCTTGTGCAGAAAGGGCCTGAGCTAACCAGATAATTTCACAGTGAAAATTCAGAAAGCACATCTATATCCAGGTATGACTATAAAGTTAGTAAACTTGTTCTTGGTACCAACTATTGTATGAACAACGGTTTCCAGATAAGACATAAATAGAACGTTTCCACTCAATAGCATCCCTTTAAGCCTGCCACCAAAATCCACACTTAGATGACTTAAGATACCTGAAAAGTTGGTGGCTTAGATTTTCACACTTTTATAACATCAGGCAACTAATGTAGAAAAGTGCCAGCTGATGGGTGCAGAAGGGCTGCAGTGACCTGTGCTGGGGGAGAGCCTCACACAGGGATCAGGACTCCACCATGCGCTTTGCTCTTCTACAAAACCCCAGCCTCTACTCTGAACTGCCACGGTGTAAAGTCCCAATTTGTTGCATAAAGTCATCAGTACGACAGGGAGGGTTACTAGAGCAGCCAAGCGCAGGATGCTGAGACTGGCCCACCCAAGGTCTAACTCTTGCTCCTCAACTTTGTCTTAGTTTCTCTGTCTGGGAACCAGGGTTTTCTAAACGCTGTTTCTAGGGCTCGAGCCATTTAAAGAAAGAAAAAAAAAGTTACAAGTTTTCTTTCTAATCCCCAGCAATCCCAAGCACAAAAGCTGAAAAGTCCTTGTCCTTCAGCTGTGGTTCAGTTCGTTTTGTTAGAGCAGAGAAAAAGTAAAACCAGAAAAAAAAAGTACCTCCTCCTCTCCTTGTTTCTTTGTAATTAAAGATAGCATCTATATCTTTCTTCTGAAAGTCCAGCAAGTAACTCAAACACAAGAATCTGGAAGCTTTCACAGAGTATTTAGTGGTCCAAGAGCAGTTTTAATGCAAGATAAGAAATCTTGCAATACGCAGATCGGAACACGCAAGGGGTAGGAAAGTAAAAGATGAGCGCGGCTCTGAATCTTTTGGGGGGACAAAACGCCAGGCACAACAAACATCCAACAAACCCTCCACTTACAAAGACCTTTCATTACCCAGCGTAACTCGGAGTGACCCCCTCTCCCCACCGCACACCCAGAAGAAGACACGAGACCCACAGCGGTCCAACCGTTGCTTTATATAGTCCGTTTTCAAGCGTTCGGCAGGGAAGGAAAGAGCCCCCCCCCAGGACACCGAAAGCCCACCGCCGCCGCGCACCAGGACCCGCGGCACAAAGCGACCGTACCGTCCCAAGCCCGGCGTCTGGCGCTGCTGAGAGCGGCGGCTCCGCGGCGACAGTCGGCGACAGCCCTTTCTTCCCGACACCGACCTCCGGCCAGGGAAAGCGGCGGTGCCCGGGGAGCGCTCCTCCTGGCGGGGGGGGCTCATGCCAGAGCGGGGCACCGCATTTCAGCAGGAATTACTGGGGAGAGGAGTAAGCCCCGCCGCAGTTACCGCTGGGTGTCACGGCGGTCCCACCCCTCTCCGCGGGCTTTTCACGCGTGGAGCGCCGTAACTCCTCGCCACCTTCGTGGGGGGCGAAGCAAAAGAAACTGCTATTTATTGGGGTTTTGTTTCTCCCCCCCCCTCCCCCG
>NW_008794888.1:7864247-7926197 GCF_000699145.1 Aptenodytes forsteri | reverse complement strand
GCGGGCGGCCGGCCGGTGCCTCGCCTCTCCCCGCCCGGCACCCTGGGCCCCGGGGGGGTGGTGGCTGAAAGGGAGCGGACCGACCCTCCGGGCCGCGGGGGTCGGTGCAGCCGCCAGCAAAGGAGGAGGAGAGTAAACAACCGCGTCTCTGCGGGCGCTGCTTGATGGACAGGGCAGCAAGCGGAGGGCACGGGATTATACCAATGGAGTTCACGCCACGTGAACACGACGTACACTATGCCATTAAGAACCAGCTACTGTATCCACATACACACATATATTCATACTAAATACGAGGAAGCCTTATCAACTTTTATCACAATAACAGAATTTGTGTTTAATACACCAGGGTTCATCCTAGATGGACTTCGGGGAACACATGGGCAGTGATTCCTTTGTGCCCTTGGCAATGAGAGACAGAACCAAAGCAGCGCTTCACAGCTCACCTGCAGACTCCCTTGCCACCTCACACCTTCCCCCTCCCGTCAGGAGCAAAAGTCCTGCTTCCACGTGTGCACTTGTTTATTTACACACGCTGCCCTCACAGAGCATGCAGGCGATAGCTACGTGACAATAATGCATGTGAGTAAGGACTGGTCAGTCAGGCTCTGCCCCGTGTCCTACAATGAGAGCATCTTGGGCACAGTTCTGCAGGGTGCTGAGGCATGTGCCAAACACCCAGAGCATCTCAGGGAGCTGCATTTAGGCACCTGCTAACATACCTTGCTGGGCCAGGCTGCACCTCCATGCAGGTTTGCAAAGCAGATGTATGTGACTCGAATTGGTTCTTACAGACAAGCGAACAGCCCCAGCTCCCCTCCTGTGCCAGACTAGCATTACGTACACCCCAGGACTCCCTGAAAACCTCTACCCGAGGCAGTCTGGCACTGCGCTGTGGCTTGCATGAAACAAGAGAAAGCCTCCACACTGTCTTTCCCACATAAGTAAGAGGCAGAGAGGAGCACGCTGCCATTTTACAAACAGGATACACGAGCTTCTGCCTCAAAATCTACATTGGTCCAGCGGCATGGAGGAGGTGAGAGGGAACAGACCCACAGCAAGCGGCCACAGCGCCCATGCCGGCTCACCCTGCAAATTCTTCACTAATCTCACCCTGTCTCAAGACACAGGAGACATGTCCAGGGGAATCCCCGCAGGCTTTCCTGACCGAACCACGGGACTGAAGCATTTTGTTCACGTGAATCAACAGCTGGGTTTCTAAGACACGTCTTTGTCAACAGGAGTCACAGGTTTGTACGTGAATTTGGTGCAAAACTCATCTTCTCTGTTGGCTGCAAATTTTCCTTCTGGGACAAAACAGTCTCAGTTTCCCAAGGGCAGACTTTGTCAGCAGCCATGTGTGCAGCGCAGCAGTGGAGGTGGCTGGCTATGAGGAATCTGTTTTTTTGCTATCAGCACATCTTGCCACGAGCCAGGGCAGCACTGGCAAAGCTGCTGGTGAGCGGTACCCATTAGTGAGTCTCAAAACACAGCAGGTCGTTGTCCTGGTTTCGGCTGGGATAGAGTTAATTTTCTTCCTAGTAGCTGGTACAGTGCTGTGCTTTGGATTTAGCATGAGAATAATGTTGATAACACACCGATGGTTTAGGACTGAGAAGGCTGGAGGTGCACAAGAAGCTGGGAGGGGGCACAGCCAGGACAGCTGACCCAAACTGGCCAAAGGGACATTCCATACCATGTAATGTCATGCTCAGTACATAAACTGGGGAAAGCTGGCCGGGGGGGCCGCTGCTCAGGGACTGGCTGGGGATCGGTCGGTGGGTGGTGAGCAATTGCACTGTGCATCACTTGCTTTGTATATTCTTTTATTATTGTTGTTATTATTATTACTATTTTATTTTATTTCAATTATTAAACTGTTCTTATCTCAACGCACAAGTTTTCTCACTTTTACTATTATCTCCCCCATCCCACCGTGTGTGGGGGGAGAGTGAGTGAGCAGCTGTATGGTGCTCAGTTGCCAGCTGAGGTTAAACCATGACAGTCATTTATACACCCTCAAAGGTGTGGAAATGTTGTCACTAAATGCTGGGGACACAGCAATCTTGGGACTGGTAGGCCAACGGTTTCAGGTTTAGATCTTTAAATCTGAGCATCCAGCTTTGTACTTGGGCATCTTAAGCGGATCACCCTTCAGAGCAGGCACATTTCTGCTTCTGTGGAGATAGCTGTATTTCCAAACCAAGCCCAATATTCAGACACCCAAACCTGAAAATCTCTGATGCGTTTCATACTGAAGTCAGTAACGTTTTAGAGGAAAAGCCTGTGGCCTGGCTCCTGCATGTCAGGTCTCCAGGGTATTCCTCAGTTCTCAGTAGCCTTCCTGCCCATAAGAAATACTAAAATTATGTAGGGAGGAAAGCCAAAAACTCCTCTTTAAATTCCAGCCAGTATCTGGAGCAGCATTAAATTTCTTGTAGTGTGTGTTAGTTAACAACATTGCTAAAGGGGAATTGCTGCTGTGGTTGAGCGCTTACACAATACAACTCCTATTTAAGTGCATTTTTGTATCCTGCTGAGTCACCCTAAGGAGCCCTCAAACAAAACTTTACGTTCAGTTTGACAGCAGAGGCAGTGTCAGGAAGAGCCCCCTCTTTACCAGCCCTCTGCGGGGGGATGCAAGTGCAGGATGGACAACACTTCAAACTGTGGAACTTAATACAAAGCTAAAAGAAAAAAAGTGCCTTAAGATTTCAGCCAACATTTCCCCCCATACAGCTTTAAGCACACGACATTTCCAGTCTGTTGCAGCTTCACTTAATAGATTAAAGTGACCGTACAGTCTCTGAACTGCTCAGGTCAGACTATACTTCAGGCAAACTGCCTCTAAATAAGAGGACGTGTTATTTGTATAGCATAATATTTCACTATTAGGGCTAGATGAATGTGTCTGTTTATTGTCCCATATTAAAGCTGAGTGGGTTAACGCAGTGTGAGCCACATGCGGCCTCTTGGCTTATTTTGCTGGCAGCTGCCTTTCGGGCTGGCTGGGGTCGCTTTCCTTGCCCGCCCCTGGCACACTGCACGCGAGCTGAGGTCTGCAGTGGATGGCTGCAAGCACAGGGGCTTGCACAGCATGGCAGCAAGGCAGGGACTGTTTGCACAAAAAAAGCAATGTTTTCTCTGCAGGAACAGTGCAATGGGTAAGATTTTTATCTGTAGAAGTTCCTGCCACGTAGCCGGGGATAAGAGGTCACTGCAGAGAAGGCAGAGGGTGGACATGGGGTCTGAGGGCATGCGGTGGCCCTCCCATGAGCTAACCCAAGGCACTGCCGGCATCGCTGCCTGGAGGGCAGCTGGGTTGCGCTGGAGCAGGGAGCTGTACCCAACTGCCCCCTGCAGAGATGCACGCACCATCCTGCAGTGGATCAGATCTTGCTAGAGTGGAGACCCACGCACCGGGCCTTTGGTGTTGAATTTGGAGAAGAGCACAAGGAGACCAAAGCCTGAGCCCTGCCTGATGGCTCAGTCTCAAATGAGAGGCAAAGGAAAAAGTTGTGGTGCTCCTATGATGTGCCAGATGGCTCCAAATCTGCATGAAACCAACACAATAGCTTTGCTGTCACTGTAAGTCCAGTTGGTCAGAGGTAGCAGATCACTCCTTGAGGCTATGAATGAGGAATATTGCTGTGCATCTATGGACTAGGAACAATGAAGCTATAAAAAAAGACAGCTTAAACAGCTGAGATTCATTTCACTGAATTTCTGTGTGGTGCTTGGCACGGGCTGCGGTAATGCTACTTAGCAGTAGAGGACATCTAGTGATGCTCACATGCAACTACATAAACCCGATAAAAGTTCACATGTTACTGCTTAAGAGCCAGCGTGGCTAAAGACGGGATATGGTGTGGCTGTAATAGCTGCAAGAAGGCTGGGACAGGCTGACCACTCAGCACCCTCTATAAACAGGTCACAAAGGAAAAAAAAAACGAGAGGCTTTATACATAGAAAACATACAGTGAGGGCATAGACAGAAAGCTCAGGGGAGCTGGTGGTGCTGCATCTTTTAAGAAGGAGACATTACAGGGAAGCACAGCGCTTTTATTTCTACAGCAAAGACACTGTAAGCAGGGATACGGAGATTAAAATAAGCAGTTTTCTTTCAGGAGTCTTTGCTCTTATCTCAATTTGCCTTTCATGTGACTTACCCTGAGCACACCCTGCGAACATAAGCCTCAAGATCAAGATTTTTTTTCCTCCCCTAGTACAAGAGATCAGTGCTTTCTCCATACCCTTTTGCAGCCTGCCACTCTTTGTTTTAGGAAGGATACATAGAATACTTCCCCCCTCCAGGATATTTATAACAGGGGATTCTCTGGAAATATTTTTCCGTACATATTCCAGGCCTGGGATGAGGAATTTGGCTGTGAAACAAAGAGACTGCCAATTTGATTTCTAGAAAGACCAGGATCAGCAGAGCTTTATAAAAGAACACACTTCCCTAAGGAAATAAACTCATTTTATCTGACACTTCGTTTGAATGGAATTATTCCCGTTAAGATCACCATTAATTTGGGAGTAAGGGCTTCGCATTTGAGGCCTCACCATCTTGCACTTATTTCCATGTCAGATGCACTCAGTTTACAAATGTTGAGGAAAAGTAGGACTTCGTTACTTCTAATAAAACTCAAGGAAAGTAAGTTTCTGCTGGCCAGATTAGATCCTTGGGAATAGCTGTACAAACCTACAGTAGGCAAAAGTTTGTGGCTCAGCTGCCTGAGCTGGCTTCAGCTCAGCAAACAGGTCTGATACAGGATCTGAGTGGTACCTGGCTATTAAATGATGGCAGCAGACCAGGACTGGGAATAAACTCTGACCAGCACAAGCAGAGAGCAACCACAGCATCAGTGAGTAGCCAGACAAGATTTTTTTCTATTACAGAATAATTTTTCTGGGCTGAATTGCATGTTGAAGGCCTGATCCTGGACACTCTTGCAATGAGAACTGAGTATGAATTTGGTACGCAGAGATATCTACTCAAAATGCAAAGGATGGTGTTGAAAGGCCACAGGGACGTGGGCAAAAGAACAGAGGAAAAGGCTGTGTTAGCTAAGACGATGCTGCAACAACTGTTGGTTCTTGCGCCCATCATGCATTTATTTTATTTATCAATGGACTCTGTATTTAGCAATCATAAGGCCAGAGTGTGGAGCAGCCCCAGCTCCTTGCTGGCGAAGGGGGTCTCCAGAGGCGAGCTGGTGGCTAGCAGAGGCTGGCACAGCTCTGAGAGCTCCGCGGTAGCTGCTCGTACAAGGCAGGAGTCATTTCTCCAGCACACTGAGTCATTGTAGGAAGGAGACCGAATCTTACCCAATTTCCAAAAGCAGAACAGCTCTAAGCTCTCTTGTGATGAAACAAAAGCTGGCAGAGCACATGCTGTTATGGAGCAGGCAGAGAGGCCACTTGAGACACATTCAGGAGGTCTTCGTATGAGCAGCAGTAAAGGACACTTCAGAGGCTGAAAGCTGCTGGTGTTGAGCAGGGAAGGCACAGTGCAGCTGCTTCAGTACTGGAGAGCCGCAAATTAATGTATGATGTGAGTTTTAAGGCAGAGGAGATGAGGAAATCAATGACCCAGACAGAAGGGGAGATAGTGCCAGATGAAGCCTGATGACGACATTTCCAGGCAATTTGTTCACACTGCTGGGTGAGCTGCTTGTGGAGAGATGGAACAGATTAGAGATGACTGTATATACTTTGCCCAAGAGCAAGATTGTGAGATTCACAGTTGCAAGGGCCTTGGTGGCTGTGCTGCCTCCATGCAGAAATATTAATAACTGATTCTCTTAACTATCAAAGCATTAGCTCCAGCTGATTTTACCATTTCTGCATGTAAAAAGGTAATTTCTCTCTTAGGGATTTCATCTGAGGGATGTACAATGTTACAGTCGGTTATGTGTTCACTCACAAATACAGTCTGGTGAAAAAGGCAAGCTCTCAGGGGGATTTGAACCTGAAGGGACACATGTCAGTCAGAACACTAACAAAATTTAGCTATGAAAATCTTATTCTAAGAAATATTGTAATTGCCATTTTACTGGAAAGGGAATGACAAGGGCTTCTTACGTTGCACTGGCAGTCCAAAAGCAGTTGCAGTGGACTAACCTGCAGAAATCTAACATCCAACAGGAAGAAAAACTAGCTAATCTATCTAGTTAATGCTCAGGTTTCTGGTTGGACAGTCACCACATGTCAAGAGCTAAGGCAACAGAATGAAGCACAGGAGAAAGACAAGTGGCCTGGACACTGGCAGTGTGCTGTGAGACGTGAAGACAGAACATGGCAAGTGGGAAGTGGGGTATATTCGCATTGCTTCAGTTTTAATGATCTCAGTCCCACAGATACAAGAGAGCATATCTTCTTGGAGTGCTTGAGCGTTGGGCAGGTCAGTTCAAGCACCACATCTGAGATGCAGCACCACTGCACTCTGGAGCATGCTGTGTCTTAGCCTGCAACTCCAAATACAAAGCAGGGAACACACATCGAGAAATATTATACAGTTGGTGGTGGCTCTGTCCTGCTCTTCTCCAGCACCTCCCTACAAGTTATTTATTATTCCCTAGGCTCATTTCAACCATCTTATCCAGTGACCTTATGCATCTTTTGGGCTGCTTCAATATGGTTAGAACATAGGAGAGACGGTCCCCCAAGAGAAGATGCAAGACAGGCTCAGCATGGAGACTAAGAAACACTAAAGCACAGACACAGGATTTCCCAGATCTCTGTCCTTGCACCTGGAGCTTATTTCTGCTCCTGCTGCAAACAGGCCACAGATGTACAGCAAGTCCTGTGTGCGGGCGACTCTCTGCCCATGCACTCTGGAATCGGCAGGGCTAGTCTGCCCTGCCATTTACTGAGGGCAGTACCTTAATAAAGCAGTTGAGCTTGTAGTGGCTGTCGGACCTACACTGGGGCAGGGACCCTGCTCTTTACTTGGCCTTATTGGCTTGTATACGGAGCAGAATGCTGTAAACAGAGCTATAAATACTCCCATGCCCACTTGCATGCTCGAGGTCAGAGCAAATGAGCATAGCAATTCCTTCTGGCTTTAAAAATAAGCTATGAATCAATGCATTCATTGCAGGCTGAGTATCCGTGGAACGAGGCTGATGGTGCTCCTCCAAAACATTGGCATTCTGGGCAAGAGCACTGTAGAGAACAAGGTACATGGTAGTGAACAACACAAAAGAGGGCACGAAGCAGCCTGGTCCCTAAAACCCACCTCTGGCAAGAAGTGATTCAGCAGAACACCTGGATGCCAAACCTGGAAATACCTGTTGGCTCAAGGAAGCATTTATAACCCTCTGAAAGGCACTGACCTGACAGGTTACATCTCACATCTCTCTGCTGCATCTCAGCCTCCACGCTTTCCATGTGAAACTCAATTTATCAGCTCATAGCTGAGGAAGCAGGACAGGCGAGAGAAATGGGAGCTGACCTGGAGTTGGAAAGCCAAACCTCAGCCCTAGGCAGGGCAGCACAACCTCACTGCCAGCACATCAACTACCACTCTGCAAGCCCAGAGAGCGCAGTCAAGAAGGCAGGATGCATCCTACTCAACATTGCCAAGAGCAAAAGCTAATGCGTTTCAAACTCCTTCAAGCCCAAGCCCCCTACACAGGGAAAAGTCCTTGGATCCAAACATCTGCCAGAATTATATGGTGGCAGAATCCAGCTTTAGATTAATTTTGCCTTAGCCAAGCATGTGAACGAAGGTCCATCCTCCCTACCTCCTTTATGGGAAAGCCCTGTAGTTACACCTAGAAGCGATGCACCCTCTGAACCCACCTTGGATGTCCCCTGCAGGGAGACACTTCTCTGATTTCTGAAAGACAGTTTTGTGTGGAAAGAACAACTGTCTTCAGTAAATTCTTGATGCTACTGGCCCAAAGACTACAGTAGCCAATATTTTTGTAAGAAAAGCATTTCAAAGAGGCTCTCCCTCGGATTCTCTTTCTGTTTCATATTGCTCTTCTCCCCCTACTTATCAACTTTGCGAACATTTTTGTGGCTGAATAACATTTTTCGTCCACTGCCTGTTTCAATCAAGGAAAACCTTTCTATTGACTTCTGGGACAGTCAGGCCCAGCTATTAGTGAAACATAAAAGCATTCGAACCCCACACTACTGGGACTGTGTGTGTAAATGGCATTACTTCCCTCCTCCTGTGGTTGCTCATGAGATCAGGACACAAAGGCAGCCTGTCTTTTGGGAGCCTTCCTTCCTTTAGAAGCCTGTTTGCCTTTCTATCTCATAATGACAGTGAGAAATCCTTAAGGGTTTTCTAACTCCCATTCCCCAGCAGAGAGCCCCAGCAGGCAAAGGCTTTGTCAGGCAGCATGTTAATGAAACAGAAAACATGACCTGAATTTTTATAGCTTGTACTTAGCAGGTCATTTACTTGTCATGAAAAGGGACATTTTGCATTGGTTGCCAATAATAGCTTCAGAAAAGCAAGCACTTAGCTCTCATGTTTAATTCCCATGAGGAAGAAGGGGGAGAGGAGACCCAGAGCTGCTCCCTTTCCCCCACCCCCCACTGGGATATTCAAACTATGCAGAGCACTCGCTTAAAATTTAGTTGCAGGAATGGGAGCGCTTGTGTGACCCTGGTAGTGAAGCCCACATGTGTGGCCAAGCTGAGCCCCCGATTGCAACTGAGAAGGGTTTCTCATCCTCACATCCCCCTCAGCAGCAGCCCAGCCAAGCAGCTCTTTGCAGAGCAGAGCTTGCCATTTTCCTGGCAGGCCTGCACTGTTCTGCCTGGTCAAGTTAGCTCTCCAGGTCAAGGCTGGGTCACCAGACCCAGGCTAAAATTGTAATACAAAAGTGCCCTAGCTGTGGGGTGATTTTCCAAGCTGGACGGTCAGACCTTCCTCCTTATGCAAGGGGAACAGTGAGGCATGCAAATGCCCTCAGAGATAATTCAGGTGTTCTTAAACAGTCTCTGCATCTAAACTAGCACATGTACCAGCTGCAAGACTGAACTGGGCACAAGAGCAGTCTTAGGCCTGTGCCAAACCCGAATCATTAGATGAAGTGCTGATAAGCACTTTCAGTCTCTACAGAAGGGACACAAGGGCCCATTTCTCTCTTCACCTCTCCATGACCATGTAAGCTTCAAATAAGAAAAGGGGTTGGGATGAACCTCCTCACAAGACCTTTGAGCGCCTTTAGCAGCTCCTACACTGGCTGAGAGGTGAACAAAACTTTCTCACTGATTCCAGGTACTGCATTTTCAGCTGTGCAATATTCTTTGTGTCTCATGGAGAAACCTTAAATCTAAGACCAAAAATGTTTGTGATTTCCACTCTTTAAATGGGAAGAACTTCGGATTTCCATGGAAAACTCTAGATAATGTCTCTGGTTGGTACAGACGGCTTTGCTCTCCGCCCAGTATCTCAGTGTTTTGGCTCAGCCCTGCACTTCCTGTTGTCCCTGTTGCCATAAACCTCTCCAGCGCCTCCTTGATGCCTTCAATTAGCTGAGTCCCTTCCAAAGAAGCACGCTAAAGCCTGATGAAGAAAGCAACACTGCGATATGGTTTCCAGCTCTCTCTGTGCATATATCAAATATCTTCTCCCCATCCTTAGACCCCTTTCTGTGGCAGTAGGGTGTGAACATTTGTGCATTGTGCAACATGACAGGACTCCTGGGCAGGGTCACAGGCTCCTGGAAAGGTATGTTGGAAGGGACCTGTGGAGGTCTGTAGTCCAACCTCCTGCTCAAACTGGAAGTTATTGCCAATGCTAGACCAGCCAGCCGTGGTTTTGAGCCCAGACACAACTGTAGTGCATTAATTACTGCCTGCTGCACTCTCTCATATGTGAACTATGTGACTGTTGGTCAATGGCACAAAATTGTGTCACGATATTATTCCAATAATTCCTTCTGTTCCTACAGCTTACTTCTAAGTCTTGCTGTCATCTATACTATTAATGAACTAAGATCACATACCCATTTTTCTGGAGGGCATATAAAACTAGAGGCCTCACCAATTAGTAGTACCGTAGTCCATCAGGGATCAATGGGGCTGTTGTTGAATAGCCCTTCCCTCCAGAAAGAGCCAGAAGACTGTTCTCACCAAGAGGTAGACCCTGCCCTCAAGAGCTGAAGCAGACCAAGCATAGGTGAGGACACATGACTGCATGAGGTAGGAGCCAGGAGTGCTGACATAATGCTGCTCTAGCTCATGTAGGTCCACACACTTTGTAACGCATTTATGTCTCTGAGGGACAAATCCACGCATCTGTCAGGCTGGTCTGACCAATGCCGTTCACACATGAGCCATCAAACTGCCAGACTTGCCCCTGTGCAGGGTCTTTAAGACCCTGCTATCTGACTCTATTCACCAGGGCAGGATCATTGAATTACTGAGTGCACTCAGTACAGGATATTTAATAAGGGCATGGAAAAGCTACCGAGAAGCAGAGATCATGACCCTGTTTCTGCTAAACCAGTTTAATTTTAAAATAAAGAACTCTAAAGAAAAATTTGAAGGGACCTGTAAACATGGATAGCATGGCTCATCAGATTAATTACAGGACAGAGTGCATTTCAGATATTGATCTGGGTCTGGAAAGGATTTAATAAGATTAGATAGGAGTTACTAGCACAAGGTGGAGATACTCATCTAGTTCATAGCTTTGCTGAAGTCAGGGTACTTACACTAGACAGAAGTGCAGCCCTTTGAAATCCCCAAGCAGAAACTACCACGAGCTTTACAAACATCAGTAAATCAAGCCTCAGAGGAACTGTTATCTCATTTCACATATGGGAAATGGGAAAACAAAGGCTCTTTGCCCCACTGCTTTAAAGGTGGTTGATGGGAAACCTTCAAGCACAGCAAGTTTTAGAAGGAGAAAACCTACTGACAGCTCAGTGAATCTGCCAGGCATTAGATCAGGTCACAAACAAACTTATACTCCTTACTCAAAAAAGGACCGCCTTGAAGTGGAAAGTCACTAAAATTGCCATCATGGTTGGTACAAGTTAGCTTCTTTTTTGGTGCTTCCTGAAAGGGGAGTTGAGTTTGGAACGGCTTCAAAGACAGACTAATGATTTCAGCCTGAAGAGTCACTGCTTGCCCAGCATCCAGGCTCCACGTGGAGACCTTACCGGGATGCTGCTTGGGTTGTGCTACTCTTCACGTTTCTTCTGCTTGCTGCCAAGTTCTGACAGAAGTGAACTATTTCTTTTCAGAGGGAAATCAATCATATGTTGCCTGAGTGAGTAAGGATCAGCCTTCCCTCCCCATCCCCTTACTCACCAGGCCTGGGTGGTGTTTATGGAAGGCCGTACATTTTCACAAATATCTCTTTGCAAGAAGCAAAGCTGAGGGTCACAGGACTTCAGAGGAAGTCTCCTGATGAAGGCTCCTAATGCTCTAAGAACCTCTGCTTGAGTATAGCTGCATGGACGCATGCAAAGTTGCTTGCAGCATCGAGGCTCCATCTCACCCTCAGCATATTGCCACTGTGAAGTTCACTTGGCTAATGGACATTGCTTGCACAGGTCTTGGTATCTGAGGACGTAATCTTTTGAATTCTGTGACAGTCTGGGTTCCAAAGAATACTCCAAAAGGTGTCCTGAATGAGCACATGGGGGTTGTTTGCAGCGACAAAAAGTTAATTTGATCTAAAAAGATGCTTCAGCGTGCTCCAGTAATTCAGATTGCATGCTAATTCAATCCCTGGCCTCTTTTCTGTGGAGAGTGTGTCACCAAAATTTCCAATGTCCCATATCAGCCATGCCCCTTCAGAAAATAGAAGCTGCCAGCTCATTTAAAAAACAGGTGGCAAGTAATGTCAGTTTTTACTCAGACCCCAGCCAAGATCCAAATCAGCAAGACTCTGAAGCAGGCTGCTAGCTGGGACCTATACATTCCCCCTCAGCTGTGCAAAGATCATGAGCAGTAACATGATTTGAGAGCCTGAGCAGCATTTCTCAAGCAGAGAAGCCACAGAAAAGAGAAGTCCAAGTGTCATGACTCGAGACATTTGAGGAAATACCATAACAGAGTATGAGGAAAATTCAGTTACTTGCAGAAAGTAAGTGATTTCTGGGTCACAGGGGCAGGGGGACCTAGTTCACCCATGGGTTGTGGAAAGTGGTCTGGGCCATTCATGAGAGATTTTCCTTTCTTCTGCCACTGGAGGATGACATAAGCAATCGAGTGCATTGCCTCGCTGCCTGGATCCACTAACAGGAGTGGGAAATCTAAGACTTAAGTGAAGATGGTCTTGATGTGTGATAGTATGCAGGTGTTGAGTTTTAAAATGTTGCAATTAAAAGAGAAACCTCTGAGGAAAGCAGAAAGTTACACAGCAGACTGAAAATAAAATCCTTGGAAGAGTACAGGCTCAGATACAGAATAAAGGGGTTTAAGGAGCTGAGACATCACGTGCGCTTCAGTGATCAGAAAAAAAGCTACAGATAAAAGTAAGCATTCCTTTGTAACTTGTACTTTTCTTTGGGAGTGAAGAGAAAAAAAGCGCCTGACTCAATTGTATTGGGGGAAAAAACATCTGATTGTGTTCCTCTCTTAAGAAATTAAGCTAACAAGGGATTTAGATTTGAAAGGAAGAAAGATGATCCTCTTTGCTTTCAGATGAAATACCTAACAATGGCACTTCTGCCTGGAGTGCTTAAAATCTGTGGAAGTGCTCACATGTACACTAAATCCACAGGAGTTAGATCTCGGAGGCTGAGACTGCAGAGGCTGGTTGAACACCAGCAGTCGGGTTCCCCTTCCTCCCCAAAATCTCCTCTCTCCTCCTCCCACTCCCCTTTTCAGCTTTGATGTGAAATCACCATTTCCAGCATGTGTTCTTGGAAGCTCACAATCTGATTTTAGGGGAAATCCTCCATCCATGATAAGCTGTTTCCATGGAGATTAAATATTTCAATTTCATTTTTGTTCTGGGAGCTTCTGTAGAAGATTTACTTGCCAGTTTTCATGCCGCTAAAAAGATAAGGAAAATATCACCATGACAGAGGTCAATTTCTACTCCCTCCATGTAGAAGATACTGGGTAGGGAGAAGTATGGCATATCAAAGCTCTTTGATTCTGTATGACAAATCCAAACATTTTCTCATTATGGAATAATCTCAATATACAAATGAATGAGAAATATCAAGAGATCAATTTGAATAGGTTCAAGTCTCCCAGTCCCTATTAGCATTTCAGAAGCAGCAGTAGAAAAACCAATCCCCTAAATCCAATCTGTCTGGAGAGTAAGCTGGGAAAACAGGTAGTAATGACATACCTAACCAGGGATTTCTCATTTGCTTTTTATTGTATTAACAAAAACTGGCCCCCACCTGAATTCTGCAGCTATGCAAGATTCCCAGTGACACCACCAAGAGTTTACTGGGTCAGGGAGGAGGGAAACCTCTCAGTTGCACCTTTGATATCTGGAGTCACTCCACCTGCGCCTGGAAAGGCTAAAGCGTCTTGGCCATATCCTTTTATACTTGATGGAAAAGGTCCTAAGTTGTACGTAACTTAGCAGTGTCACTTCACTGATTAAAAAAATACATCTTTGATGCAGTTTTTCATCTGCCTACCAGATTACAAAAAACACTTATAAAAGCGGAGTGTCCCATTTCAGTATAGACTACTTATTCATATCTCCTGATTGCAAAACAGGTATTTGCGTGGCTTGGCAGGGCTTTGGTCCTGCTCCATACCTGCCTATCTGCACGAGTCTGAATTGAGACTAGATTCTCACAGCTTGGGCGTCTCCTTCATATGTCCCCAAACTTGGTCACTGAAACCAGTTGTGAGGTCTGTGGGGTAAACTCTCCTTTGCTCTTGTCTCCTCAGTTGGGTCATCTGAGTAGAAGTCTAACTAGCATCCTGCTCTCAGAATGGTGTCCCCGTGTCCCCATCAGGAAGCATGGATCCAAACTGGTCCATGGCAGAGCCAGAGCAGGCACAAGCCAGCACAGTAAGAGCAGGCAACTGAGCCATGCAACAACCTGTAAGCTGAACACTGACTTGGGACTGGTGACACCCAAGGGGGCCGTTCTTCAAGGCAACTCTGCAATGCAAGTGCTTTTGCTTGTGCCATTCATACCTGGATGGACCCTGCTTAAAAATGATGATGGGAGACACCATCAGACTATAACCAGGACCTGAAGGATTTGTCATAGTCCTGGAGCTGGTCAAACAGTGATCAGAAAAGTTGGGTTTCTTTCCTCCAGAAGTACCATTTTCTATTGAAAAAGTGTGTGTGTGCGCGTGTGTGTTTTGGGGGAAACCCTCAAAACAGGTTTCATCAAGGATTCTCATGCTTTCACTAGACATGTCTAACAGTTTTAACCCCAATATTTTCCAGGAGGAAAAAAGCCACAAAAGTCGATGACAACAACATCTAAAGAGATTCTCCTGGCTGTCTTTCTCCCCTTTTTCACATTAAGAGTGGGAAAATAATGAAAGGTGCTTTCCAGACAGTGTGATAGTGAGTAATGTGCCAGAGATATGGGACTTTGAGAACACAGAAAAGACTTGTTATCTTATCCCCTCTGTACATCAACCTGTCTGGGAAGCCAGCTGCAGTGTCTGTCCACCTTTTTGTTGTCAAATAACACCAGCCTCTAAGGTACTCAGTAAGATGCTGGGTTTGGACACCCAAGAGTAAACAAGCACTGCATGAGCGATTTTGAGCAACGACGAGAATGGACAGGGAGATCCTTCCTTCCAGCTGTTTCGTTGTGTGCTGGCTTATTCACTTAGTGATTTATAATTTGTTGCTGGTGAAGCAAACCAGAGCTCCTGCCCATTGCTGCCACATGAAGAGCAATGGGGAAAAGCCGCCTCTGTAGGCTGCCTGTGACACAGACCTTCCCGTTGCTGCTTCTAGGATCAGACCACATTTGCAACACACTGCTTAAAGGCTGAATTTGACACCATCTTTCCTTTTTCAAGAAGCTTTAAAGCCACTTCTTTCTATTTAGCAAGTATCATTACTTTGAAGAAATTCGGTTCTCAAATTCAGCTTGTAAAATTAATCTCACCATTTCCCCCCAACCCCTGTTACCAGCTGGAGTAAAATATCCATGCTGTTTTCTTGATTAAAAGATTGTTGCAATCAGCAATGAATGAACAACTGTTCATGAGGGTAAAATTGAAATGATTCCTGATGTGAGCACATGAGCTGTTACAAATTTTTCCATGCTGAGCTTTCAAAATAATTATAGTAACCCTGCATAATTCGGCTTGGGCTTTATTGTATTCCGCATCAAATCAAACCCAATAATGGTTATTTCTAAAATAGCAATATTCTTTCAGTACAACTCACCCAAATAGAATCAGTTCTCTCAGTGGGTTTTCTCTTCTATGAAGAAGTGCAGCGTGATTTACGGTTACACAGAAAATTGGCCCATTGATGCAGTCCTATCGCTGGTACCATGAATAACAGGCTCTGCTGTCAGAGATTCATCTAGTTAAAGATAGTGGGTATTTCACACCTAATACACTAGTGACAGCCCAAGCCTTCCAGCTGCTCTCAGACTACACCCTGGAGATATAAATGCTTCTGGTTTTTCAGCTCTGGTCCTGATCTTGCACACAAAAGCAGCTCTGCCAACTGGCTCCCAATAGCCACAAGCTGGATCCTAACAATTCAGAAGAAAAAGGATGAGGTTAGAGGCCCGCGTCCTGAGATTTGGCTGGACAAAGAAAAGGAATCAAGAATTACATAGTAAAGGAGAAAGATCAAATTAAGCTGGATTTAAATAGACTTAAAATGTTGTTAGATAAAATTGTACAAGTTAATACTCAATTGGACAAAGGTTGGAAGCCCTAGAAAATAATTAGAAGACTTTGGACTGATGAATATTGAGTTTGGGGAACAGGAATGGGAACTGAAGGAGGTAATCCTCTCACTACGCTACTAAATTGGTGGAATTACTGGGTGAAAGTCCAACTCATGAATTGATGTGTTCAAATATTCCCCATTAACAGGAAATTTTATCCCTCTGGAGTTTACCCCAGCAGGGAATGGCAGTACTTGAACAACTTGCTGAAAACTGAAGCTGGAAAAGTTTCACAAAAGACATAAGGCAAAGTATTCTAAACCAAAGTTGCTGTTTATCATTGGAACAAATCCCTGGTGGAAGGGCTGGATTTTCTCCCATTTGTGCCTTTGTATGGAGACAAGATGCCTTTGTATAAAATCTGGAAAAAAACCCACAGTTTTTGACCTTAAAATAGGGGAACTTGGTAAAATTAGGATCATCTGAAATACAATGTTGTTCCTTCATGAAAGACTTCAGTTTTGAAATAGGTTTTTGTCTTCTACCAGCTACAGAAGTACAGCTTTCAGGGCTCCCCAGTCCCAAGGACAGAAAAGAAAGATTCCCCACAACAATTAGTGTGCCAAAGCCCGGGGCTGATCCGCAATATGGAGCTCTGGTTCAATCCTTTCTCTGTCCAGGCTGGTGAAAACTTTTGGATCTCCTTTTTTGCGTAATATAAATGCTACAAAGACATTTCTTTAAGGTGAGCAATAGTTATCATGCTGAAATTAACAAATTAGTAATAAATTCATTGATTAAATTTATTCAAATAATTCCCATTACAAAGAGACCCATTTCAGTCTTGAGGAATTGGGCAAGGGGGAAATGTGAAGAGATTCCTCTGCAGTTCCACATGGTATTAAATGGCCTGTGAAGTGCAGGCGATCGCAATACATGAGCTAGTGGGCATAGACCTTATTCCTTCCAGCTTTAGACATCTAGGGAGTAAGATTTTATTAATGAAATAGGTGAAGTTTAAAGGTAGATATCCTATAACTAGCTTAACAGGGACAGCTGAAAAAAACCAGACAGGTAGCTCTCCTTCAGTCTGAAACAAACGCAGAGGTTTCCCAATTGACCATTTAGTTATCAGTAAACATGCGAGGGGGGAATTGCCTTCAGCATGAAGCACACACTGATGTTTTACAGAACCGGGACCCAAAATGAGACTAAGATGGCCTATTCAGTAACTCATTAGCAGATACGGTATGAAAGCGTTTGCACTTGCTTATCCACAATGGGACAGCCCTGCTCTTTGCGTCAGGAGGGATTCCCGGGGATTTTTAGCTCTGTATGAGGCCCTACGCGTTAGAGTTTGCCACGCTCCACGGGCTTCAGAGGAGCTAAGCCAAGCCCCTGAATGTGGATTACACTGTCTACAAGTGTGGATCGTATCCTGAAGCCATTCAAACCCAACGGGCATCAGGAGAGAGGCTGCCAAGCCCAAGGTGCCTGGTCAGAGCCTGGAGAGGGGTTAATTTTGAAGCTTAACCCCTTACGTAAAAAATGCGGATACTCAGGTCGTGCTTTTAGTCTCTGTCCTTCCTGAAACAACACCCCTCCCTTTTTCTAGCTGATCCAAAAAGCAAGCAAGTGAGGACACTAAGTGGAAAGTCATATAATAACACCCTCCTGCCCGAGGCAGGTGGCTCTCGGTGGAAGGCAGCTCCCCTATTCAGCAGGAGGCCAGGAAGCAGTACCTCGATTTTAGTGGTCACTGGAGCTTTCCGGCACCAGACCAAATAGCAAAATGGTCACACAAGCGTTCACACACGCAGCAGTAGCACCACTGACCTCCAGACAAGCACACTAAGATCCTGCTCAAGTTCTGTACAGAATAAATGACAAAACTTGACCCCCTTGCCAGGCGGTGTTAAGCATTGTAACCCTCGTCCTTCCATGCTCCAAGCCTCGTTCTTCATGCTAGCTCCGTGCTCTGGCCAGCTTAATATTTTGGTTTATTCAGTGTGACATTATAAGACACAGCATTGACTTTTACATCTCATTTGTGAGTGGTGAAGATCACTATGCTGTTATCGGGGAAAAGACTTTTCAGCACCTTTTGGTGGTGAGGCTATGAAAGGACCTTAGCATCCGCATCACTTGGGGGAAAAGATGCCTTATCGTTCACTGGTAACTGGAACAAAGTGCTTTTCTGGGAGAAGAATGTGGAGTAATTTACTTAGTTACTCTGAAAAAAAAAAAAATCTGATATCTGTATTAGATACCAGGAAGCTGAAACAATACCCTGATGTCTGACATTTTTTAAATACCTGGCTGAAGTATCCTACAGAGATATATATCACCTATTTTCTTATTCCTGTTTTTTGGTTCCTTTGCCACACTGGCTGTTTTCCCTGCAAGCTGTGACAAGAACTTTTCTCTAATCTGTCCTGCTGCCATAGATCTGAAATAGCATAAGAGGTAGAATAATAACAGTCTCGGACTAAACCAAAGGTTTTTCTCCCACAACAGTTTTTCCAAGGCTATTATGTTTGCAAACTCTGCTAATCATGTTAAAATTACATTGCAAACAACATTTGTTTCAGAGAGAGTTCTCTGTAGCACATAGGGCATTTGCAACAATGCTACTAAAAATAAGAGCATGGTCTGACAGAGCATTCAATTATTCATGCATTCACAAGTACAGGACAGGCAGGCTCGCAGCCTTGAGAGCTGCCACCACATCACTGGTACCATCCGGCTCCAATGTCTGTCAGTACAGCATCTGCTGGAAGCACTGCACCCTTCTGCTAAGAAGAGGCCAAACCTTTATTTAACAAAAAGCTATAGAAGTCCAAGGAGAAAAATCCCCAGGTTCTGAGAAAGCCGCCTCAGCTACCAGAGACTTCATGGCCCGCTCCTGCAGGCACTCAGGCTGTCACTGCCACGCCATCTCCTTCCTCTCAGGGAGACATCTGTTAGGAGGCCAGATCATGAAACATTTACTCTGCATCAGTGTCACATACTGTGCACTTTTCTATCCCAAGCTATAAAAAAATGCAGTGTGCCTCCCTGCCTTTGGTTAAAGGGAATGGTTTTGCAGTTAGCTGGTTAACCTTTTCTTTCCCACCCTCCACTTGAAGATGATTCCCTGCTGCTTTACCTTAACTCAGAAGGAACCCAAGTGTTTAAGGCAACTTGCAGTAGCAGGGCACTTCTGTTGGGTGAACTTCCTTCAGAAATGACTGGGCTGGTGGGGATTTCTGTGAGCAGTGAAGCAGTGACAGGGACACTAAAAGTCTTTGACTGAAGCCTGGGGCATACCTGGGTCCTTTGGAGTGCATTTGGGAGAGGCTGAGGGAAGGTGGAGATGATGTCTTCTCTCAGGGCTCTCTGAAACGTTGTTCATCCTGGGTCCATCTTACCATTAATAAGATGAGGCACCAAAGTTTGTCATTCTGCATTTCCCCTCTAAAAGGGAGATTAGCTGAAGGACCCAAGATCCATACAGGGAGTTGCTAGGTGGGATGTGGCCAGGTCTCCTGGGTCCCACTAGATTAGCAGCACAAACCATTGCAGACAGAAAGCAGGCCCTGGTGGATTGAAATGCTGTAGTTTTCCAACTGAAGGCTTAATGGTCATGCAGTGAGATGCAAGAAGAGATTATAGACCATACAGTGTTTGCAAGGTAATTTTTATGGATAAGGAAGCTTACCTAAAATTCTGCTCTGCCAATTTCTAATCTAGCTGGAATTTGCTATCCTAATGTCTCAGGCCTCATCTTTGAATGGGGTAAAATATTAATTAGTGACTGTATTAAGGAGCCTCAATGGAAAGGAAACTGCCAGGTGCTGCAAACATGCAGAGCACAGAAGCCATCCCTACCTGGGATACTTTGAATGAGAGCTGCCCTGGTCAAGGACAATCTTGTCTTACATGACTGCACGCTAATGAAGACCACCCATGTCTCTGGCGAGGTCTAACTTATAATGACAGCAAAGGATGAGAAGCACTGCCCATTGTAAGATTAAAATATAATCGCCCCCTGTTAACCATACACTAGTTACTTTGTTGGTGCTGTGCCACTGAACAGTTCTGAAATTGCTGAAGAGAAACTGTGCGTCTGTAAAGTAGGAGCCATGTAGTGAGCAAACATCCCCTCACTGCCAGAATCAAAGTGGTACTGTCCTCCAGGTATGAGCTAGAAGTCAAAAGAGATCTAACTTCATCCTGTTATATGTTTAAAAGCTAAAAGTGAGACTGATATGGTATGAGCTCAGTGGCAGCTTAACTAGGATCCCCTGTGACAACTCAAGTATATTCATATTCCTATTCATTAATAAGGTTTCACTCCCCCCATCCATTCCAAGCTTTCAATTAGGAACTGAATCTACATTTTCAGCCTTGTAGTGACTAAAGTATGTGCATGAAGGTCCTAATTGCACACTCCTTTGGAAATTATAGGAGCCACCTGTAAGACTGACCCCTCAACCCCGTACCTGGGTTAGGAAAACATCGTCTGACCAGGGCTTGAATTCAAGGTCTATTCTAGTTGCAATTGGTGACAGTGTAGTAAGTGAAGCAGCCAAAAGGACCATCTTCTCTGGGAAGGGCGGGGACTGTTGTTTGTCAGGCTCTGACAGGTTGGAGATGACATCCTCTACCCCATTTAACTATTCCCACCCTGGGAGCAGCCCTGAGAGTACAAAAGTCCCAAAACATTAAATTCAGGTTCCTAAGTTTGGTAATTTTTCTAGAATTACAGCCAATATAAGTAGTCAGGAAACTTTTTATCTACAATTATTTGATGGCAAGTTTAACTGTGAACTGGCAAGCCTCTGAACCGGCTATTGGTGCTGCAGGGCAGCATTCACAGCATGAAGATGAGTGTGGAGCCTTGCCAAGTGCAGCAAGTAGGATGGGTAACAGCTCCAGTAATCACTTTGCCCGCATTTATTAGAGTTTAGCACCATCTAATGTGTAAGTGCTTCAACTTCAAGCACTTCCCAGTGCAGGCAGGATGGAAACAGCCTAGCTGGAGCTAGAGAAAGCCTGTGGCATCGGTAAGCATTAAAATTTAATCCATTATCTACTTGGCTCCTTACTCTTCCCTTACTAGGGGAGAAGAATTTAGGAAGAGGAGCAGACAGCTCTGTTGTGAGCGCACCTGGGACAGCTGAGAGGCACAAGAGCCAGGGGAGCAGGGAGCCCAACCACACTGATAGTGACTGTCCACAGTTCAGACATACAGGGAAAGGTCATTTTTCATTCAACTGACAGTTGCAGCTGGAAAGAGTTAGCAGCCTTCTCTTGATCATTTTCATCCTGGATATTTGACATTTATAGGCTTAAAGATGACAGATGGCCACTCCAGCCATTTCAGGAGCAGCAGCTGGCAAGGGGACCTGGAAAGGATTTCAAGACTTCTCTGAGTATGGGATCAATTCAGACTCTCCAAAAGTTGCAGGAATTGCCTTAGAAACAGCTTTGCAGGGCTTGAGAGAAAAAGTACTTGCACTTCTAAATTAAAGCAGCAAATGTAATGATTCGCAACATCCTACAGGAGCATGGGGCTAATTTCCAGAGTCCGCTTCAGAAAGGACTGTTTTAGCACAAGTAATTCAGTTGAGTTCTAGTGATATTTCTATGTTTCTAACTTTTCTTTAGCCTCAGAAGAGCTATGCTTGGAAAAATATTGCCTCCAGTAATACTTTGGGGAAATCAAAATTAATAAGCCAATAGATAAATTGTCTCCCCCTTCCTCCATTAAAAAAAAAAAAATTGCTATTACAATTAGGATACACGGACTATGAGGATAACTGTTAACTTCAGCAAAACAAAGTGAGAAGATTAGAAAGGATTTGGGTTTCTGACACATTTAGATCTAAATAGAAGAAGACGGACTGAAGTGCTGCCCAGGTTTGCCAAGGCTCCCTGTAGAGTACCTGGGGAGAGGTAAACACCTAAGAGACACCCACAGCAGCCAGCTCTCCACCACCTCCTCTTACATGAAGCTCCTACCTGCAGCTGAGCATCTCACCATGTCTTTCTCACAGAGTACAGACAACAAACTCTTTCTGTACCTGTACTTTGAGCTGTTGGCTATTTCTTAAAGCTTAGCACTTGGGTCACATATGGTGCAAACAAATGTTTTGGCCTCTGGCCTGGCTAGAAGCCACCCTTGGCTACAGAAGCCATTATTTTCTTAATGTACTATATCTAAAAAACGAAGCAGCCCAAAGCTTCCATCTGCTTCTCCCCTGTGACTGGGAGAGGACACAAAGTAGGCCAAGGTGACAGCTGCTTCTCAAAAGACCCTGCAAGGAGTGATGCCAGGATCAGGAAATAAGGCCTTAAGGTAAAAAAAAATCAGAGTGTCAGGAAAAAGATGAGACCACGTCCTGTCCAGCCTATGTTGATTTTTCGGAACAACCCATTTATAAGGCAAACCTAGCAATATCTAGGCATGCTCTCAGTTTTACCCTGGGTAGGCATCCCTTAAGACACCAGGATGCTGTTTTCAGTCACAAAAGCCATGTTATGAAAGTGCATAAAGCTCAGTATCCCACTGCCCAGAGCCATTTGTCTTCACTTGTTGCCGTTTCATGCAGTCAGGAACCCAGGCAGCTCGGCACAGCCCAGTGCATCTCTGGAGCATCTGGAGATGGTGTCCTAGCCAGAGCTAGGGATTTCCCAGTTCCCATTTAACAAATAATCTCCTTTGGGGTCCCCAAAGTGACACAAGTCAGCCTTGTTTTGATCATGAAGTAGGCTCTGGGTTTAGCTGGGAGCTGAGCCAGGATAAAGAATGGGGTTTCAAATAAATACAGAAAGTCTCAGCCATACCAGGGTCATTCTAAGTCAACTTAACCAACGGACCCTGAATAACCCCCTTGAGAGCACCATCCTCCCTTGACCAAGTGTACTTGCTAGCAAGGTGACTGAGACATAAAAAAGGTGCTTCAAAAGAATTGTAAACTAAGGGCTTACAGGGGTGGGACTTGTAGGTCTCCATTACTCCATTAAGATTCAGTGACCCAAACTTGAGAGACTTTTCCCCCCAGAATCATTACATTTGGAGGCATCAGACGCTTTAAAATTAGATGACCTCCTAGAGTATATGCTGAAAAAATAAACCATATCTATTATATTAGTACTAACGCTGCAGAATATATGGTGTTGTAACAAGTGAAAGTTTCATCTTTGTTAAGTCCAAAGTCAAGTGATTTTTAGCAGTCAGAAATTAACATCTCTAATTATCTTTGTGTACAGTTATGATTCCCTATATTCCTACCTCTTTAAAAAATTTGATCCAACGCAATAGTAGGATAATTCAGGAGTCCCTCAACCATTTCGATCTTGACAGCTCATGGTTTTCAGCTAGATTCTTATAAATATTTTGGTGTTTAAAGGGGCTAGTCAGTTATGATTCACAGCAAGATTTTAAGCGACTTTTTAAACCAATTTCAGGGACCAGACTCTTCTGAGGTGCAATGCTCTGGATCTTTTAAGTCATTGATTTTGGTCACCTTACCAAAGTATGTGAGAAAAATCTCTGTGTCCATATAGAGCTTGTCCTAACCGTAAATGATTTTGCTAAGGGACTAGTTGTAACATGTAGGAGAAAGCTTCAGCATTTCTTGTTTATACCACAGAGAAAGCATTATGAAGTTTCATGATTCTGGGCTGATTTTTTTTTTCCCCTTGTACAACAAAAAACCAAACTACAAGTGGTTCTATTTAATGAAAAAACCCCTTTTAGCCTATATCCTTTTAAAAAGTTTCATTGCCCATAAACAAACCACTGTAATTTTGTTAGTCTTTTCAATCAACTCTTTAACTACTATCCTCAGAAACCAGGACTGTGGAACGCTACTCATCAAGTCAATATAGGCGGAACCAAATCAATTAGTGGATTTATAATACAGTATTAGAAAAGAAGTTAATAAAACTACCAGCCTGAACAACACTGGGAAAATTCAAGCAGCACAGAACCAGTTCTTACAAACGTACCAGAGCAGCTCAGAGCATGTTCTGCTCACCAGCCTAAGACAGTAGGCAAGTCTTTCCATTCTTACTGAAGTTTCACCTTATCAAAGCTTTTTAGTGAAATATTAAAAAAGCTCTCAAGAAGTACGTTAAAGCTAAGGTGTTAGAGGGCACATCAATAGTCTGGCGCAAGGTTTGCATGCTAACTCTGCCTGCATTTCCCAGCTGGCAGGCTCCAAACCAGCCCTGGTTCCAAGTCTGGTAAATGACCTCCATGCGTTGCTGTGTGCATCGTACCCTGATAGCACAGTCTGCAACTTTTCTTTATCTTACTATAAAAAGGGGCACCCATCTTTGTGCAGAAGTGTGCACACTCCCTGCAGATCCCATTACAAGCCTCCTTTTTTTTCCCTCAACCATCACAACCCCAAAAGCACCGCCGCAGCGATCAATATCTCTTGATCCAATAGCATCCTTTGCAGCCCATGGCCTTCCAACATGTTCTGCCAACGTCATCTCCCAACGAAGCTAAAAACAAAAAAGGAAAACCAATAATAGTAAGACAGGCAAAATCCATGTGCTAAGGACTGTGATCATATAACACACCCCCAAGTCCTCAAACACTTCTGTCTCCTACAGATGCACAGGATCATTTGCCCCCTAGAGCTTGTTTTTCCCCATCGAGCTCCTTCCTGTTAAGTCCTCCCTGTGCATGACACACCCTCCAAAAGTAACGCAAGGTGAAGCTAATGGAGATGTGATGGTCTATTAAGCTCTCCTTAATTAGCGTGGGATTACACAACTCATGGAAAGAATTTAATAAAATGGCACAAATGAGAGGAATGTTATAGAGAAACATATGACTTCACGATATTGCTGCTTTGAAAAAAGAAAGAGTGAGGGGGATAGCATAAGAACTGGATTAATATCTCCTTCCCCCAGAGCATGTCATCAGTTCTTCCTTCAGAATGAGAGAGTACTGCAAAGACCTAGTGTGAAGGGGAAGCTCGCATCAGATGTATGACACCTGTACAAGAGCAGGACTATCACTGCGTATTTTCTCTTGCAATTTAAATGTGCTCCAGACCAACTCCCCAAAAGTTTGAAATTCAAGCTTCTTCCAACACATAGAAACCCAAGTATTCTCCTTAAAGAAGAGGAACTTGTGTGATCTTTTGTGTAAGGCTTTTATTCTCGTCTTGCATCAAAAGACAGCCTGGAATGGAGACGAATCAAAGAGACACTTCCCATTTATGCTATGGCTGTAGATGCAATTGGAGATGAAATTATGCAGGCACAAAACTGTGCTCAACTTAGTCTCTGTACAAAAGAATGGGATGTAAAATTAGGATAACAACCTTTAAGAACAGCCACTGTGAATGCAGTTCAGCCCAACTGATCTTTGAAAGACAAAAGTTTTTTTCTTCAGAAACTATAAAATCAGAAGGACTTAAAACTTCAAAATAACCCTAAGGAAATTGCAGCAGCATGTTGCAGAACACCATTGCCTTTAATAACAGCTTGGTGGGTTTGTTTCTTGCTGGCCGTGGCTGGAGACTGGAAATCTCATTAGTTCTCCAGACCGCTACGGCCTGGCTTGTAGGGAAAGAAACCTGCCCCTTGCTGCGCCTTTAGTCTGATCAGGTGGAAAGTGGGTGCTGATGGCTTTGGCACTTCTTTCCTTGGCATTATGGCTAGCATTACCAGCAACTGTTATAATTAGTATATTCGGAACACAGAAAATGGTACCAGAATAGACTGATCCTAATACTGCCTTCAGTCAAACATAGTGTCACTTTGATTTTGGGGCTGGAAGGTTTAACTGAAGGCAGAAGTTGGCTTTGCCTCTGTATATTTTTCCTTCCCCACTTTTTTTTTTTTCCTTGTATTACCAACTTTAAAGGCATCAGTTAATAGAGAGTTTTTTTTACTGTGAATTCTGTATTCAAAACTCATCATTCCAGCAAAAGGTAAACTTCCCCAGCTCAGGAAGATCACAGACTGAAATCCTCCATAAACGTAAGACATTGATATCAGTAGGTCTTTTTCTTTTCTTTTTTTTTTTTATGCACTTTTCGCATAACACACTTTTTTACTCTGATTTAGTAACTTCATTGCTGCACCTCCAGTAACAAGGCAGAACCGCACTGTGCCAGGTGCTGTATAAAGAGAAAATAATTCCTAGTCTAAATAAGTATGAAGTGCAGCTTAGGTAAAATATTGCGTCTCCCCTCCCCTGATCGTTGTCATGAGATGCCAGGAGTTGCCAGCAGAGCCTGGAGCAGCCCCAGAAGCCCCCGCTCCCCCTCTGCCAACTGCTGCAGCAAATGCTCCTTTTGCCTGAAAGGGCTCTTGTCTTTCAGGGCTGCTGTTCACTCACTGCTCAGCAGTGCCGATCATGGTGCATTTTACAGCGTAAACCAGAGGATTGTTCCGTGCTGAATATTAGCATATGGCTTTTGACATCTGGTCCTCTAAGAGCGATAAACTGCCAATCAGGAGGCGTATTGGGTACTAGCATATTTTTATCACTACCCTTACTAATCACCAAGATTAGTCCCTGCTTGGCAATTGGGACTGACGAACACACTGAACCTATTCAAATATCCTCATCCATATTCATTTCCATTTAAACAAATTAAATTCTCGTGTAAAATAATCCTCAAATTCTCAAAAAAGCTGTTTGTTTTTCTACTTAGGTGGCACAAGTTCAAAGACATCCTGTTAAATACGCATAATTTCTTAAGAGCAAAAATTACAGCTTTTAATGGTGTTTGCCTTCCACTTGATGAAAATCTCTTTTAATGTCACTAGAGATCTTTGGAGCCTGGACAGAAGTTTCCTCTTCTGGCCCAGGGGGTAGAAATGTCATAATTTTCAGAGCACAGCTGCTTTGTCAAGACACATTGGCATGCACAGTTTGAATAACAAACACTGAACTCCAGCAAGCATTTCTAAATCTCCGTCAATTAAAAAAACCCCCAAACCCCTCAAACCTAAAACAACAATCTATAAATGAGAAGGATCAGATAATCCATCCATCCTGAATCTTTGACTTTTGGGGAAAGAAATGGGTTTTTCGGAAAGTGACCTTCAGCAGCTAGTAAATACACATCAGAGGAGGCCGTTTTTCAGTGGTTGTCTCTCAAAGGTGAGAGAGAAGGACATGAATTTTAAGCAGAGATTAATCTAATGAACCATTGTATTAATAATAAGAAAAAAATCCTCAAGCTAAACTGGATTGTTTCAGGGAGTCAAAGGCAGATGAAATTGAGAAGATGAAATAAAACCAAAAATGAAAAGAAGTAAGATGAATTTGACTGAATTGCTAATTGGCATAGAAACCTTAGCCCCTCATCACTTGAAAAAAGTAAATTGCCAGAGAACAGAGACTCTAAGAAAAACTTCATGAAGACAGTTAGTGTAGGAAGGAAGAGGTGAAAGGAACCAAGAGGAATGGGTATGGCTATATAGGAATAACTTATTTTGGCTTGCATATAGTATGGGTGTGTTCTTCCTGTTATATCATGACTCACAAACCTATGGTTCAAAAGATTTGAATATTAATAAAGACAAATCAAAACTATGCAGAATGATTTGATACAGTTGGCTCCTTTTCCTGTCTTCTAGTAATGTGTCACCTCTATTTCTGGTATGTGGTTTTGTTTGTGCTCTTCACTTGGATACATTTTTTTTCTGAATTGATTTCAAGATTTCCCTACTACCTATAGGCAATAGTAATTTTGTCCTAAAATTGTTTTACTGGCTTGACTGTTATGACTCACTCAGAAAACTGTTCTTCATTAGGAACATGGATATCTGTATTAGGCCTTAGCTGAAATAATTTTATGGAACAAATTGTCTGAAAGAGTTCTTTCTTTGTATGTTTATAAGAATAAAAATATTCTTGAGGAACAAATACTGGATCATAGATTTTCAGGGTCTGTATTTTCTTGCTACAATAAACTGTAAACCAGAAATGATAACAGAATCCTCTAGATCAAAAAGGCAGCCCAGATGCCATG
Organism: Aptenodytes forsteri; assembly: GCF_000699145.1. Classification (NCBI taxonomy): domain Eukaryota; kingdom Metazoa; phylum Chordata; class Aves; order Sphenisciformes; family Spheniscidae; genus Aptenodytes; species Aptenodytes forsteri. The sequence goes on along the minus strand of NW_008794888.1, from coordinate 7,898,416 downwards.
CTAACAATTTCAGAGTATTGTCATGACCTTATAAAAATGACTCAAGTCAGAAATTGCACCGGTGTGAGAACCACCTGTGATGTTCACTTTCTGTTGCTTTGTCTTTGCGTGCATGGGGAAGAATGACATATCATTTTGCAAGTAGCACATCAAAAGGAGATGGTGATTATGTGGACTTACGTCTTCCAGCTGCCCTCCCAACCGCATACTTTGATGACTAATCAAGGGTCAGTTTATGTTCCACTCTTTATTCTGGGTAAAAGCTCTAATAGAGTCTCTGATATTTTCTTATTTTTGCAAAACATATGGGAATTTCAGGTCTTTGAAACTTCTACTGTGTCAAACAAATTCAAACAGAAGGAAAGAATGGTAGAGATAGATCTATTCCTGCAAACTTTGCTTCTACAGAAAACCAGGATGAACTGTGCACGTTCAAGTCTACGAGACAGATTATTCCCTAATGGAGCCTCCTGGAAAACATAACACGATTTAGAAAATACGTTAGAATGCCATTAGGCACATATTTCCTACAGGCTTTAACCTCACTAAGGTTACCATCACTTACATAGTAAGAAATGCTACATAAAGTTTTCCAGAGCTTAGCACGAGCCGGGAGCCAGAGCGCAGGAGACAATTGTGCAGAATATTGCCCTACATCCCTGAAATTGTCAATGGACCAGACAAAGGCTGCTCACTGACAGTGGTAATGGATGCTTAAAAACCAATACAGTTTCCTTGTGTCTCTCCCAGATCCAAATGAAAACAGCAGCTCTGTAGAACAAAAATGAATCCTCCTATTTAGGGTTTTTGCTGCCTCCGAGAATCAGGATAGGCACGAGCCCTCCTTTTGGCAAATCCCACCACCTTCTTCCTTGGCCACTTGCTAATTTCTCTGCAAGGGCTTTTAATGTGCTGGTCCATGGGAAGCTTTGCAGGCTGCAGCAGCTCACAGGGATGAAGGCAGGCTTGAAGGCTGTATTTGTGGGTTATTAGCCGTTTGGCAGGGCTGGGCTCAGCGCAGGTCCCAGGGGTGCGGAGGGGGTTGCGGTGCGGCAGCAGCACCGCGCGATGGCACAACGCACACGCGAGTGTGGCTGCAGCCGCCTGCAGAGCAGCAGAGGCAGGGAAACCCGCCTGCTTCCTTCCCCTGCTTCAGCTGCAGAGTTTATTAGGCTGCTGAGGGGATACAGCTAATGAAAAACAGAAAGAAATGCAATCTTCCTAACTGGGAAAGGAAGAATACCACTAAGCCTGTCGGAGAGGTGGGGAGCATCAGCTGCTACGTAGTGCACATCACAAGTGACCAATAGGGATGTTCTGGATTTAAAAGTAGGACTGAAATCAAAAGGAGCAATTTTGTCCCTTCTTTCATAAGGAGAAATCTTGGGAGGCTGAACTGATCTCTCCCTCCATCAGACCTCCTACCTGGGAGAGAATTTGCTACCCAAATGACAGTTGTTTGGTGGTTAAGGCAGGGAGGTTTGATTGACAGCCAGCACTCAATCAAGCATTATACTAATCCTATCAGTCTATTGATAGGCAGACAGACAAAAAAGCAGAGAGAAGGGTGGGTATTATGGAAAGCTAAAAGCCAGTGGATTTTCAAACTAGGGATTGGAAAATAGCTAGCAAGAGATGTACAACATTTAACCAGAAAGTCTTGAAATGGTCTTGCTTTTACTCATGGATTTTTTTTTTTACCTTGCGGAGAGCAAAGGTAGAGGGCATGTCACCAACCAGATTTACTTCTGGGCATAAGGCAACAACACAAGAAGAGTGATTTCACCTGCCTCCCCACTAAACCTGAGATGACCAAATCATGTTCAGTTTTCCTGACTTCTTATAGACAAGATCTGCACATCAAAAAAGGCCTTGCTGGCTAATTGTTAGCAAGCTAACAATTGTTAAAGATGATCAAGATGAAATATTTAATACTAAGTAAAATGCAAGATTGCTCATTCTGCCTAGTGTAACAATCCATTCCTGAAGCTTCTAAACATTTGATGAAGTGTCTTTTCTCCTCCTTCATACTTTAATTTGTGAAGAACTCAGCTTCCAGCAGGGAGTGGAACTGGGAGAGTCAAAATCAATGGTTTCTCGATCATTTCAATCTAATTAAGCAGGTACAAGAGGTTGAGGCCAGTTCTGAAGAAAACTGGAGCTCTGATGACCCTACCTGCACCATACCTTGAGACTTCAGACACTCTCCTAGCCCCCAAGAGAAGCCAGTGCTTTTTTTGATCCTGATGCATGATCAAAGCACCATGAAGCCCAGTGTCACACTCCCACAGTGACAAGGCGAGAGCCCGTTTGTAGGGTGCATAATTTTTCAAAGAAGGTGGTCTTCCTTCCATGTCCCCACAGATTTACTGAGAGATCAGATAGGAACAGCATGCAATTTCTGCAAATGGCACTGTGACAGCAGGGAAGTCAACTCAGTTGTTGCTGTTAATCTCGAAGCCTGTGTGTGTACCCAACTCACTGCTCCACTACCACTTTCCATATGTGAAGAGCCATGGTGCTGCATGCTCTCTCCCTGGGAAATGAGACTTGTTACTAGCAGTAACCTTTATCTCTGTGTGACTTTTGAGCTGCCAGGAGAGGATGGCAACCCTTTCATTCCTGTGCTTGTGCCTTCCCTTGGCAAAGTGTCAATCAAATGTGGCATGTGCTTCTGCTGCTGCGGTTCTGGCATACTTCACAGAAGGCACAGAATTACAAGGTTTAGAGGATGCTTTATAACTGCAGACAGCATTTTCCTACACTACCTCCTGTATTCCTCCCCAGTTAGTATGAAAGAGAGCAGAAGTTCCTATCTGCTTCTGCTGGGCATGCGACTGATCCTCTCACCTTGCTCTCCTTAAATTCTTCAGTGACCTTGATTTCACACAGAAGATCAGTAAGGCTGTTATGTTTCTTATTTCGAGGCTTGTCTGCCTATCTGTGCCAGGACTGAAAAGCTTTCAATCCTGTCTTTTCCTTTTTCTAAGCCCCAATCTATTTTATTGAAAATAAAAGTCCCTTTAAAGTAAATCCTTTTTTTTTTAAAATGTGACAGGGATTATATAATGCAGGTATTAGCAGGGGACTAAACTTTGTCATCCAGGAAGTTCCTTTTACTCTTACATTTCTGTGCAGATGAGAAATCTTTGTCAAGCTGTATTGTAATTGGAACTTTATCCTGAATCTGGAATTTTCTCCATCCAGAGTACAGTCCAGCCCCTCACGTCATACTCAGGTTTTTATTCTATTAAAAGGGATGAAAACTCATCTGAACAACTTTAATTCTGCAAAGCTGGACCTGTCTGAAAGTTAATGGGGCTGGCTCTGATTCTGAAATGGGACAACATCCTAAAATTTTGGGTTGATAAGAAAGCTTTAAATGAAGTTACAGTAAATTGATAGCATGCTTCTTTCACACTGCATCTAATGTCTGTCTATATACAGAGTGAAAACTACCATTGGTAGGAAAGACAGAGTCCAGCTGTGCAATGGGAGGCCCATCGCTGTGTGACAGATGGGACACTTCAGGTGTTCCACTTCCCTGTTGCAGAAAGTCTTGTGTGGGCTGTCAGATATAACTTCTAGGATTATGATGATCTTGCAAAAAATAATCAGAGCTTCTGTGAAAGATTTTGGTTGGTCCCCCCCACCGCCCCCAAAAGCCCTGAGAACAGTATTTCAATGGACCTGGTGAAAATATATACATTCTCCTTTGTCCTGACACATGCCACACTGGGGACCTGTCCCTGGAGATTGTTTCATTAAGAGAGTCACACTTTCTTGAAACTAAAACTCAAATGCAAGTAGCTGATATGATGAATGTTCCTGAGCAAGTCCATAATGGGAGAAAAAGAGCATTAGAGATCCAGCTCAGCTGGTACTACTCACGCTCTGGATTTTGAGTCTTGAAATATTTTGTTATTTTAAAGCCCCCACACTTGACCCAAACAAGCTTCAACTTTCACTTGTTTTTAAAGTTCATTTTTCACAGCTGTAAAGAGAAGCTGTAAGAATGTGACCAAATACAACCTAAAAGTTACAAGACAAAGCAAAATGCAAATGGAAGGAAGCCAGAAGGGATTTGCTTTCAGAAACTACTTCTGTGATTTTTGTATGGCTGGAATTGGCAAAGCACCGTCAAATATGGAAATGCTAGCCAAAGCGCTACGAACAAGTGTTCTTCAAATAGTCATGTCTTGGAGTGGAGATCCCTCAGGGACAGGTACAGGCGGGAAAAACTCTGGTGGAAAGCTGATGTCTTGGCAAGCGGGGGGCCAATCTAACGTGATTTCCACATCTCCAGAGGCCACCCAGGGATTTGCTTTGGCCTCACCGAGTGAAGGAGCAGGTGGGTTTTTCACTTTTACATCTCCATCAACAGGACTCCAAGGACCACACAGGTCCAGCTCAGTGCATTTCCCTCCCATCCACATGGGCAAATGTTTCTTCTCTCCCTTTTTCTGTGCCTCTCCCAGAACAGACTCCCTGGGATAAAATAAAACCAAATACAGTTACTGGGACTGCTGCTCTTTGACTAGCAAAGAAAATCCCAGACAGAAGAAATTCTTTCTTCTGTCTCCTCAGACTACACTGACCATCACTTCTAGAAAGCTTTGGTGGCATAGAAATAGCAAAAGAAGAACAAAAAACCACCTGTCACAGAGAGAATCCAAGAAGGGAAAATAATTTGGTGATCTCTTCAGGAAAAAGGGGTGCATTTCCTGTACAAGATCACTGTGTTGACGGGTTAGAAAGGACCATCCCTTTTTCTGGCACTGCAGGCTGATTTTCTGTGTTAGCTCAACAGGAGGCCTGTCAGGAGAACGGTTAAGACAGACAGCAAATAAAAATACCCAATCTTATTTTAAAATCTCACAAGTTTCAGGACCTGATTCACAACATGTAATTTGCCTGCAGTTGGTCACACTTTATTTTGACACATCTCTAGGTCTGATGTTCTCCTTCCTCTGCTCACTTTGAAAGTTGGGTCTCTGCTTTCTGCTTGCAAGCTGGGCTCAGATGCCCTTAGTCCCTATCTTTATGCTTCCTTTCCCTGACAGAAAATTGTCCACCCTAGTCCTGGAGACTGTAAGCGAGATGTGGCAAAGGCCTGCAGTATCAGATGCTAAAGTTTAAGTAAACAGATGTCACCATTGCAGCATGTGGCAATTTGGCACCTAAGCAGAGCAGGAGCAAGATATACAAGTAGGGCTGAAAATAGCCCCCAGTCACTGGTGCACACTGAATCTCTGAGGCATCATACCTGGAAATCTTTCAGGCCATTGCTGTAACAATCTGCCTCCTTCTCACCTACTACAGTGTGAAGTATCTCAGCAGAGCTTTATTGGCAATGAATATTACCATGTTGTTTTGCGCCTCAGGCCAGTGCTGTAAAGGTCAATGTAAATAGCTTCTTAGTTACCCCTCAAAGACTTCGATAAAGCACTGCAATAATGAAGTTGCTCTCATTTGTAGCCTCTTCCCTTAGAAATTCAGGCCAATGTACCAGCCTGCTGTAGAACAGAAATGTCACTGACACCTGGCAAAACTGATGAGCTCTTCATGATTCTACAACAATTCCAGGTCCTCCCGTGGCGACCTTCATTGATAGCCCCTCAGCGCTGCTCCCCCTTCCTTCTGAAAAAAGGAGGAAGAATTTGGCTTAAGAGCGTATAACATCTGGGTTTCTTGAGGAAAAAAATTCCCTCCTTTCAGCATAAGGGAAATGCAGCAAGATCAGAAAAGGCTGTCTCTGTAAGGGAAGGCCAGGAGATACGTGCTATGTTGTATTGCTGTGCTGAGTTTTAGCTTCCTCTTGAATAGCTCTGGGTTTTTTTTTAAGCTTCAGTGGTGGGATTTCTGTATTTATGATCCAATCAGTGACTATGACCCATTAAACTAATACCCAGCATTAGTCACTGGAAGAAACCTGGGAAGATGGCCACAGAGCTGTTTAAAGGGAACTGCTGTAAAGGCTCAGATGAGTCACTACTCAGAGCTCTAAAGTGTCTTTTGCCCCCCTCTTTTCCTGAATCTTACTGCCAGCTAATTATGTAAGAACAATAATGTCTTATTTTGCAAAGCATGAGGAGTGGGGAAAGGCTTTAAGGCTGCCTGACTGAGGGAATGCCACGCTGGAGATGCTTCAGGTTTTCGTTCTTAAAAGAAAATTCAAACTAATTGACCTCAAGCCCAACACAGATGTTTAATACTTACCATTTTAAAACTGGGGACTGAAATACAGGAACTATGTTTATCTAGGATCAGTTCTTTTGAAATGAGCAACTGATCTGTTTTTATGATGTGGGAACGGGAAAAACTCTAAGGAGAAGCTGTTGCGCTTGGGGAACATTTGGGTACCTCATACAGGAGGTGGTATGTATTAATGTGAATAGACACTTATCAAGTCTAGCTGCAAAACTGACTCTCTCATATCTCTGGTTATTCATGCTTTTAGCTGCAAAGATTTATTGGAAGACATATCTTTTTCGAGGTATTTTAGATACTGCCAATTCTAATCCATGCCAGAAAACAGAATGGCAGGTATATGGAAAATAAAAAACTAGCATCAAAAGCAGAAAACGGTATTAACGTAACATTAAAGGTGTTGCTTTAAATTTTAAAATGCTCAGGAAATGTGATATATGTGCAAGTAGGACAGTTAGAAATATACAGTTAAGAAAAAATGATTTTGTCAACATTTGGACAAAAAAGGAACAAAATTTTAATGAAAATAAACTCATCTTTCTGTAGCTCCAAATAGAATTAACTATATCATGACAGGCCTGCACAATACAGTATCTACTAAATATAACTGTCTCAGTGCAGTCTACAAATAGACTAATAATTAGTCTGATAACACCCTCCTACAACCCCCCAAATATGGAAATCCTAATCCATAAATGTATCCAAGACAACCTGTAAGGAAACAGTAAGGTCAAGTCCATGTGCATTGAAGACCACTAAATCTGCACGTTGGAAGGGTCTTTAAACCTCTAAGTCAACATCTTTAGGTCAGACTTGACTCCCCAGTGAATAAGCCCTGTTTGGGATTTGGGCCACCACTACTCAGGTGACACCTCCATCACACGGAGGCTGGAGTGTAGCAAGTGAAGCAAAAAATTAGATGATTTATTCTGTGTCGTTTCCCTTTCAATTTCCAGTCCTCCTCACTTTCTGATTCTTGTGCCTTTTTGCGATCAAACTCAAAATCTTTCAAAGTGCTTCCAAACCCCTTTTTTTGTTGAATTTACATTTCAAAAATTCATGGGAAAATGTTGACCTTGCATAAAATTTGATAGTACTGGGGGATAAATTTGAAGAGGACTGTAATTCCACAGAAGTTAATAATGAGATGAGTTAGTCCTAAATCTCTGACAGTGATGCTAAAGTATGCTTCATTAATATTATTGACTGTGATTAATGGAGTTAAAAAAGCTAATGAGGTTTATTTACTTCAATGTATACAATACTATTTGTAGGCTTCCCAAACAGCAGCATGCTGGTGATATCTAACAGCATTTGATATGTGCAAAGTGATTAAAAAGACATTTGAAATATCTTTTAAGGAAGAAAGAGAAGATGAATGATCTAGTTTAAGTAAAAAGGAAGTAAATGAGAACAAATAAGTGGAGCTGAGTAAATAATTCAGAATGAATAATTTATTTCATATATTCAGCCCTACTTTTTTTTTGCTCATGGGATCCATGGAAGTGAAGAGATTTCCTCAAACCTATTTATCATACGAACTTGATAGCTTAAAGAAAGCCTACACAACAGCGGGACCAGGAGCATTGGGAACTCAGGCTTCATTGTGAAGGTGTGAATGGCTGGGAAAGTCAGATTGTGTTACTTCTCATTAGCTAAACAGCCAAAGATTCCAGCACCAGTAATTCTCAACTTGGCAGATAAATGCCAAGTATTATCAGTATTTATTTTCAAGCCTAAAAAACCTCTGGCTGTGACTGGAGCCTACTGCTCCAGGGTATTTGCAAATACATAACAGAAATACTGTGTTTGTCCTCAAGGCTGTCTGCACTGATGGGGTCAATCCTAGGATGCCATCAAATCCTATATCCTGGTCTGCTGAAATACATCCAGCAAATCCCTTTTCTCTCTAGCTCAATCCCTCTTTTGAATTTGTGGTTCTGCTCAGTTGCTGCCTGATGTATGTTGCAGCATATCTGGAGCTTTCACCCATTCTTCAATCCTCCAGCTCAAGCAGGCCACTGCCAGCAATGTCAGAAGTCTCTGTTCTGATTTCTGTTTTACACCTCATTTTCTAAATCTGCTACGATTAAGTTAAATGATGTCTAGAAGAAAAAACAAATAAATATGAAGACTGATCCTTTGAACAGCTCTTCAAGCCAAACTGAGACAAACTCATGCAGTACTTGAGGGGGAGGAGAAAAAAAAAAAAAAGCCCTAAAAGCCCACGGAGAATAATCTCTAAATCAACACCAATACAAACTCTGAGAGTCTACAGGCTAAAGCACTAACCCTCCCCTTCAAGGTGACCCTAGTGATAGTCCTTGTGGTTATGGCAGCTTTCTTGGATTAAATAAACTATAGGAGCAAAATCTCAGAAAAAAGGTGACCGAGGTCTACATGAAGCTGAGCATTTTTATTTGCCAGTGATGTTAGTGGATGTTGATGCTCTCAGCATCTCTTGGGCACCAGGCTCAATAGATGTACAAACAGTGAAAGTAAACAAGGAAGCTCCTGTAAATACTCATCCACACAAACCTTGGAAATTCACTTGTTAAAAGTGCATGCAGGCATAAAACTGGACACATGGCATGAGGATGTAAAAGGCACATGGGGAGAGTGAAAGCGAGTAATGGAAAAGGCATAATGCATTTGCTGTATGGACTACATTTATAGCTGCAAATCATGATTACCAACAAATGATGAAGTGGTCTATTTGGAGAAAAGGAACTAGAACAAATGCAAACCAAAACCAATAAAAAAATCAAGGCTTAATTGCGTCAAAATTTTTCTTGTTCCAGCTCACTCCATTCTAAACTATTACCTTCCAAACAATTATTAAAGCAGTCAGACATGTTTTACTTTGGTTTGAATCAAGCAGCTGCACTCAGCTACCTTGGGTGGGTACTTTCCTTATAATATAAATCAGAACACATTGAAATCAATGGGAGAATTCCCTTGGCTTCAAAGAAGATGGTGCTGATTGCCTGTTATTAAAGAAACTGCTTCATTTGCTCTGCACATCTAAGCCTACCCCATCTCTGCGCTCTGTGAACATTGGTCAATTGACCTCAGATGGCAGGCTGCTTCTCTCCTTGTACATGACGTATCTTCTTTGTCAAGGGATAGTGCAAATCAATCATTTCTTCAGGTCATGTCATAGACTTCTGAAATTGTCCTGGTAGCTATCAGTTCCCCATAATCCTACTAGTTCTTGCCCGGAGCGTAATCGGCCTGAATAATAAAGGAGGTGCGAAAAATCTGTGCTGAATTTCCCCTCCCTATGGAAAATTAGGTTGTAAATCAAACTCAGTCGTAGTGAAAAGTGTTTCTTTTTTGTGTGAAAACCTAAAGATTTTCCCATAAGGAAACTTCTGAATTTGTATTGTGAGGCAGCTTTCGTAGTAAACTAAAACATAATTAAAAATTTCAAAATCAAGAGAGTTTTCTTCCCAGGTTTCAATGAGATTTTTTTTTGCTGCTTGGTCAATTTCATAGGTTACCCAGGAATACTAATGGTCTCAAGGAGCTTAGTATCTACCAGGAGCTCTGCAAGGTACCTGCAGAAGTGCAGGTGGGACTGATGGGCTGTACTGCTGAGGAGCTTGTGTGGGGAGGGATGATTCAGCCTCCCAGATTGAGGCACCTACATTTGGTGTCTACATGCAAGTGTCTAGATGTGCACTAGGTGTCTGAGCTCTCACTGCAGTCAATGGGAATGGGATTCAAGTGCCAAAACGTGTCTAAAGTGTCACTGGAGGTGCTCTATTTTACCCCCCTGGTCTCCACATGCCACTTCTGAAGGGCTTGGGTAGCCCTACATCCTGGGTCATATCTGCCAGGCCCACATGGATGGCTCACATACCCTGGAGCATTTCAAATAACCCTACATATAGGGCTTTTGAACTCAGGCTTCAAGTAACCAGAGTGAAGATGCTAGTAAAATAAACATCCTATATTACATAGATTGCTTCACCTATATTACATACATTCCTTCAGTTTGTAAGAATGGATAAAATAGATTAACATTACCAAATGCACATCTCCATCCCTGACTCTAGCCCATGACTCCCAGAACTACATGGGTGATGGAAGGGAAGTATTTGGGCAGGTTGTATGAAGAATCAGCATTTCTAGAGGTTTGCTGTGAGGTTTCTACAGTAATTTGGGATTGTACTGGCCTGGTTTGTGATAAACCAATTACATTATGGTGGTACACAAAAAAAAGAAAGGCAAAGTGTGCTTTGTTTGCACAGGGAAGCTAAGCTGTGATTTTCCTCCCTTTTTGGTCCCTTTGGGATGCATTCACTGTTAATCCACACAAAGCATTATTAGATCTCCACCAGCAGGTGTTTCTGATGCAGACCTGGGCCACTGTGATGTCTTTTGCACTGTCCGGAGGCCCTGCCACACTCTACAGCCTGTTTACTTGCAAGGCATTTTTTTGTGAGGGTCCCTGGCTCTGTGCCCATTCTTCCTTTATAGCTTCTCCAGCAAAACCACTTTGGAGGTCATTGTGAAAGGAACTGGTCAGAATAGGGCATGTTTAATAACAGATTTCAAGAAAACAGGCTGAAGTTTTTAAAAAGCAATCCAAAATCTGATTGATTTATCAGGGTCTGTCAGTGAGCTTCTGCCTTCCATGAATCTTTGCTAAGACAGGCCTTGCACGATTTAAGGGACAGAGGCTGTAGGCAGCTACTGAGATTAGTAATGAGAGAAATTTCTTGGTCAGTATGTGCATTTTTCCCCCCCCCCTTTTTTTTTTTTTAGGAGGCTGAATTAGAATGAGTTCCCTGGTCTCTGCTAACGGCAAAGACCTACAGCAAAATCACTTATGGCCCATTTTTGGAGAGCACCCATGCCACTCGCAATAAAGTTTCCCACCATATTTCCCCAGTGGGAAACTTGGTGCTCCTGGCACTGTCGACCCTGTTGTTTTCATGGGTACTTGAACAAGGTTTAACACTGAAATGCAGCATTTCATCTGGTGAAACGTGCAGCAAAACCTCATTGTGGGTTGTGCAGATGCTTCTTAAGGAATTTACCTGAACTTAATCTCGTTAAACTCTTACAAGATCCTACAAATGGCACCATGGGGGACTTCTCTGCTGGCAGCCTTTTATATTAAAAACACTTCTTTACAGAAAGCCTTTCATTTGAATCCTTAACCACATGAACGGGCTGACTTTTTATTTTTTTTAGCACTGTCAGACAGTATAGCAGCCTCTTGTCCATCCCTAACCTTGGGGACCATGCAGCTCAGCAAAGGCACAGTGCAGGAAGACTCTTAAAGTGCAGCCTGTGCATCCGTGTTGTCCTTGTTGGGAAGATGGGTTTCATGGCAATGACAGTTTGTTGTAAGGAGTCAAAGGGACAGCACTGATTTCAGGAGGCAGGAAAGTGCTAACGAGAGCCCTTGAACCCCCCTTCTAACTTGGATGAAAGTCTTGCCCACATTATTCCCCTTCTGTCACTTAACTAAACTTCTCTACCTGCTATAGTTGAACAGAAAGGAAAAAACTGTCTTAGCATCTGTAGTAAAAAGGGTTTTCTAGTTGAATAGGAAAAAATGGTGCCTAATTATGCTAAGTGAAGCCCTTCTGGTTGGGTACAAACTTTTGCTCATTTTGCAAAGGGAGAAATGAATCCTCCAGGTGCATCTCAGTAGCACAGTGGAGCCTTAAAAGGTTTGGGACCTACTCCTGCATGCAGATTTTCAGAGGGACTCAGAGATAAGCATCTCCCTTGCTTATCCCTTATGCTTTTAGGTAAATACTCAGAAGAGCACCGTCCGCTGGACTGCATCCAAACCTTACTAATTTGGCACCATGGTTGTGCCTGATACATTTGAGCTGGCTCTGATGGTTGATGCTGAGCTCTGGAAAATTTGGCCTTCTGTGACTTTCCCAAGGTCACAGTGGAGGTCAATGGCAGAGACAAGAAGCAGACTCAGATCCTGAAACAATTTTATCCTGGCTATTAACCAAAAAACACATTCTCCTTCATTAGGCACATAGTGCTGAGCCCACAGGAGGCACCTAAGATAAAATCTGAAGCAAAAGATACCTATTTGGATCTGGTACTCTCTAGTGGAAAATGAACTGGGCACATATATACAGAATCTTCTGTTTCCTCTTAAGGTTTCAGCTGATTAAATGAAAGCCATGTGAGAAAACCTGCCGTAGGCCACAACATCTTTTAGGTCTGTGGAAGGAAAAAAACCCCTTATAGCTTTTAATGAGCTCATGAGATTTTACCCTCTGTAACCACTAAATCCATCACTTTGCAACAATGAAGATAATTTATGATTGCCTCAATTGTTTCTTTTATTTATGGGACATTTTTAGTTTGGAATTTAATCAAAGAGATTAAATGTCATACTACCTATTACCTTGCTGTTAAGATATTAATCCTATAGAAAGACATATCAAACACGGGATTAATCATAAAAGGAAAGAAGTATGATGGCAATGCAATTGCTTTAGGATTCATGATTTTTTAACTTATTTAATCGGGGCAAAAGTTGAGATGTCACTACCTCCTGTAACGTACTTGTTGTTTTTCAGAATTAAGAATGGATATGAAAATAAGTAGTGTTAGGTCTTGATTTAACAAAGTGCTTACACTTAACTTTAATGTACTTGCCTTGACTTCAGTGAGACTTATGCTGGTGTTTAAGAACTGTATAAGGCAGGATTAAATCACCTGCTTAATTTTAAGCATCCACTTAAGTGCCTTTTGGTAGGTAGGGCTTCAGTAAGCTAAGTTACATACTTGACAGGTTTGCCAGCTTAATAGTATAATTTCAAAGCTAAGAAAAGGGAGTAAGTATGCTGCCTGTATTTATATCTCACTTTCTATACAAAATGGTTTCCCAAAGCCCTTTATGAACCATAAACTGAACTACATTTCAGCAATTGATTTCAAAGCCTTTTCTACTGTAAGAGCATAGCACTGAGAAGAAACATGATGAGAGAGAGCACAAAGACAAAAAGTTCAATATACACTTGCAGGAGCTACTGTAAATTGAGGGGGAAATCTGAGACCACAGGAGCTTAGGAACATGGCATTAATTTGTAGTTTTAATCTATTGATGCACTTTTAAAAAAAGACCTGGGTCAAGTTAGCACACTGTTCCTGCAGAAGCTATTTGCCATCACAGAAAGTAATGATCATCTCTATGTTATTAGGAATAAGAACTCATTGGTGACCTTATCTGAGATGCACTTGCATTACAAGTACCATGTTCTTTTTACTGAGAAGCGAGTAAACACTGTATTGTCCAAACCAGGCATGGGTAAGCCCAGTTCACAGGTATTTACTGTTTATTGAACCAGCAATGTACTTTCTGGATAGTCTAGTTTTCAAGTGCTCAGATCAGCCAACTTACTGTGGTTTCCCACAGCTGGCTAGATCTCCTTTTCAGAAGTTATTGGGTAGGTCACAGTTTTCACCAGGTCTCTCCTCAGTTCTACCCTTTGCTTCTCCCCAGATAAGCCCTTTTCATTTGTGCTGACCTAGACCCAGGCAAACGTGGCCTCCTGGAGACCATGCACAAAGAGCTTTCAATAGCACCTTCAGAAAACAAGTCATCTGGCAGCTGCCCGAAGTGTAACCTATGGATTAAAACTTTTCTGAAGGAACAGGTAGCCAAAGTAAGCTTTGTATGTGTATAAGTTGTGCTAAATAGCTAATTGGTTTTATAAGTCAAGTCTGACAATGCCAGCCAAGAACTCTTCCCCTAGCAAAACCTCAGGAGCCCCTCTTCACTCAACACCACATAGGCAGATTGACCTTGTGCTGAGACCTAGTAGTTAACGGGGTCAGGATGTATTTTTTAAGTGAAGACCAAGAAGAATTATCAGTACCTACCCATGATATATATTAATTAGTGAATCCCTCAAACTCCCCAGGGAGCAGGCAGGAGGATTTGAAAGGTTTTCAGGTGAAAAAAAGACTGTGCTGTACTACATCTGTAAAGGCTCCCGTCACCATCTGCTGAATGGCTGTCTACTGAGGATGACCTTGACATTTCTCTAGCCACTCCTGACATCAGCTAGGTTGAACCTGACTGGACTAGAATCAAACAAGTAATGAACAAGTGCTCCCTGTTTGCAGTTCCCTTTGTTCCTCCCTGCATAGACTGCATACAGAGAAAAGGTTTTCTAGGACACAGCCCCAGCCGCTGTCTAGCTTTACCCTGGCTTTCCAACATCGTTAGGACAAGGACCATAGGGACTGTCTTGCCATGTCATCCAGGAAATGCACAGAAAGCCTCAACAAAAACCATCATCTGGCAACAATGAAATATTCAAACAGATTTGCAGATGACAGTGCCTGTTTCTGACGGGAGAATATTGTTTGGGAGAAGTTATTTGCACAAGCCAGTGAATGATTGATGCGAGGCCAATGAAAGATTGATGTGTGAAAATTCAGAGCACATATGCCCTAATTGAAAGTCCTAGGTGCCCCAGGATTATGGGAGGGGAAAAAAAATTCCTACATATTAGATTCACCCTGTCATCCTGTCCTCCAGAAATTTTCTAATCACTCATCCTACTTATTTTTATGCTGATAGCTCCTTGATGCCTCCAAGATTATCACGGAGTGACAAACTATGCATACATAGAGGACTTGGTAAGAAGTCAGGTTGGAAGCAGAGTACTTGTGGAAAAGGAAAGCAGCAAAGTGAGAGGAACTGATAAAGAAATCCAGGGCTTCTGGTTTGTCCTTTAGCATCCAACTCACTAGACAGTATCACAGATGTTATACAGATCCATTCTGGTGTTTTGGTTTATGACCAACAATTGATTACATAGAGTCAGGAGAAACTGTTATTATACCCTCTTATAGTCCTTGTTTCCCCTGCACTTAATCTGTAGGAAACTTAGAAAATTCTAAGAAATATCTTTAAAATCATGTCGATGCATGATCTGTGCAATTCAGACATGCCGAAATGGCATCAGGTAGGTTGTTCCTGTGAAATTCTTTGCAAGGCCAGAAAGATATAATTCAGGGACTTATCAAATAAAAAAAGGCCAGTCTGGGCTTCCTTTTGCAAATCAGAAGGCTTCAATATTTTTGAGGTTTAGTTGCACAGAGCTTGCAAGCTTCACAGTCAAATCTCACTGACAATACAGCCAGGCCATGGCCAATTGAATCCCTCTCTGATTAGCTGTGTTGCCTCTTGCTCACAGCCAAGTCACGCCCAGTACATGCCGTCTGGTACAGACTGACACATAACAGCACATTAAACAATGGGATATTCTTGGTCTCCTTTTCTTGCCACAGTCTGAACTTCTCCCTTCAGTGCTTCCACCTCCACTCACTGACCTCCTCTAACAGACACCAACATCGGTGCCCTTTTCAGTGCATGCACTATCTGGCACCTTCAAGGCCAGGAGCACCATTAGAAAACACAAGTGAACCTGCCCAAAAGCATGAAATTACAAGCATTAACTCTCAGCCAGGGTTCACTAGTAGTTCACAGCATTCCTTGCAGCCAAGAGATAATTAGAGTGGAATGTATTTAAAACATTTTAAATCTCATTGTTTTCCTGCTAACTCTGCTGGTGGCACAGAGCACCAGCAACTAAGTAGTTAATGATACTGCAATAATGGGCACAAACTGAATCACTAGAAAGCTTCAGTCTCACCCTGGAATGGATTTCTTTGCTAATATTATCAATATTGTCCTCTCCTCCGAGTTATAGGATGGTAGACGGCAAGAGAAGAGTTAAAGGATGGTAGATAGTAAGAGACACGGTTCTGAAGCCTGGAAGGGATCTATCCATCCACAAAAAAGTGGTGCATGGAGACTGGTCTTCCCTCAACCTTGCAGACTTTAAGACAGACAGCAACAAAAAATAAAGGCAGAAATAATTGCATACATGATTTTCTGTAAAGTAGTCAGTAATATCAAATAATTAGTTTTTTTGGAAAACTACTGGGAGACTTTCCCAATATCATTATTTGATTTCCAGTAATGCCCGAGAGCTCTGTGTTTGAACCCTCCCTCCCCAGAGCAGACTCTGCACAAGCACAGAACAAAAAACTTTCTGGTCCCAGTGATCTTTCACTGGACAAGCTCTGTCAGACTGGATCCAAACTTTAACGTAAATCAGTTTTTCCCCAAAGAAGCCCATACACAACACCCAGGGTTTCAAAACAAAGTGTTTTTATAATTATTAAATGCCTTATGGCAACTTTTAATGTCTGTTCTGCTAGCAAAGTAAAAATAAAGGGGGTGGAGGGTCACAAGGGGCCAGGACAAGGCTTAAACATCTTTAATTTATCTGTTACATGCACATTATACTGTGATCCATGGAAAAAGTTTCTATTCAGGTGGCATTAGTGTGACATAGCTGTCATTGAACTGGTTGGTTTGGGCACTGAGCAAGCGCTGCACTGCTATATCCTTGCAGTTCAGCAGAAGTACCATTTATTTACACGGTCAAATAATAGAAAGTGACTTTATCCCTTCTGCTGGCCACTTTGAGCAATTCAGGTGGCATTAGTGTGACATAGCTGTCATTGAACTGGTTGGTTTGGGCACTGAGCAAGCGCTGCACTGCTATATCCTTGCAGTTCAGCAGAAGTACCATTTATTTACACGGTCAAATAATAGAAAGTGACTTTATCCCTTCTGCTGGCCCTACTTTGAGCAGGGGGTTGGACCAGAGTCCTCCAGGGTCCCTTTCCAACCTCAGTGACCCCATCCCATCCATGGTAAATGCCTTGTCTCCAGCCTCTAAAATAGGCTTTGCCTTCCCAGCATCTTCTGGAGCCCCCATAGCTTGGCCTCTGTCTCAAGCGAGCTCAGCCTTTGATTTTCCTGTGCTTCTGGTCTTTAAGTTCACAGGTTAAAACCATACAATTTATTTTCAATGCCGCTGTTTTTGAAGGGGCTTGGGCGTACCTGAGGTGTTGTTATTGCAAAGGCTATGCTTGTAAAAAAACTTTTGGGAAACGTGAGCTACCCCTGCTCTCCCATTAAGAAAACAGCAGCTCTGTTTAAGGCTGTATTAGGTGTTGTTTTTACGCAGCAACAAAAAAAAGGGAGGACTGTCATTGTAACATCTGCTCCTGATATTGGACTGTGATGAAGTGTAAATCCAAGCTGAGTAGGCTATAAATTGTATTATACCATTGCTCCTCCTGACCCTATAGTCAGCCAAGTTTTCTATTACAAAGACCTTATATTCAGGATTTTATATCCTGGCTATAAAAGTTTAGTCTAAGCTGAAAGTTGGCATAAAATACCATAACTCCAGAGTGAATCTTTTTTGTAAACTTGATAATAGCTTGTAATACACTTCAACAGCATTTTTCATCAAAAGAAGATGGAGTGTTTAAAAATCACTTCACCCCCCATGGAAGCAGTTACCAGTAGAATTGCCGCTTTAATAGGCAGAGTGAAATATTGCTTCTAGTTAGTTTAATCTGCAAAGGAAAGGCTGGGTTTTGGTGCCTGGTTTGGTAAACTGGGAGGAAAGAATCAGATTAATTCTTTTTCTTTTTTGCGATAGACTGTCACCGTCATTATAAACTACTTCTAAAGATTTTTAAGTTCTGAGCTAGTTCTAACTTTAGTTATCGATAATACAAAAACCAGAAGCTGTAAATTAAGAAACAAATAGGTTCTCAGGAGCACTTGCCATAAAAAAGATCAAAATCTGATCAAGACATGACTGAGGGTGAATCACAGCCTGTTGCTCTGGATGTGAATGCCCAGTCCCTAACAGTGTCACATTAAATAACTCCAGGCACAAAGTGGGCCCAGATTGCAGTAAATCCAATCCGGGCCAGTCTCAGGGGCTTTGCATTGGAGTGAGATATTATTTCAGCAATAATCACCTCAATTTTGATTACTTAATTGAAATTCTCACCCCAAAGCTCCTGTGATGGAAATCCTCCTTGAAGGAAACAGTCCAGGACGTAAAGCTGTGATCACTCAAGTGAGAGGAATGCTCAGGGACACCAGTTTTCCCTGTCTCTTGCTTACACATGTACCTCTTGTGGAAGGAAACAAGAGGTGTACGTACAGCTGACAAGATAATCCCCCATAAAACCCTCCTAGCTTGATAAATGCCCTTCTCTCCCAGGAGGATGCATTGTTTCTTCGCTGTTTTGGACTAATGAGTGTTGATTGTGATACGTATCTTAACATGACCTAATGTACTGGGTTTGTGTGGCAAGGTTTTAGTAGCAGGGGTCTACAGGGGAGGCTTCTGTGAGAAGCTGCTAGAAGCTTCCCCTATGTCCAACAGAGCCAATGCCAGCTGGCTCCAAGACGGACCCGCTGCTGGCCAAGGCCAAGCCCATCAGCAACGGTGATAGTGCCTCTGCTATAACGTATTTAAGAAGGGGAAAAAGCTGCTGCACAACAGCAGCTGGGAGAGAGGAGTGAGAATATGTGAGAGAAACAACTCTGCAGACACCAAGGTCGGTGGAGAAGGAGGGGGAGGAGGTGCTCCAGGCGCCGGAGCAGAGATTCCCCGGCAGCCCCCGGTGAAGACCATGGTGAGGCAGGCTGTCCCCCTGCAGCCCATGGAGCTCCACGGTGGAGCAGATATCCAAGAGGAGTCCTCCCCCTGAGGAGGAAGGAGTGGCAGACACAACATGTGATTAACTGACCGCAACCCCCATTCCCCATCCCCCTGTGCCACTGGGGAGAGGAGGCAGAGAATTTGAGAGTAAGGTTGAGCCCGGGAAGAAGGGAAGGGTGGGGAGAAGGTGTTTTGTTTTTTGTTTTTATTTCTCATTATCCTACTCTGATTTGATTGGTAAAATTAACTTCCCAAAGTCGAGTCTGTTTTGGCCATGACAGTTAATTGGTGAGTATCTCTCCCTTGTCCTTATCTTGACCCACGAGGTTTTTGTTATATTTTCTCTCCCCTGTCAAGGTGAGGAGGGGAGTGATAGAGCAGCTTTGGCGGGCACCAGTGCTGAGCATCAGAAGATGGGTTGGGCACCAGCACAGAGCCCCGTTTGAAGCCCAATGCCCTGCGCCATGGGGGGGAAGGTGTTTTTAAGATTTTGTTTTTATTTCTCATTATCCTACTCTGATTTGATTGGTAATAAATTAAACTAACTTCCCAAAGTCGAGTCTGTTTTGGCCATGACAGTTAATTGGTGAGTGATCTCTCCCTGTCCTTATCTTGACCCACGAGGTTTTTGTTATATTTTCTCTCCCCTGTCAAGGTGAGGAGGGGAGTGATAGAGCAGCTTTGGTGGACACCTGGCGTCCAGCCAGGGTCAACCCACCACATCACCCTAGTCACCAGCCAGGTGAAATTCCTGTCAATTCTTTTCATGTACACATGGAAGAGGCAGAATTAAAACCTTCCTGAGACCTAATGGTCCACGAAGTAAGTGGGAGGAAAGGGGAGGAAGAGTGATTAATCTCCCACTGTTTAGCATCACCTCATTCTTTACAGAGAAACACCTCTTAGCATGAGAGTTTTATAGATTATATTGTCATCCAACACCTCAGTATGCACATCCCTGGTCCCTGTGGGGAAATCTAAGGTTTCCTGCTCAGTAAAAATCTCCTAAAGTTTTACTCCCTGCAGCACGCAGAGCTGTTTCACACAGTATTTCCACCTGGGCTGACGCAGCTCTGTGCAGGCTCCAGGCTGGCAGCACAGCAAGACAAGCATGAGAAACCGCCACGAGGGATTTGAACAACCTCCTCCGAGCTTTGTTAGGAGGACCCGAGTTTGGCTTCCACAAACCTGCTGTTCATGCTGGGGGATATAGATGGCTCAGCAGCACTGAAGAAAGGCACTGCCTTATGGGCCAGCCCAGCTGGCTCTCCTTATGTCTGAAGCATACAGTCTGCTACAGTCTCCGATACTCTGCAAGGCTGACAAGGACTGGTAGCCATTTGACATATAAAGTATGCAAAGGGAGGTGAACTCACTGTTTCCTGACTCTTCAGTGCCTGTAGATTCTTCTTTTACTGAGTACTTCTATCTTGAGTCCCTTCTCAAGATAAAAAATACAAGGAACAAAGTTTGCAGTAAGTGGCATCATCTCTGCAGCATAAGCTTTAAAACACACAGGGAGCAAACTGCCTCCAAAGATTAAAGTCCTTTGTTATTTACTTAAAAAGAACTCTTTACTCTGGTGTTTTTCCTCCTCTAATCAGAATTATTTCTGAATGTCATCACACACTTAAGGGCATAACTGCACTGCTAAAGAGAACATGGTGCAGCCTTATACCAGATAGGAATGACTGTACAGAAACCAGGAGCATGTGCTTTGCCTCTCAGGCCAGGCAAAATGAGAGGTGAACTCGGCTAAGCTGCTGTTAGCCCTCTAACAACTCCAAGGGTGGCTCTGGATACACCGAGAGATGGACCCACGGGTCAGGTGTTTTAGAGCTCTTGCTTGGGACTCCACTGTGAAAGGGGTTGTAGCCCCCTTATCAGATCAAACCCAGGAGTGACCAGATGTGGTGGAGTAAGAAAGTCATTAGACAAGAATCAAAGATGGATCTGTAGCAAGTGCAACCCACTGCTGTCCCTGGCTACCTGCTCCGTCTGCATCCCAACTGACTGCGGGAGTAAAAGCTGGCTGTGCACACCCTTTCTTCTACTTGGATGCTTACCTGAGGTATAAGGAAGCCACAGGTAGTCCCACGATTTCCTCCTGTCCATCCTGTGGAATGAGAACTGCTGAATACATCTTCCTCACTGCAGGCACATAAGGATGGGCTTTCTTCCTTGCTCCCTCACTCCTTAGTGGCAGCTCCTCCAGTGTTCCCTGTGCTGCTGTAGTCAGTCTTTCCTCCCCACTTCTCTCTGTCCTGATACCAGGGAGCAGCAAGAGCAGGGCTGCTCCGCAACAGAAGGCGAGCTGGGAGCTGAGGAAGAGCACAGCATTGGTGGTAACAGGGTCTACCAACAGTCCCAGATAAAGCAAGGTGATACATCAGGTCCAGGGGCCATCCAAGGAATCCACACAGGAGCAAAAGGAGACAGAGACAAGGTCGCAGCATGACTCCAAGGTCAATCCATAAGACAGGGCTGGAGACAATCTATCCACAGCACAAGGCCAAGTCTATCCAGAAAACAAGCTCTGCAGCAGGGCCAAGAACAGATACACCCACAGCATAGGGAAGGGCTGAAATCCCTGGCCTGAGCTTAAATAGAGCCCTTGGGCCCTTGGAAGGGTGTGGGTCCCATGTGGGGCTGGTCAGGGTCATTAAGGCCTATTAATGCCCTGACAACTAATTATGTTTTTCACACTGCTGGGACTGCTGCTCCCTCTTCTGTGCACTGGGGTCCCAGCTAGTGCTGGGACCTGATGGTGTTATTGCAATGCAAATAACAAAGCAGTTAATCAATGATGTGAATTAAATTCATGTCAGGTGCTACTTGATGGGTGCCCACACAAACTGCCAGGAGGAGTGTAGCTGCTAATTAGCACCCATGTTGGCTGTCGGGGTAAGGATACCAAATGTGTGAATGGAATACAGAGAATAAACTACCCACGCTGGGAAACTGCAAGTTGACACAGTCTTTTCCATGCCAGGTTTTCTGTGGACTAATAACAGATATCATCAAAAGAGATGGAAATTCACAGGGCTGTAGCATTCCCGATACAGGGGACTCCGAACCAAGATTTTGGATAAAAAAAAAATTTAAACTTTACAGGCAAAGGTACCTTAAGAGATAAGTGCAAACTACACAGAAACACTTAGAATTATTAAAAAAAAAAAAGGTAATACAAGCAAAAAAAATGGAAACTAAACTCTTTTGGTCATTTACATTGGGTTCTCTGTTGCTCTGAAGCCTGACTCCGCTGGCAATGTGGGTAGTTTCTGAGCTTCTAACTGTATTGATTTTCTTAGCAGAAAAAGCCTAAGGTTATCTCAACAGTTTAGTTTCTTGCTTCTTTGTGCTGAATTCATTATTTTCTTTCTGCCTGAATATAATACTTATGTTGCACATGCAGCGTCGATCCATAACCTGAGCAGAAATTGTCCGCAGAATCAGCTAACAATCAAGGCCGGTGCGTGCTCTGGTGATTAACAGATCAACACTCCCACGACTGGCAAAGATTTCCATTAGAGCTAGTCAGAGGGGCAATGCCAATTACTGGTGGTGTCAATGGGTGGAGCTCCTGAATTCGGCCAAATTTCTTTATTTCTTGAGCTGCATTCAGCCTTGCAGCACTAGCAAAAGGGACCCTTTGAAGGTATTTCCCACCAGGGCAGCGGGTACTGACTTTGCTGAAATGCTTTCAAGTGCTTTCATCCCAAAAGCAGAACAAAGGAGAAACAAGAGGAGTTTCCAGGTCAGGAACATAATCATTTGCATACTAGGTCATCCCATCCATGTCGAATCCCTCTTGTACCTGAGATTTCAGAGGGAGGTAAAAATCTCATACCAGGGTTGGTACAAACAGAAAACCTGGCTCACCGCATGCAGCATGTGAATGAGATGTGATTCCCCTGCAGCTCAGGCCACCATAAATCATCGGCCAAACTACTGCCTCGGAGAAGTCATTCAGGGCAGAGCCAATCCATTTCTCTGGGGAGGAGGTGTGTCAGAGCAGCAGAGGATGGGACACTCCTGCAGGCAGAAGGGTTTCAGACTCCCCAGACTCTGCACAACAGCTCTGGCCCTGCATCCCTCTTTTGTCTGGGCTGGAGCCAGAGCTGTTTGGAAAGCAGGTTTTGGAGCTGAAGGCTTCACGGTACAGAGCACGGGGGGGGAATTGGTTGCCGAGCAAGGCATGTAACCCTGAGCAGGTCTTCTTCTTTGCCCCAGGGGTAGGATGAGACCTTTTCGAGTCAGCTCCCGATACTCTGTCCAGCTTCACCATCCATTGCAAATCCCTCTCCTCCTCCCCATGACCAGCCAGACTGTTGCATGCCATATGCCAAACACATAAATGGAGGCGATTGGTCATGCTTGGGCGCTGCTTGCCACCCTACTTCATGTCCTGTGACATATGCCTGCTTAAACACCAGCAAGCAGCCACCCCATCTCAACATACCTCGGCCACCTCTCCACTGGTGCTAGTGCCTGCTGTAATTGCCATAGAAAAGCCCAGCTTGCAAAGCACCTCTCCTCCCAGCCAAAGCCCTTGGAGGCAGCTTTTTATGGACTAATAAGCAGATTCTAGATTAATGACCAGAGTCCTGCAAGGCTGGGGAGAAATCACCACAGGCTGTGCAGGGCGAGATGGGGCAGGCTGTACTCTGGCTGCTGGTGGGGAAGAGTTATTCTGCTTTGTGTGTGTGTTATATTCAGGGAGATATTAAACCAGCTCTCTTCCAGCATTGTCACGGATGCTGCTCTGATCTGCTGCATTAAGTAATTTGTGCTTCTCCCCCAGAAAAGAATTTATTTCCTCTCTGTGCTGGTGTCAAAGCTAATATTAGTGAGTGTTACTGAACCATTTTACATCTGCTTTAACAGCAGCTGCTCCGCAGGAGGGTGACTTGACAAGAGGACAGGGCAGAGGAGAAAAGTCACATTAGGCACTTAACAGAAGGGGCGGGAAGGAAAGGCTGGACACTGCGGGGCAGCGGGAGGGGGGCACACAGCTCTGAGAAGCACAGAGATACAAAGAAGAAGGATATAAATACAATATAAACAGCCCTCTTCCCATATGCATGTCTGAGCGGCGTGAAATGCCCCATGCGGGAGGGGTCTGGTTGTGTAATTGTCACCTGGGAGGCCTGCGGGGATGAGCCAAATTAGCTCTGCTCAAAACCTGCCTGGGAAGCAGTCTGGCAAAGAAAAGAACAATTTGTGGATTTTCTTTTCTCTTGTGCTTGGAAAAAGCAAGCTCAGACCATCCTGATTCTGAGACAAATATGTCAACGTTCATGTTTGCACTTCAGCAAAATAAAGGGGGCCACCGGCAGCCAGCAGCTCTGCAACCAGGTAGTCCTGCTCCTAAAGGGGGACAAACCAAACTGGGGAGCACCTCTTTCCTGGACATTAGGGTGAGACAGAGCCCAGCTGGTACGAAGCGGTGCAGCTCTGCATGGTGCTTAACGGGGTTGCAGAGCTTTGTGCCATGGACAGTCACCACACTGCTGTTTCCGTGCACGGGGTACCTGGTGCTGTGTGGCCGATTGTGGGAGCTCTGCTATTAACTTATTTCAGTGATATGAAAGGACTTTAAAGGGATATAGTTCTTGTGTTATGTTCTTACCACATTTCAATAGCTCAGCGGGTGGATGCTGGATCAGCGCAGATGAAATGCAAAGCCATTTGGTCAACAAGCCAAGGATTAAATTGGGAAATTAAAGAGCTTAAGCGTATAACTATATTTTTTTGGTCCACCCTAAACAGCCAGCCAGCGCTGGAGGCTGTAACGGCATCTCTGGTGCAGGGAGGGGGCAGACCAGTGGAAAGCAACATGGTGGTCACTCTGCACCCAACCTTGGGAAGAGTTTCAGGTTTCTCAAAAGCTCTAGGTGTTTTTTCTTCCCAAATATTAGGGATATGCAAAACTTCCCTCTCCCTGCAGTGTTCTGGCCCCTTCCACAGGCCACTCACACTGTGGCTGCCGAGAGCAGAGAGGCCCCACTGGGAAACGTGGGCTCTGACAGAAATTGCATTTCCCACTCTGCGAAGCTTTGACATTTTGAAACAAGTTTCCCTTCTGTGTAGGGATGAAACCAAGAAACAGTGAGAAACTTGTAGTATTAAACCCTGCATATAAGTGCATTTTACTGTTTTAAATCCCAGAAATATTCATAACCAGAGCTGGATTTGTGCCCCTTGCCTTGCGATGCAGACTCCGAGCCTGTCTTTTGGCGAGGATGCTGCAGGGGGTGCTGGAGATCGCAGTTCCTTTCCCCACCCAGAAGCCAACAGCTCCACCGCCAACTCCAGAAGTATGTGCTGGAGACTTGTTTACATCTGAAAAGATTTATTTATGTTGTAAAACTATCTGCTGGCGAATAGATGAAAAGAAATATGTGAGGGAAACCATAATCATTTAATACTTATACCGTTTATTTTCTATTCATTTAGCAATGTTGGGATTCTTATCATAATTAAAGGGAGGTGGGTGGCTTTCTAATGCTTTTCCACATGTGTTTCTTCCTTCCCTTTGAAGGTGCTTGGCAGATTTAGGTCATACATTTTCTTCCTATTGCGCAGCAAGGGGAAGAGGGAAAAAAATTCCCAGCACCAATCTTTTCTAATACTTCTACATTAGTTCAATCCAGCAGAGGTTTGCTCTGCCTCAAGCTAAAGAAAATCTATTAGGCTCTTTAAAGAAGTAAGTCAAAGGGGATGCATCCAGGATAAGGTCAGGCAAAGATGTGCACAGCAGAGAATGATAGTGCTCAATATCATTGCTTTGGCTGTCAGGAAAAGTTCACCCCATGGGATGCCAAACTCCACTTAAACTTGCCTCCTGTCTTCAAATGCTTCTGAAAGCTAGAGGCGAGCACTTTGCACTTTTTCCTGGCACCTACCTGAGGTAGGTGGGAAACAAAAATTCGGAGCCGAGGACCAGATGCCCTGTCCCAGCAATGCAAACTGTGAAAAGGTTGATACTGGAGCCATCCAAAAGTCACATTGCTGCTGTCTTGTGGGCCATTTTAGAGCGTACTTTATAATATATTTAACAGCTAATGCTTGTTCAAACTATTACAGGTAGCTTTTTACTTAAAGAGCAACATGTGCAGATCACTGGGGCACGTGTTTAATTTTAAGCAGATGATTTATGGTTAAGATGGGTGGTTAAACCTGTATCTTCACACCCACTACTAGGGATTTTTGTTCAAAGTCTGAGATAGTGGCAGAGTCACTGGAGGTTTCTGCTACACTTGAAGAAAGTTGCATCCAGAACAGTTTCAGAAATTAGGATCCTTCAGAGTGTGACTCAGCCCACACAAGACACCACCGCTTTGTGGAAGGTCCCATCTATGCCCGCTGATGGTAGCAGGGCATGAGGGCTACAGCTCAGTTAGATGCCTCACGTCAGAGGGGACGAATCCAGAAAGTGCTACTGAACTGCATCCCGCCTGCCTTTTTGGAGTCTGGCAATTGATGCAGCTGCAAGTTCAGCATCAATGTGGGCACGTCTCTCTGATGCTGTCACAGGCAGGTACCAGTGGCTGCTCCTGCCTCAGTTTTGGTAGACCCCCAAGAAGAGGAACAGTACTTTTGCCTGTCTGGGGAACAAAGGCAAGGAAGAAGGGGGAGATGGGAATGCGTACCTTTCTGCCATTTCTCCTTGGTGCACTCTGACCCAGTTCCACAGCAGGTTGGGGCAATGCCCCTTTCAAAACAACCCCAGCTTTGGCATGCAATGCCTTTGCTCCTACTCCTTTCCTTTGGCTGCCCCTTCCCTCTCCAAATCATGGAGCCCTCACACAGCTGCCTTGTTGGATCTTTAACCTCCTCTGTATTTCAGGTGCTGCCCATGTGCTCCTAAAGCATCGCAGCCAGAGAGGAAGGGGGAAAACCGATTTCCTTTTGAAATCCTGGTCTGTAAAAGCCTTTTACATAACAGCATGTCAGGAGAGAAAATATAACTCCAAAGAGGCAGGTTATGTTTTAAAGTGATTTCACTTTCCCCAGTTCAGCAGCTCTGGAGTGCTGGAGCAAGAGGATGCTGCTGGGGGAAGGCTAACCCTGGGTGGCATGGTGCTGCCTGGCATTTTACAGTCAGCATCAGTTTGGACACGAACTTGGAGTATACAGTGAACTCTGCATGGCCACTATGGACTGATAAATTAAAGGCAGTGGCCAAGAATACTATAAGCAGTGGTGCCTGAGGGGTCTGGCACCAGTACTTTAAAATAGCACAAAATGGGATTTCCAAAACCTGATCCCTGAAGTGCTCAAGTCACCAGAAGGGTTTGCAGTGGCTGTTTGTTGGCCAGCCCTGACAGCCGCCTCTAAACACCCTGCCAATCTCCTGCCCCCACTGGAGTCACCAGCCATGGCTTGGGGAGATGTGGAGAGCTGCTCTGAGATGTATGCAGGGTCCGTTTCTCATGCAGCCCGACTGCAGCCATGCTGCCACTGCCCTGCTGTCGTTATTTCAGCTGCTGAGCTCCGCTAATTGTTCTCCAGAGGAGTCCGATGGCAATGGGGTGTGCTTTGCTAAGATAACGGCAGTTATACTAGCTGGGAGCAAATGACAAGGGCTATCAATCCTCATGCTTCAGGGCACAAACTGAATACCATTTCAGGCTGGGAATAAGCCTGTGCAAACCGTTCTCGACAAAAACAAAGGCATGCAAAATTCACTTGCTTCCATATGAATTCTGAAGCTCAGATTGGGCCTGTTAAGATGTTTGTGGTTTTGGGGCACGGGAAGTTAAGCTGAATTCCATCATAGCAGAATCCCCCAAGTCCCCACTTTCCCTGTGTTCCCCGTGCCATGGCTTTGGAAATGGCTGAGGAGTGGAATGGGTTTTGGTTTGCAAACCTGGCCTTGCCTGGGAGTCAAACTGGGGTGTGAAGGAGGAACTCTGTGCGGATAGCAGTGGAAGAATCAGAATGTCAACTGGCAGCGCTTCTGCCCCTCTCACCTCTCCAGCTTGGCTCATAAAATCAAAAATTTCCATTGAATCATGTCAACAGCAGAAGGCATCCTAATTGCCTCTGCTTCCACCCAGCAGTTCTTATTCCAAGCTGACATCTCCCAGCAGCTAATTCCAGTGTTGCCTAATCTAATAAACTACAGAGAAATCCCAGTACCTTTTCAAAATCCTTTCTTTGGAGATAGCTGTATCTGATTCTCTAATAAGGATTCTATTAAGGGAAGCCTCTGCTGTGCTTTGTTAAGAAATTGATGCAATTTGATTTTTATTACATGAACAGAATAACATGGGTAGTAGCTGTCTCTGATACAAAGAGTCAGTGCAAAAAGTATTGTGCTTCCTCATGCAAACCAAGATAAAGTAATTAACTTTATATTAAAAAAAAATCTCTGTTGAGATCTGTTCTGCATAATTCAACACCTTGTGCCAATTAAAGAGAACTTCTTTGGAAACTGGTTTAGGCTGTAATTTTATACATCTTCAGATTTGTGTGTGAATATACATGGCTTTATGAATGTTTTGATGGGTGTAATTTTTCTTGTAGAGTTTATACATTTATTTGCTTTATTCATAAAGTGAGACTTTGTAGAAGAGCTCCTGGATCAGGCCTAAATGTCAGACTTGATGTCCCTGGCAGGGACAGAAGAATTCCTGTCCAAGATAAGAAAACTCCACCCCAGGATCCCTGCCTCTGCCCTCGTCCCTTCCCATCTTCCCTTCCCAACCCCTCAACACTGACCTGGGGTTTGGATGGCAGGACCAGGTTGGGTAAATTGGCACAAGGACTCTGGTGATTCATTGGGATGTTCCTCGGTGCCTTTCTGAGTTGCAGGGAAAAATTCAGGAGAAATTTGGAAATAACAAAGTGAGCTGAGGACCAGTTAGGAACCAGCTGAGGACCACTGAGGACATCACAGACCCTTTCTCCAGTGGCCACACAGCCCCTGTGAATTATTGCCTCTGACAGGACAGTTCCTTCAAGCCAATCAGGGCAGCAGGCAGCAGGGTGAGTCTGGCACCGCATGTGCGTGGCCAACTTGCTCCCCACCCCTTTTGGGGAACAGAGCCTGGAAGGGTGAGAGGAGTCCTGAGAGAAACTTCCAGGGTAGGTGGAAGTTGCCTGTCACCGCTGAAAGCCCACCCTAATGCAGCAAACAGCTCATGCTGCTCCCCTGTGAGACAGCTAACTGTTATTGTTAGTGCTCCTCTGACTTTAATTTGTGGGTGGCTCAAAATAGCTAAAACCCATACAGTCAGAACAAGGCATTTCTTGTTATCCTGGGATGCAGCAAATCAGGATGGTTACTTGACTGATGTGGCTTCCCCAGAAGATGTAGTGAGGATGGCTGTGATAAATAAAGACAGGCCAGTATTGGCAACAGTAAAAAAAATCCATGGCATGGATGGATTAGGCCAACACCAAGAGATTAGGTGGTGTGCAATCAACTATTAAATAGGCTAAATACCATAAACAGTAGGTCTAAGTTTTTAAAGGAGAAATTGCCAAATAAAGGTCAAAGTGAGAAGTAAAGACAGTTTCTTCTCTCAACAGCCTGTCTACTTACCTGGGCTGATGCACATGAGGGTGATTCAGTTAAGAGGATAATAATTAACAATCCTCCAAAGCAGACAAACTCAGTCACTGAGCCAGTCAAGAGCCTCATTCCCCCTTTCATATCCTCAGCTATGCAAGTGCTATAAAGTCACTTATGCCAGTGTTAGAATGCTAAGGTAGAACAGCAGCCAATGTGTTTTAGGTGACATTTCTTGAAGCAGTTTGAATTGACTCAATTAACATCTGGAGGCTGCCCTACTGGGCTTCACTGCGGTGGCCCCTGTGCCACAGATGGGGACTCTGAGATTCAGATTTCTATCCCAGCATTTGGGCTTTCAATACTTAGAATTTCCCCCCTTCTTCTATCTATATCATCTATATCTGTATGTAATATATATTTATATCCATATCTTATCCGTATCTCTTTGCTCCTATGTCTATCTAGATATAGCTAGACTATGGTTATGGTTTTTCCTAGTATTAATTATTCTATCATCATAATATTGCTAAGCAGCCGTAATTAAATAAGATCCAAATCATACACTAGTTTCCATTACAGTTATCTACAGTTTGTTTGGGTAAAGTCAGTAAATTTTACATTGAGCCTGTGACCACTGATTAATCCAGGGTGCATCTGTTCAGTTTACTTCCAAATTGCTTTAAAGAGGTTAAATAGGGCAGAGGCCAGTACATCCCTTCACCAGCTTTTCCTAAGCAGTTATTACTGTACCCAGGATGCTTAGCACAGAGTATATGTATATTCACACATGCTCACTTTAAATAAAAGACTCTGACCTAAAGAAATTATATATTTAGACAAGTAAAACATGCAGTGGGTGGAACAAAATTAGAGTCATCTTCACTCTAAGCAGGAGAAAAGAGGGAAAGATCTGAAGCACGAGTATTAAATAACATTAGAAGAGCTTTTTATAGCACAAAAATGAAGTTGCTTTCAAAATTCTAGTATAATAAAAATGGCACAGCACCGTAAGAGTAGAGTCATGTATATCTGTATTAGGGTACCTGTAGTAATAGACCTTATGTCTGTCCAGAAAGGGCAATATACTACCCAGCTACAAAGAACTTTTACACTGATACAATTTATAAAATGGTATTGATTTAACTCTTGCAGTAGAAAATCATGTCCCCTGCAAGTGAAACAATGAACTGGTAAAAATATTCTGAGTAGACCAAAGAGTGGTCTGTAGGAGAATTTGAAACTACATTTAGCTCTTCCAGAGATGCAAGAAAGTGAAAATTTAGCACTTCTATTCTTTTTTTCCTAGATCTTAATATTTAGGAAGAAATCTGCAGAAAAATCAACCCACCAGTGAGTTCATTTGGGAAACAATAAGGATTGTTAAAACTAATGTTATACATTCTTTTAACCCATCTGTATGATCCAAAGACAACTGGAAATCTCACTCACTGAGAGATGAGACTGCTTACCTGAGTCTCATTATTTTCTCTTCCTGTTATTAATCAGTTTAGTAATCCCACAAAACCAGGGTGTTTCAGTTAGGCCAGAGTCAATAAAGGAAAAGTCATCATCATAAAACAGATGCAACTTCCCCCCTGCCCCACCAGATTGTCTAATTCTTTTTATCTAATATTTGTTGTTTGGATCAGGCCCAAGAGTTTTGTTAAATCTTGTCTTTTTTTTTTTTTTTTTTTTTTTTCTTTTTTTAAAACCCCCCCCCCCTGCCCCTTTTTTTTTTTTTTCTCATTTTGCAAACCAGCCCGTCAGTCCCTATTAAACAAAAGGATGAACTTCTGGTTACAGCTATAGCTTGCAAGTCAGTAAAACTAAGTGCTGCCTCTGGCTCTGCAACAGACTATTTGCACCTAGGATTTTTACTATATTTGTTAAACAATTTTGTTTTGTTTTGTTTTTTTTTATACAGAATAATCATTGTGTTACAGCCTCTAGTGAGAATGAAGAGGAAGGTACAATCACTTCGATGTTATTTTACTATTAGTCCTACATATTTCTCCCTGTCTGTGTTGGAATTTGGATTGCTTTGTCTGTCCCAGTGTAATAACCTGGTCCATGAGCACCCTGGCTAATGAAGAGTTAGTCTCTTCAAAGATAGCTAAGTCTGTTGTGGATTTGTGTCTTATATCCCTAGAGCTCTACCACAGTAATAGACTGAGTGCTGACACCCATAAATTTTTTTGTCATAAAATTCATTGGACCATCTGTGAGGTCTCTTTCGCTATGTCAAAATTGCTTAAAATTCTTCATAGATTCAGAGTTGTGGATGGGAAGGACACACTATAGGATGTATAAACAGCATGATCACATTGCCTTTTCCTCCTTTGAGATCTGAGCAAAGCCAGAAAAATATCTGCATGCAAACGGATGCAGAAAGGCTGAGTCTTGGGGCCATATCCATGGGATTACGAGCTCACAGATTTGCTGGGCAAAATCCTTCACTGTTGTGAAGGTCAGACAATGTGCCCATGGAAGGTCCTTCAGCCCTAACAATATCAAATAATCTATCAAATCTATCAATAACCTATCAAAAATCCCTTCACATGAGTAGGAATCTAACCACTGAAGTGGTTGCCTTTGGATGCCAGCTTTGTGACCTCTTCTTGCAAGAAGGTGGTGTAAAGAGTTCTGTATGGCAGAGGGATGTTTCCAGGGTTACATATTAAAGTTATGTTAATTATCCAAAGCACCTGGAGATCTTAGGAGGGAAACTGTTGAAGAAATGTAAAGCATCATTTTTATACTGAGCATTCGGAAACTGCCAAGGTTTTCTTGTCAAACAAGAATAGCAAGGTTTTGATTCTGAACTTTCTAAAGTAGTCTTTAACAAGCAAATACTTTAAAATGCGAAGGCTATTGACTTACGAACATTTGTAATCCGCTCTCTGTCTGGGGAGAGCTGTAAGCTTCTTCATCCGAATGATGTGAGGAATAGTCTAAAGCCATAGATGGAATGCACCAGGGTAAGCTTTTTAATATGAGAAGCACCAACAAGCTTTTGAAACATATTTTCAATTTTTTTTTTTTTGAAAATGGAAATTTTTGAAAATGTTATTTTTAAGCCTTTTCTAGAGATCAGCTGGTGGCACTGATAAATTATCCATGGCGCTAGGCAATCTCTGCTAATTCCAAGCACCCTTTTCTGTCAGGGAGATTGGTCTGAATGGAATGTGTTACTTCCCATTGACACGATTTTATGAAAAATTTCCTTATGGTAATGTACTTGCTTCACTTACAATGCATTATTTTAACATAGTATGTCATGGTGATAGAAAAGAGTATATCCAGGGATGTGACACCAGGGATGTAATGCAGCGAAAAAAAAATACACGTGACCTCCTACCCAATGTGCATCCTGCTGTGGTCCCCTCCCCACACTCATTTATGTGAGAACTGGTGTATTTTGAATGCTAATACTGAGGCAGATCTGGGTCTACCTTCTGTCCTGTTACAGAAGTCAGCTGTACCTCAGGTATTGCACCTTAGCAAGCAAACTCAGCACACAGCATTAAGAGAGTTATCAAACCATCACCATTATTTTAAGCATATTAGAATTAAATCTGACATCCCGATTAAAACATACCTCTTTTTTTATAAAGGGTGCCAATTTCTACTGTAAAATTAGTATCGTCAGAGCAGACTGTAATGCCAGATTATTCATAAATTCTGTCTCTAGCAATGGCTGATTCCTGCAAACACAGCGCAGGAAACCCCACCATAGTTAATTATGGAGGAGGTTGCCCACAAAAGTTGCTTTAACCTCTGGTAGTTAGAGGCTGCATTAAAGCCTGAGGCATGTGGGTTTATATCCCTTTCAAGACTTCTGTGCTTTATAAAATTCTTCTCAGAGGATTTTCTGGAGACTAGAGATTTTCTTACCCAATGAATGTCCATTCTTTCACCAATACAGTGACATTATTGACTTTTCGGAAGAAGCTTCCCAGGATACCTGTGCAGCAATAAGAAAATTCCTTCCTTTGTGTAAACAGTTAACAAAATTGTCTTGCTTCCAGAGAAACAAAACATGAATATATATAGTGTATATATACAGCACTCATGAAAGGGTTATTTTTAAGTTGCCTGAATATTAAAGATAACTAGCTTTCATTTGATTTCACATGCTTCAGAAAATGTGATATATCATATGGCTGATCAAAGAAATAATTTTTTTGATGGTAAAAGGTCCTAGATTATTTTGGCTGATGTTGTTATTATCTAGGGAAAGTCTTGAGCCCTGAGCAACCTTGGATTTTTGTTTTTCTTTTAGGAAGTTCAGCTGAGCTGAAGCAGTAAAGATGAGTATTGACTCAAGAAATAATTTTGCAATGTTGTACAGCAGAAAGGGTAAGTCATCTTTCCAAAGGTTGTACTCAGATAACTCAGATTTGGCTTTGGATACTCATCAGCCTGTTCACAGCCCAGTTGTATCTCAGTTTAATTAGCTCAGCAATCACAGTTATATAGGAGGATATTTGTCGTTATAACCAAGATGTCAAACTAGACATCCTGCCACACAAAAGGGGATGATCCATGGCAAGCTGTGGGGAAGGGCAGCAGTTCTTTTCTTAGTAGGGAAAAGCAGAAAAAAAAATCTATGCAAAAGATCGGTAGAGGTGCAAGCATGTCCCCATTAACATGCAGCGATCCTTGTCCATATGGACTTAAAGTAAGAAATGCCATTTTAAGAACAGGAAAAGAAAAGGTATCTAGCCAGATTCCAGTTACCAGTTTCTTGACCTGTCTTCCCACTTTTTTTTGTACTTAACATTTCATAGAATCATAGAATCATAGAATAGTTTGGGTTGGAAGGGACCTCTAAAGGTCATCTAGTCCAACCCCCCTGCCGTGGGCAGGGACATCTTCAACTA
>NW_008794888.1:7832812-7862489 GCF_000699145.1 Aptenodytes forsteri | reverse complement strand
TGCACCTTCAGGTGCCTTAGATGGTCTTGAACCTGATGTTCTCCCACAGTGGGCAGCTCTTCATTCTCCCAGTCCCCACCTTTGCCTTCTGCAGCTTGGGCGGTGAGGCTCGAGCACTTGCCGGTGAAATTTCCCATAATTCTTGAAACCAAGCAAACAAATGCATAAGTACTGCAAATGATCTCATGGCAACTTGAAATCACAAACATGTAGGTAATGTAGCAAGCAGAGGAAGCAGCTAACCCTGCAAGGATTTGATAATAGAGCAAAACCGCAGTAGCAAATTACACCCGGATTTTCTTCCATTATAGTGAACTCTTCAACCTGAAGGACTACAATCCACTAGTCTGATAAAACACAACCTGCACAACTTTACTCTAACACCACTGTTAGGCTCTTATCCACAAGTGCATTTCCAATGTGAAACAAGGTATGAGTGGTAATTACTTGTGTTAAGGCTTATGTTTTCACTAATATAAGCTAATATCCAGGGTAATTTACCATGTTACAAATACTTAGGGCCAGATTTGACATTTTTCTTCATAATGCTAAAGCTACTGGAATTACGTAAGGCCAAATAATGCCTCTTTCAGACTCTTCCTCAAATGACTTGAACTGTCTCTCTTTGAAGTCCATAATACAAACAGTATCTGAGTGAGCTGCAAGTTTTGCTCCCTGGTGCATGCAGCTCTCTCTAAGAGCTGGCACAATATTAACTCTTTCTGTTTTTTCCTGATTTTTTACAATTGTGATGACTAGAAAATGGGATTTTTCCTCCTCTTTATGGTAGGATTTTTGGCATTTCAGGGAACGATGGAGCAACATCTCACAAATCATGAAATGGCAACATTTTGCTTTGCCAGGACAGTGGTCAGAAGTTGCAATTCAGACCCATCATGTTCCTCCTCTTCTCTCATTGCCAGGCTCCCAAGAGGGGTTTCATTTTCCAGGGTGACTGGACCCACTGTGGGAGGTAGCTCATTGTGGGAGCCACATGGCTGTGGTAATGCAATGTTACCTCCCTCCACAAGGACCTGGACCAGCTAAAGGGAGCCCAGGAAAGTGGACAGAGAATGACCCGAGTTTTTAAAGATGTGAGCTGTGGGGACATAACCTGGTTTGGGTAGTCAGAAGGAAAAGAGAGTGAAGATGAAGACACAAGGACGGTTATTGGATATGCGCATTTCAATCTTTTGACTTGCTCATAAAGCAAGAAGTATCAGGCTGACATGGCCATCAGGGATGTATTTCAGTTAGACCTCAAGGGACAAAAATTTATTATGGTAGAAACAAGTAGGGGAGGCTTCATAGTCTTTATAACTGGGGTCTCTTAAGAACAGCTTGGTTGAATATAGGCTGGTTTAAAGCAAAAATATACTGAAACTGCTTTAGGATGGGAGAATAGACTTCTTGGGGTCCCTTACTAGGAAACTTTTGAGAAAAATAGACAGTTTAACACTCCCTATCTTCCCTGTTCCTTCCTTTTTGTCACTTAATGGAAAACTGAAACTTTTGAAGAAAGCTGAAATTTTCCAGTTAAGACTGGCTGTTCATTTTGGACTTTTTGATTTTTTTCATAGGCAGTTTGAGGACCAAATGGACAAAATTAGTCCTACAAAGGATTCTTTTCAAAGTAACTTAGACCCTAATTCAGCACAGACCTTAATTGTTAATGTAATTAAGAAATTACTTCTCATGGTGAGTTTGCTGTAGTATAAATACTGTTAAAGATGTAGTACCACACAGAGATGCTCTGAAGTGCACAGCATCAGCCTTTGGTGAATTTAAGCCTAATGTGACCCTGGTTACTGCACTAGTCCTGAAAGAGTGTGTAAATTTTTAATGGGAAATATACTAACATTGGGATATGCTGTAGCTTTCCATTTGAAATAGATTTTCAGACAAAAGAAACATTTCAAATCCTCTGGATAAGGAAGAAGTATTGCCTTCTTCAGTATGCATTGAGCATAAATATCTTGCTAAAATCTCTAGTTCCAGTCCAAGAAGGAGCAGTATCTTATGGTGTTTGGGAGCCTCTGAAGCAAAAGAGATCAAACAGGCATGTTTGTGCTCTGATCCAGCTGCAAGATCAGCAGTTTTATTAACCCATTTCCAGTAAGCACATTTAGTGAAGTTTCACAGGAAGTCCATATGGGATTGCACAGGCTTTACAAATGGGGAAAAAGGGGAGGAGGAGACGATGAGGAGAGCAATGAGTTGAAGGAAGGAAGAAATAAGAGTTCAAGTAGGGATTTGTTGCATTTTATCTCACTACACATACATATAACTACCTTGGAAATACCTGGGCCAACAGACATGGGAAAAAAATAGAAGAGAAGAGGGGCTGGTTTCTGGCCTGTTTGTGTGGCAGAAGCAGTCCCATTATGTAGCCTGCTTGTGCAGACCTCTTTATGAAATGTATGTACATTTGTAACACTTTATATTTAGTTTAATAATTTATCAATGGTTAATATTTCAAAAGAGTAAAGTAGAAAATCAGATAAAATTTTTATACCTGCTATTAAAAGTCGAATGGAGCATTGAGAGACAATCCAAGCAATCATCCCCGCAAATCTATCTACTGAATCAGCCTGGCTTCAAGCAAAAAGGAAATCTTACACTTTATTTTGTGCTGTGTGTGAGTGCGTGTGTGTTGGTCTCACAGCAACAATGGCCTCTCTCAGTCATAAACTTTCAGCTGGTCACCAGCTCCTGCCAGGTAATTTTTAAAAAGACCCCAAAACCTGTCACCTGATCATCTTTGCTTAATTACTTAATGGCTCTTGTTATTGCTGTGGTACCTGATATATCCAAGGCGTGATCTGTCAGCTAGTGTAGTGCTGAATCATGCTGTTTAAGACTCTGGTGCTACTAATATCAATGGCACTGAACTGACTTGTAACATTTTGCTGCTTTGATGGGTCATGGGATAGTCGAGTGAAAAATCTCTAACTTATCTGGCCATCACCTTCTACGGGAACTGTTGCTCCTGACATAAAAAATAGTAATACAAAAATAAATTAAAAAGAAAGGAAGGAAAACAGATATAAACCCCATAAACTGCTTAAAATGTTAACTCAAGCAATATTAAAAATAGATTTTGAGAAGTTTTAGAGGCTTTTTGTATGGGGTATTTTTTTGCTTATTCAATAAAAATGGCAGGAGTATACCAGTATGGTATTTTATAGCAGATTTAATGGAGTCTCAGTCCATTAAGGGAACTTTCCTCTGCTTTTTTGAAAAAGGTCTTTCAATTTTCATTTTCAAGGGAAACACAGTTTACTTTTTTCCAGTTTTACAGCTTAATGCACTGAGTCATGCACAAGGTGGAGAGCAACTTGCTTAGGAAGTCAATAGACTCTTACTACAATAAGTCAAAGCAAACTTGTTGATTTTGGTGGGAACAGAAGCTGGGCAAAGACAAGACTATCGCTGCACATACCTAGGGCTGAAGAGGAGCACAGGTCTGTGAACTAGTAAGCAACTCACAGCCACGGTCAAACACTTTTAGATTAGGAAGCGACAACAAGTAGAGTAACCAAAGAAGATAATTGATGGAATTGTATCTAAAAAAACTGCACCAAAGCTAAAAGGTGTTTGGTTTTATTCTCAAAAGGTAGTGCTTTTAAACTGTACAGGGCTTTTGAGAACCTTTTTGTGGTGTGCTGAAACAAGCTTACAGTGATCTGGATGGATTTACATGTAAATGGCTATTCACACCCTCTAACTTCAGGCATATCTGCTATGTAGTCAGTGGAGCCTTGCATTGTATGACTTAGCATGCCCAAGTTCACTTTCTGCTTCTCTCCATTAGCAACAGAAGGAGCCATGATCTGTCACTTCTACATGAAAGTTAGATGGTGTGATTGTGGCCTGCTGTCTAATACAGCACCTGCATGGTGGAGAAACATTGTTTTCTCTTGTCTTCTATCCAAAGAAAGTTTTGTACTTGTTAATTTCTGGAGTTAAAACTGCCATTTGTGGCTTTTTGTAAATAGCGGGTAAGAAAACACATGGCCTTGTTATGTCACACGAGTGTACCATCATTTATTTTCATGGCAAGGAGAAGAGAAGAAACCCAACATTACATATCCTGGGTCTTTGAGAAGCCTTTGTGTCTCACAAGATCCATGCACACAATGGCAATGCATCCTGCAAGAATAACAAAGGAGATAGCTGAATTGCTGTCATATCGGTAACAACTAATTCCCTTTGTCCCTAGCCATTCTAATAATACAGACACTTATTCATTAAAGATATGATCTAAAATCCTTTGATGTTAATGGGTCTGTTTCTATTGGCTGCAGCAAGTTTTGGATTAGGCTGTGAAGATTTTTATTTCTGCATACTGCTTGCTTAACTGGTCAAACAGCATTTATTATTACATGCCTGTGAGGGAAAATGTGCCATCTTCTCACTAGAGCATTTACTAAGTTCAATCTCTCATGTTTAATTATTTACTAGTGATGTGTTTTGATAGTCAAAAACCAAGGCTACGAAAGAGCCCCATTTGAAATATAATATCGCATGGAGAATATTTACTTAAAAGAATCAGATTCTGTAAACTTTAGAATAGCAGTCAAAACTTATAGCTATCAGAAAGAAAACAAGAATTATAAATACACCAAACTGTTATTGATTTAACACTAATCATTATTTTGCATTGTTCACATCTCTAACATTATTTGAAAAAAAAAAATTAGTTTATTAATTGTTAATGCCAACTATGCCATTAAAAAAAATCTGTGATTTGAGTGAACTTTTTTACTGAAGCTTGAAGGATATCTTCCAGTCTACTTACTTAAAATATTTATGCATTATAGACTACTGGAGAAAAAGAGGTTCTCATATTCTTTTAGGATTAAGAAATTTTTAACAAAAGGACAATAAATAACACTAATCATTATTTTGCATTGTTCACATCTCTAACATTATTTGAAAAAAAAAAATTAGTTTATTAATTGTTAATGCCAACTATGCCATTAAAAAAAATCTGTGATTACTTTTTACTTTTTTACTGAAGCTTGAAGGATATCTTCCAGTCTACTTACTTAAAATCATTATAGACTACTGGAGAAAAAGAGGTTCTCATATTCTTTTAGGATTAAGAATTTTTCACAAAAAGGACAATAAGAAAGAAAGGCTTAATTTTTTTTCTAGACTTAGCTAAGAATACTATAAAAATGTTACAGTGGCAAATCCTCAAATGGTAAAGTAATATGAGGTTACAAGAAATTTTTAAAAAAAGGACAATAAGAAAGAAAGGCTTAATTTTTTTTCTAGACTTAGCTAAGAATACTATAAAAATGTTACAGTGGCAAATCCTCAAATGGTAAAGTAATATGAGGTTACACTGGTGTCATTAAGAAATGGGATTAGCGCCTGGGATATTGTTTAGTTTGAACAACAAGATAGAGTAGCGTTTCCTATTCCCCAGAAAGTAAAAAGGCATGTGTGTGTGTGCACGTGTGTGCTGCCCACAGCCAGCTGGTATCTATCAATTCCACCGGACTCAGTATCTTGCCCCTGGGATAGAGAACTCAGTGAGGTCTCACCTCATAGTGATGTACCAAAGGGTGGGAGAGTGAAATCGAAGGAACTTAGAGGTTTTATCACCTTTAAAAGGGTGGTTCAGCTCCATCCATGTGCCTATCCTGGATCCTGAAGATGAAAGGGCTCCCTCCACAGAGAAAAGCTACCCAAGGAAGGTGTCAGCCACAGCAGAGGACCCTTTTGACCTCTCTGTGGAGATACCTTGAGCCAAGAGGTCCCCAAAGGTCCGACAAGGAGAGGGCACGGCAGCAGGGTCACCCCCAGGGTAGAGAGCACGAGGTTGCGAGAGGTGTCTCACTGCTTGCTCCTGTCACACCATGCAGCTGATGGGGCTCCAGGCTTGTCCTTGCCTGGAGGCTTTACAGCTGTGGGTAAAATGCATTATCAACCTCAGCAGCTCTGCCTGAGGGTGCAACTGTGTCACTGTAGCTGTTTAGGGTCAATGCAAGATCCTCTCCTGTCGCGGATGGAGTGAGACTGCACTTCACTCGTAAGAGAGAAGCAACAATACACTTTATTGATAGAAAACAGTGAGTTAGAGTTCCATGGTAAATGCGACAGTGGTTTAACAAGATTCGATGGCAAGGTACGCTTGATTATTTACTGCACAGAGGACAGGGTCAGACAAAACTGTCAGGGAGACCCTCCCATTAAGCCATGAGGTTCAGAAAGGACCCCCTTGCTTTCTAGAGTCCTTCTCAGAGAGGAGTCTGGGTGTGGCTGGATCCAAACCTAGTCCCAGACTTGGTCAACGGTTTATGTCTAAAGGATTATATATGTGCAATTAATCCTTTGTATCACTTAGCTAAGATTTCAAAGTTTAGCATGCTATTAGTCTCCCTACTCAAGGGGAGATCCCGCCATGCAGCCCGCTGCCCTGCAGGAGAGCTTAAGGGGCTCTGGGCTGTCCACTATTTATAGAGTAAGGTGATTGACTTATATTTGCATATCAGCAAGATGTTTGGGTCACTGCTCCAGACAGCCCTTGGCTACTGTGTTGCCATCCGTCCCCAAAGTCCAGCATAAGCTGGCTGCAGCCACCCCCCCCTCTCCCGGTGGTCACTGCTTACATGGGGGGGAAGGAGCACACCGCCACATCTCCCTCACACGTGTCAGCAACCACCTCAGGGTGGACAGGTCAGCCTTGTCACAGAGACCAGTCGAGAAGATAAGGCCAGACCCACTAACGAGTCCTACTCAGGGATTTCTGGAGTTCAAAGCGCTGCCTTTTGCCTGTTGGGTACATTCGACTTCTTGACACACATCGTTTAACTTATTTGTAGTTAAAGATTCATTTTTTCTCTTGATAAGACTCCCAGTTCACTTCTCCATTTAGACATTTTGTATAATTAATGCTTTTGCTGCTGGGTTTTAAAATTTTTTTAATAAGCTCTGCAACTGTTGACATAATTTAGCAATGTACAAATTTCATGTAACAAATTGTCCTAGGACAGATGTATGACAGAAGACCTTTTTTGAAGGAATGACCTTTCTGCAGTAAATAACAATGTTTTCTTTCCTTCCCTTAGCACTAATTTACTGTTCACGTAGCGACAAGTTGCAATTATAAAACATAAATGTCTAAACTTTTTAGGGAGCAGCTCTGGAATGTTGAAAAGTCAGACTGTTGGCCATTGTTGTATGTATTGATCACTATTCCTTGACGTGTAGAGTACCCTCATTTAATCATGTTAGTTACAGTGATACCAAAGGCCAAGGCTATTCAATGTGTATATATGTAACAAGCAACACTGCGTGGTGTTCAGAGGATATTAAAAGCCACAATTTTGGAGGGAGGAGAGCAGCAATCTTTCTCCCTTCCTGGTGTTTTTGTCTCACCTCCTTTTGCCTATGGCATTTATTTCTCGCTAGTAAGACTAAGCCATGGCTAGAGAGACTCTCCTGCAATACTGATTCTCAGGCAGGTGCTTGAAAAACCTGACTTGATTCTCATTTATATATTAAAGCTCTGTTGCACTGCCAGAAGCATGTAAATCACAGCAAGACCCATCTTTGACTACTAGTTTTGATGTAAATTGCTGCACGTAAGCAAGAAATGAACTAAAGACTACAAAGCAGCCTTTAAAGAATGTTCTCCAAGAGACATTTTCGATTTTATGTTATCCAGAAAACACACGTCCCTTTTACCAAATCCCCAGCTGTGACAACTGATATGGTAGTCTGGGAAAGAAGGCAGATGATAGTTTCTATGCTATTAGTGTCCTTAGGTATTTAGAAGTTGGCACAGAAATTTGCATGTGGGGGTCTACTTTGGCATCATCTACACCTCAAGCTGTATGAGTGTCTGTGAACGTTTGATTTCACCGCATGTTGCCAGGGTTGGATGTAACAATGAAAGAGATCATGCTTAGACCATGGAACGAGAATTTCTTCTTCTCTCCTTTCGATTACTATTTTGGGGGAGGAGGGTGGGAAAGGCACTTCAGTAGATGATGGTCTCCCCAGAGCTCTGGATACACGGATTCGTCCTTTGTATTCTGTGCTGGTAGTAATTTGGCTGCAATTTCATCCACTGTTGCTAGTGGAAAAACCTGACAGGCTTTCCACAAACCTGGGGAAGATATTAGCGCAATTTGGAAGAGATTGCTAGGACACACTGCTCAGAGCCAAATTCAGTCCTTGGTAAGTTCATAGCACTGGCTGTGAAGAATAAGAAACCACATGTATAGACAACAGTGGAGAAGAAAATGTTAGCTGTAAGCTAAAGGAAAAAGAGACAAAGCGCTTCTTCCAAACAATGAAAGAAAACAGACCAGCAAAAGGGAAACCTTGTCTGCTGGCTGCCCTGTAACAGTCAAAGGAGGCAAAGATGAGGTCTTACAAGTTTCTTCACCACACACAGAGAAACTTTGTTGCTGCCAATGTGCATTCAGCCAATTCCAGGTTTTCTATGCACAAATGAAAACTTTCTCTGTCCTAGGCTCATGAATACCTTCTCTTTACCTCCTGGCTGTACTGACTTCTCCCTGGCTCGCTTTGCACAGGCACTGAGTGCTACCATTAGCATCCTTCCCTCAGGCCTTATAATGGTGATTTCTTGCTGCTGGCCTCACATCAGCTGGCTTTCCTTCTGGCTCTTCACAGCCCTCTGCACTTTATAGGAAGTAATTATTAGCACTATGCATTATTAGAAGCAAATAGCAATATTCTTAACCCATGTCACCATTAAACATAAAGAAGACTAAAACCCGAAGACTATACCATCTGGCTAATTGTGAACACAGTGTTTACATTGTGAATGAAATAAATTCTGAACAGTGGTAAAAATGCTAGTCATTAATTCCCTAACACTGAGCAAACCCCAGTCAGAAAGTACAGGAAGGACAGGAGGAGGTCAGGGCAAATGATCAGACCAGCCATGAGTTAGATGAATGTCTCCTGTGTGCATCAGCTTTCCAATTTCATTAATTCCACTGACTGAATGCAGAAATGCTGTAGCATGGAGGGGACAAACTTCAAACTGCCCAGCTCCAAAATTATCACCATAGGTATGCCCCCCCCGCCATTATTCTGCTTCTGCAACAGCCAAAAATGTCACTGATAACTCCACTAGCAATGCTGGGAACCTCCTATGTCCCACCAGGATACCACTCCCAGTTAGAGGTGTTATTGCCCTTCATAAGGTTAATCTAGCAGTTTTCCAACTCCTTGTTCTTTGGTAGATATCTCCTGTGGTCTGGATGAAAGTTCTTAGTGGTACAGCTCCAGGAAGACAAATAGTGAGGTGCTTCTCCGCCTGACAGTCCCCTCTATCTCAACTGGCACCTGGCCTTCTTACACACCACATGGCATCTGGGAGAGGGGGTCACAAAGCCAGTACGCTGAACAGGGAAGGGGGGCCTCTCCTGCCCAGACTGCACTAAAAAAGCAGTCTGAGTGCTTCTGTAGGGCTCACTCAGACTCTCCTGTTGACTCTGTTCCACTTTTCACGGAAAAATAAAATAAGGATGGGGGAGGCCCTGCCCCAGGTATTAGGGGACTGGCCAGGATTTGAGAACTAGTAACCTTTTGAGGGTTCAGTGAATTTTAGGCATCTACTAGCTTGGACAGGTACAGCAGAACGGCACTTATCTCATGTATCCTTATGGGCTAAAGCCTTAACTATGCAACTTTGACAAGAGGTAGGAAGTTCAGAGTGTACCTTGCAGGAGAAAACCAAGGAGCTCTGACTTTCAGAGAGGTCACGGAGCCATGGAGGTAAGTTGGGTGGAAGCAGAATTAAGGTCTAGTTCCCTGTTTGTGAAATGGGGGTTAAAGTGGGGGAAAAAACACTAATGGTTACAAAGAGTTCAGACTAAAAGGGAACCATGTATGTATCTGGCATAAATAAACCTGATTTGTGAATCTGTTTTAACATGTGCTCCCATAGAAAGAGCTCATGGTCCCAACATTTTCTGTGCAGTGATGGCTGTGCTTGGGGATGGCACAACATGACAGACTACACAAAACTACCCAAGCTGAAGATTGGAAAAAAAAAAAAGCATCACCACTCTGAAGTTAATAAGTGAAAGGAAAGCCTCCTATAAACTTCAGTGGGCTTTATAACTTTAGTGGACTTTGAAACAGACTGTTTGCCTTTTTGGAAATCTGGGACAGTCTAATTTAGTGTCTTAAGCAATGTGTTTGACCCATTACCTAAAACTGTGACTACAAGTCTCGTGATACTATCAGAGCCAACATCCCCACTACCAGAACTTTCTGTGGTAAAAAGCTTGAACCTTTCAATCCAGAACTGCAGGAGCCCTAATTACTGGAGTA
The DNA here is from genome assembly GCF_000699145.1 of Aptenodytes forsteri. Taxonomy (NCBI): domain Eukaryota; kingdom Metazoa; phylum Chordata; class Aves; order Sphenisciformes; family Spheniscidae; genus Aptenodytes; species Aptenodytes forsteri. The sequence continues at coordinate 7,852,157 of NW_008794888.1, read as the reverse complement.
ATCAGAGTTGAGTTAAATATAAATATCAGGTACAATTAAGTTTTGCATTTGGCCTGAACTTTTGGCAGCTGTGGAACTAACCTGACAGGTCCCTCAGCTTGAATTTGTTCACCTTTGGTTTGCCTGGAGGTCTCAAATGGTTCATGTGGGTATCCACTAAGCCCTTGCTTGGCCAGACCTGGTTCCACTGCCAGTTTCCCCCCCTCATCCACTTTTTGCAATGTTGAGATGGTGCAGCTGTTTAATATTAAACTTAAAGGCAAACAATTTGTATTCATCTCTCAAAGAAGGAAGAATAAGCAAATGCTCTATTACGATTGTGTGCATTTATATTTGATAAAAATGGTTGCAATTTATATGCAAATTAAGTGTGACTCAGCCTCCTGGCAATTTGTCAGTAGGACCCTCAGCATCACAAACCATTTATGCGCTTACGTAAGAAGCCCTGGGCCCATCTGGAGGCATTTTAGTCAAGGGAGGCCAAATTCTGCTTTAAGGGGTTGTAAACACATTCAAGCAAGGTACAAGCCTGGCTTACCACCTCCCCCTGCGACTCACTGGATCATCTTTGCTCATTCCTATTGATGTTTTCTTTTACAGTCCTGCTTTTCATAACCTCTCCTTTCCAATAAAGGCCCATTGGTAAACATGTCTCAGCTTTAAAGCCCAGATCTCCACAGCTTTATTGCTATACTCACAATGAGCTTGGGATTGAAAGCCTCTTCTTGGCCCACATAGGAGCTGCCTGATATTACTACATCCCTCAATCCTCTACAGCCCTGGAAGATGGCACCAAAGGCATGAGTACCACTTCTCTGATCTACTGGAAACTGCAACTTGGCCACCATCTGGATTTACTTGTATTTTCTTCCTTTTTTACCCTACTACTTCCTTTATCCCTCCCATTTTTCTGTCTGCCTTCAAAAAACAAAAACTGAGGAGCACAAAATGTGTCTTGTGTCTTTTCTCCCTGACCTTCCTGCCACCTTAGCTGGGCACTTCATATGTTGTTTGGCGAAAGAACCATTTCTTATATCTGCATGCCCTTCTTTAATCATCACTTCAGGGAAGTACATTTAGGGGTATAAAGACAAGATATCACATACCTCCACAGCCATCTGTCCAGTGCTGATGTACATTAACATGTGGACACCATGAAGAGGAACAGACTACCCTACTGGCAAAATGGAGACTTGTGCTAGACAGACATGGGCTCAGGAAGGGCTCTCAAGAGGTGTCGCAGAGAAAAAAGCAGTAATGGCAGCCAAAAATGTCAGGAAAAAAGACGGACAAGGACAGCTCCAGGGAAGCCCTAAAGTGAGAGTCAGTAATGCAGTACCATCAGTAACAAATAAACCATCTGAACAATCCAAGAAGCAGATGTACAAGGCGCAGTAATAACAGAGCTCTTCTCTAGACTAGATTTAATTTTGTTAAAGGATGGCTGGAATTAACTCCGGTTAGATAAAGCATTTGTAAATGCTAGTGTAGACAGTCTGCAAACATTTATTCCAGGAGATGAATGTTTGTGGCTTACTGAACTGGCTGGCTAACACAAGTTAACTGGCAATCAATTATAGCAGTGACATACTCGACGGGGGGAACCCAAACCACCCGTGACTTGGTTTGCTGTTTGTGACTGTTAATGGATTAAAAAGTGAGCTCTTAAAGAGAAGATGAAAAAATATGTATGTGTTTTAGACCAGATATTTGGTGGCCTTTGTATTCCCAATAGCTTGCAAGCACAGGTAGAAGGAATCTTTTCTTTGTACAGATGAGGAAATCAGAGGAGGAAATTAATTTTTATTATTGGCATTGTCACGCCAAAAAAAGGGTCACTGAAAAAGCCAGTGGGTATTTTTCAGATCACCTTATCTTCCCAAGGAAGAAAAAGGCTATTAATGAAAGAGAAATTAAAAAATAAATCAACATATCTCGGGAACCTTGTAAAAAATATAATTATAGCATGTCATTTATGATGGGAATGAAAGTTTGCAGCTGTAGAATTCAGTAGCACCGGTGTGAACATTTCAAAGTCAGCTGCGAGGTATTATTTATTGGGTTGTTTCATTTGAATTAAACTCACTTTAAAGTTCCAGAAAGAGTGCTCACACCTACATTATTCATCCAAGGTTTTGCAATTCTGGGTGACATTCTCCTTCTCTTCTCCCCTTCTCTCCACCCTCCCAGAGATGAGAGACTAATCCTATATAGAGCCACCGTAGATATAATTGAATCCCAAGGTGCCAGAGCAGTACTGCTTTGACATGAATTCCATATAAAAGTGTTTCTGTTACTCTACATTTATTCTGTCTGTGGAATTTAGTGGTGATTTACAATATTGATTGATTACTATCTATCTTCCTTGCTATTCTGCTTTGCATTCCACTTCAGAGAGGCTGAATTAATCACTGACAAGGCTTGCACTCTTAAAGGTATATCCTGAAGCCACATTGTTTTAGGCACATATTCTGGTAACATATTGTTTTTAAAAATTATGTTTTTCCTAGGATCCAAGCAGTCAAACTCATGGACCTCTGGACAAACTAAAAAAAACCCCAAAAAGCAACAACAAAAAAATCCACATTAAAATTTAGTTAATCTGAACTGATTTCTTCTTATAAATTAAATTTAAAAAGTCCATTCAGCTGTATCTTAAATGGGGCTGCTGCTATTCTGAACCTCTCCTCTGTAATTTTACAAATCAAAATAAAAATCTGGGGAAAAAACTCTTAAAAATTACAATTTTTTTTTTTTCCCAGCTGAAAAAATTCACAATGATTTATGATTAGCTTCACCCTCACAGATGCATTTTAGGCATATTTTGACAATCCAGTCTAAAACAACTCAAGCTATTAGAAATCATTCAACAATTTCTTATAGATAACATACTGGTTCTTTGGAAAGGCATACCATATGGATTTGCTCCATCCTTGCAAATTCACCTTGGCTGATCAGTGGCACTTGCTTGTTCTACAAAACCTGCATGCGTTACTACACATGCTGGTAGTAACATGTACTAAGACTTGACCCAAAGCCCATCAGAACCAAGAGCTTCCACCAAGCTCAGCGAGATTCAGATCAGTCTAATAATTGCTCATACTTGTGTAGTAGTAACAAGAAAGGTGAGTTTATGGACTAATTGTCGCCAGTGATATCAAAATGCTGCAGTGTCCAGCTCTTCATTTTTCTCTCGCATTTTATCCCTTCTGGGTTCATTTGTCTTCCCACTGTGGAGGGTTTCTGGTCTGGAGTGAATGGTGGTAAACAGGTAGGCTGCTTCTCAACGTGAGGAAGCTCCCTTTTCTAACCTGTCCCATTACATTTCTCCGTGCCTTTAATCTGTACAGGTTGCATGGAGTCAATTGCTAAACCGCCCTTGGCTTCAGCAAAGGTGGGGTTTTACCCTTCAATGCTGAAACAGTTCTTTCTCCTGATGCGTTCCCATGCACAAAGGCTGTGTTTGTGAGACAGAGAAACCTGAAACTTTGGTGTTGCCAAAATACAGGAATAAAAAGTCATTTGTGATCAAAGCAGCAAATAAATCTCCTTTATCAGGCACTGTCTGAACCCTCAAATTCTTTACAAGGTCTTGTTCTAACTTGCTGATGTGCAAACAAACTGGATACTCCAGGCAAAGGTCAGAAAGGGTTGAAAAATAAAGCTTGGGGAGGTAGGAGAGCTCCGGGGTATTGTCATTCATGCTGAAACTCAGTCAACTGCAATGATGTTTAGCTGCCAAACACTTCAAGTATATTGCTGAAAAGCAGTGTGCTATAAGATATGACTTGCAGTTCTGTCTGGGCCAGAAGAATTTCATGGTATACTTTATCCCTGAAAAAGCAGATAAACATATCTGAAGTGTGCATTTTGCACCAATGAGTGGTTAAGAGGAAATGGCTGGCATAATTACAGTACGTGCTTTGCACTATTAAGCCAGACAGCAAGTTGACTGTGTACCCCAGGGCCAGTTTCTAAGCTGTCTCTACCAAAGTGGAAACCAAACTTCAGTTTAATTTTATTTGATTTGTAGGATCTGGTGAGCACATAATTTGGCAAGAGCTAATTTGCTGGTGAGCAGCTTTTAACTTTTCACATTAGTTTAGAACAGGATACGCTCTAGAGATTTTGGATGATTATTCACTAAACAAACAAGCAAACAAAAATCTGTAGCATCTAGAGCTGGACTGTTGCAGAGAGAATTAAATTTAAGAGAAAGGAAAGAAAGAACTAGAGAGAAGACAAGACTGCTGGGGGGGATGAAACAAATACATGGGGCATATAAGTAAGTACAATTTCATGTAGTTTTGTATTGATTCTTCATACAGTTTGGCAGACAGACCTGTAATATAATTATCTTAGTTTGCACTCTTTTTGTGGCGTGCCCCAACAGTTCTTCCAAGAGTTGAAGATGGTTGAGAGGGAATTTGAAAAGCACCTGCCCAACACAGGAAGATATGTTGCATTGACTTAAGTGGGACTATGTTCCTAATTGTTTCTGTGCTTTTAAAATTTAATATATTATGGTAATTTATTATATCATCTGAAGTCATCAGAAGTGCCACAGGCTCCAAAGTCACCTGTACATTAGTCATTGAACTAGTCTATTAATCCTCCCAGTCCCACCATGTTCAGCATCTCCACTCATGTATTCCTCAGTCCCTCTTATGACTTTTTGTCATCTCACTATAGGAATTATTTTTCTCAATGGCCATTCTCCGCAAAGCCCCTCGTCAATCTCACCACCATGCTGCCTCCAGCTCCCGTGGCTGCCTGATCTCTGCCTCAGTTATTTCCATCTAAGTGGTTTATTTTTGTAAACTCAATCTTTCCTTTTTTATTGTGTAGAAATGGCTATTCCCAAAGTCTCAAATGTCTTTTTGACCACATTTCAGGCCTTCTGGTCATCTTAATCCTCTTTATCTTCTCAATTGTTTTTGACAGTGCCTCCATAAAGATATGTTTTCAAGTCTTTTGAGATTCCTCCAATCTCTCGGGGTGCCCCCCCCATAATGTCAGAGTTTTCCCACTCACTCAAACTTGTTCAGTTGCCATTTTCATGGAAAAGATTCCAATCTCTTTTCACTCCTAGCCTGTCTGCAACTATACCTCCTTTCTTTCACACCACAGGTTGACTCCTGTCAAATGACTCAGAATCAAATGAAATGACCAAGCCCCAATCTTTCCTGCAAACCTCCTTTCACTCTCTATGACCTCAAAGTCTTAATTTTGTTGGCCAGTTCCTACTTCAGTTTTCCCATGACCAAATCTTAGATCAAAGACTATGTGCATGTGCATGTGTGTGCACACTTTCTCTCACATGGGTGAGAACTAGACGACAATATCCGTGAAGCAACTGAGATACTATTTTTCTGCAGTTGTTTTCAAATACTGATTTACCAACTCCAGAAAATACAAAAGAAAAATTCAAAAGGGAGAGACAGATCAACAACTCAGGGGAGTATAACTGATTACATAAACAATTTAGACTTTTCTGTTCCCTTTGTTTTTTACAAGCTTATTTTTACCTGTATTTTATTACAAAAGCCTTTCCCATTACTTGACTATTTGTAAAGCTTAGATTCAATATATGAAATCCGCAGCCTCTCTTCATAGATAACACCATTGACAGCTCAATATATTTTTTCCCTTTGGTGGAAAAATGAAATGAGGCAAACTTTGGAGTTAATGAAGAAAACACAATGGATATTGAACAATGAACCGCTTTTATAAATTAAAAGTTTTTTCTTGCAGGAAGGAGAATGATGTACACAGAGTTCCTGACTCATTTTAAATGGTCATAGGACCTTCCTGAGGACTCCCATAAGCTGTTAAATCACTTAGTAGCAGTGATTTAATGTGCTTTTATGAAGTCAGGCTGCCTATGCTGAGGCAGTGATGCCTGATCAGATCACTATAGTTTACTGTTACAGTAAGTAAAGGGCTTTTATATATATGTGATTTTCCAGCCATGGAATAACACCAGGTTATCTGTGCTTGAGGAATTACAGTGACCTTTGGGTCAATGGGATCTGTAGTAAGTCACAATGGCAGGATGATTACATTATCCCTAAATTGTTTCTTATAGATAAGCGTCATTTGGCTGCATGTCTACTAGAAAAGACGAACCCACAAAGCTGCCACCAAGTCTCTCAGTTGTTGCTGGTGTGGAAAATAATGGGCCTAGGCATGCTGAACAATTTTTAAGACTTGGCTTTTCTCCCAACATAAGTTATCTCTGCTCCATTGCACATCTTCAGTTTAAGATCAACTCTGTTTTATTTTCATTTTTCCCTTTCGACTCATGCTATGTTGCTGCTCAGCCCTCATGACCATTGACAGGTGAGCACCACAAGATTCAGTGCAGTATCTGTGACGGCTGTAAGGAGATGTGACCTGAGATGCTGATGGCATCCTTTTCCAATGTTATTAATGCAGCCTTCTAGGATCTGGGCTTTCGGCAAAACTTGGACTAACTTCAGTACAGTTGTGATTTTCTCCAGGGATTCTCTGCAGTTTGGAAAAATCCTCAGGGAAGAATAATTATTTCATGGAAATACTGAAATGATTGTGTTTGGGTATAAGAAATGCTTTCAAGACTGGATGTAGACTGCCATCTCCATTCCCAATCCCGGGTAACTACTCTCAGACAGGTAAAATGAACTACAGTTTTGAGGTCATGCCGAGTTAATCACTTGAGCCTTGGTCAGTGGCTGCAGTCAAAAAGCCCTTCTGTTTTTGCTCCTTGGACCTACATTTTTTGCACAAAGCCATGGTCACAGTAATTACTGAAACTGTAGTTCTGAAGCTGGATGTTTTTGATGCTCTCAGTCTCACTCATTGCTAAAGAAACACTTCAAGCAACATATAGCTCTGCAACCCTTCCTCCAGACTCTTTGCAGCAAGACAATTTTCTACTCCCTAGCCAGTGAATCCTTGACATTAAATGGCTTTGCACTGACAGAGCCCTGTAAAGAGGTGTTATTGCAGAAAACAATCAGTCCCAAAGTATACTAAGAATTGGTGTGGCACGCTGCCACAGGAAGCCCCTCATGATGCCAAAAAAATACTGCTTGTCTGAAAAAAAAAAACCAAAACCCTGTAATGCTATGACTTCTTGAGCATACACGCCGTCACTTTATCTATTAACACATGTCCAGTTATACAGCATGGTGCAGCATTAACCAGGACACCTCTGACACTTCTAGTGTCCTGCATAGTATTCTCAAGATTACGGCTCTGGTGATAAGTCTTTTGTTAGATGTTTATTCATGCCTATACCATCCTTAGATGTAACATCCCTTCCCAAGCACTGGCAGCAGCATTAACCAGGGCTGAATGAAACAGGCTCAGAAAGTCCCCAAGCCTTTGGGATGCTCTTTGGACCCTCCCAGTCCCAAATGGATTGAGAAGTCCCTTAGCCACCTATTCCACTGTCTCCTGCTGTTGGGCTTACTGGAAACATGGCCTAACCAGCCATTTCTGCTTGTGTCCCTGCATGGACCTGAAAAATAAGTGCATAGACATTTTTGTTAGTGAACCTGATATTGAGAAGTACTGAGGGCACACTGTTGGCATGGATTATACAGTTCAATTTAACCACTCATTGAGCAGAGATTATATTTTCTAGAAAAATTACAGGCAGAAGCGTGTGGTTAGTCTGCATGTGAAGTGGCTGAAATTGTTGGCTGTTTTCACTCCTTGCTTCTAGGACATAGCAATTTAGAAAAAGAATACTGAAGCTGAAAATCTTAAGAGTGTAAAGAGCCTGGGGCTTTGTGCCTGCATTTTAACTTTGCTATAGGCAGAATTTTAGAGGCAATTGCTAAGGGATATTGGCTATATAAGTATGTAGAGAGAGAGAAAGCAAGAAAGTGAGAAAAAGTGCAGTCAACCATGTACCCTTCCCCAACAGGAGAATTTTTTTGGTCAATTTCTGAAGCAAAAGTTAAATTCTAAAAGTACTCTAGTTATTCTTAAGTAACCCAGTACAGTGAGTGGCCCTCCCAGAAGCATCTCTCTTTGCTAATTCAGTCAAAATCTACACAGAAAGGAGTTTCTCTATTGACTGGTAACTCAAGATACTTTTTTTTTTTTTTTAAGACTTTCAGCCATTTTCACCTTTATGTTTTCTTATTTTCTGCTTGTGGTTTTAATCTGAAAGATCAGTCCTGTGAGAGGATGCTTAATTGAGAATAGCAGTGAGATAATGAAAGAGGCCATTTGTCACATCTCTTGTTGCATGGTCGCTGCTTCCCTTGACGTGCTTTCCTAGGGAGGACACAGGCTGCCCTTCTTTCATGCTATTCCAGCTCTGCTCATGCTGCAAACGACAGGCCCATTTTACATTGTCAAGAAGCAGAACAACCCCTTTTTGTGGCTTGAAGTCATGCCTAAGCCTGAGCAGTGCATCACACTGTGAGTTGCTCGTGTGCAGGGGCTCGCAGCAGTAGCACTGTCACAGCTGGCAATGGGACTGTGGGGTGAGTTATTAAAACCTAGATGACTCTGGCTGTGATATTCCCCCAGATATTCTGTTTCCTCCCCAAAACTCTATGTTTTCCTGATAACGGAGTCTAAATGCAGTTGCTTTTCATGACACCAGATGAAGGAGTATTGTTGGGTGGCAAAATAAGTGCAGGACAAAGGAAGGTCAAAGACAAGCTTTGCATTGCATTATTTACATCAGTGCTGGGAAAAAAGCCTTGTGGGCTGAGAAGGGGTAAGTGGAGATTAAAGGTGTGCATTAAAGCTTCTTGAAATCAATGAGTAGGATTCCATTGACTCCTATGAGCTCCAGATCATATTTGAACAACTATCACATAGCCACTTTGCTTGTGTGGATTCTCTTTTTCTTTTAAAACCACTCCCCCCAGTGTCAAATACAGCACTTCTGCAAGAAATATCAGTGATTTTACAATTCTTCTCCACACTTACTTCCCGTATAGTTTTTTTTTTTTTTCTTTCTCCTCTTGCTTATGGATTTTGCTCAATGTGTCCCAAAGAATATGGATTTCATCACAAGGTTTTATCAGTTGGAAAAAATAACAGACACCCAAAAGGGGAAAGATTTGTTTTGTGAAATATAGTCTTCTAATTAAGTGTGTGATGGAACAGAAATACACAGAGTTATCTTGGGAATGTGTCATTATGGATACTGAAGACTTCAGCGTGGGTATCTTCATTTCCCTATAGGTTCCCTATAGCTTAACTGTGCACTATCTGGTGCCAGTGCTGCTTAGCTGCAAACCCTCTCTTCTTAGCTGGGAGGGTTCATACCAGAATTGGGGATGAGTACAACACAGGGGTACCAATAGGAAATGTGCTTGCTGGAGGTGCTGAACTTTTGGCAATTAACTAAATCAAATTCTCTTTCTACACATGGGGTAGCATAAACAAATAACAACAAGACCAATCCCTTGCTGTTAGACAGAAGTTTTCATAATGAAATTTTGAAGTGTTTTTAAAAGAAATCTGATTTATCCACTGGGAAGCCAATGCAGAGAGCGATGATATGACTAGGCCTGAGTCCAGTCAATGATCTGACTCAGTGGGTCTGAGATTATAACTCAGATCTACCCAGTTGCAGGGCAGAAGCCTTTAGGCTACTCTGCAGTGAAAATGAAACAATAGACAGCAATCATGGAGATGGAGAAATTATTTCTTGGTGTCTCAGGATTGCTTATATGTATATGTGTGTGTGTATATATATATATATAAGCTATTACCTAGGAGTAACACTGAACAAATAATCTTCAGACATATATTTTGCTTTATTACCATTCTTGGATAGAAGTGTCTCTATGTGAACTGCGCTGCTGTGCTCATGAAAAGTCCTGGGCCACATCCCACTGATGTCAGTAAGATTTTTGGAATTGACTATGCTGGTGCCCGTCTGATGAATTTAATTAAACACATGAGATACAGCCTGACGAATCATAAGGAAACCACATTCTTTTCTCCCTTTACAACCAGAGACTATCAGCTGGTGTCTCCAAAACAGAAGAAGCTAAGAGAAGGCACTGTATGTAAATGCACACAAGGCATCTTTCCTTTTCCTGAATAGCTGAATGTGGAAAAAGTATCAGTAGTCAATGGGTTAATGAATCATAAACTAATTCTTAACACCTCCACTGACAGAACAAATGAAGATTAAGTTCTTTTGGAGAATCATGATTTTCATTAAATTTATGAACTTCGGGACCGATAAATTCTAATCTCTAATGTCTCTACATTATTCCAAAGCTTCTTGATGGGATAGAGCTCTTATAGGCAGGCAATGAAGTGATTACATTAGATAAATTGGGAATAGGACAATGATCTCCTGCACACCAGCTATAGCAGGGCTGTTGTGGACTGGATTATCCTCTGGATGCACAAAGGGGTCAGTAGCAGGTAAATTAAATGATGGGCTGCCAGAGGAGTTAATAACTATAACTCCCAGCTCAGATGCACAATCCTCTAAAGGAGCAGCCTGGTGCATTCATTAGTTACTTGACTTCTTTCCAAAATCCTCAGCAGAGACAGTGTCACCACACGGTCAAAAGAAGGGCAAAAGGGTGAGGTGGGACATTAGCGTAGCTCACTTTGGCAGTTGCATTTCTCTGATGGGGAAAAAAAAAATCTGAAAAATAATATTTAACTGCAAGCCTCTCTGGCCCTTTAGAACTGAATCCAGGCATTGCTGTCTGCAGCAGTTCAGGAGGCCCGCACGCCTCCTGCAAACCGTGCTGTGGACAGCTCCCTGTGCAGAGCCTGTCTCAGGATGGGACCGTAGAAGGTTGTTTGCAAAGCTTCCTTGGAAACTCAGGGCAAAAGACGTGTAAATGAAGAGAAACAATTCATCGTTTTGCCGATCTGGGTGAAATGTGAGCTAATTACTCCTATCAACCCTCTCGTTCTCTGCAATAGTTTCTATAAAAAATGACTCCTGAAACACTGGCTTTTTTTCCTTCTTTTTGCCTTGCTTTTACCTCAACAAAAATAAAGGATCGTTTTACTTGCTTTTAGCATGTATCCATTTATGCACTTTAATAAATTGATCCTGCCTCCATTGAAGCCAGTAAGAGACTTTATTTACAAGCTAAAACTCTTGGACTGATAGTTGTAACTTTTAATCATTTATTCTGTCCTTTTCTTGGGCACTCTTCTTGCATGGCCTTTCCACAAAAAAAGCTATGCTTTTAGGGATCTCACTCAAAACCCTTTGGACTAGCTGAGCAGAGAGACATGCACAAAGCTCAGCTAAGCCCGAGTGACTGGAGAAGCAGTGACCGCAGGCAAGGGACGATGGAGCTGCACAAACCACACTGCAAATGCAAAGGGAAATGACTCTGCAACCAGAGAGAGAGACGTGAGAGACTTGGAAATAGAGAGACACTTTCTACTGCAGAGCCCTAGGTGTGTCTGTTAGAGAACAAAGAGTCCTCAAATGATCTGAGGTGATGAAAAAGTTTCCATTAAAAAAAAGCTGGGGAGAACAATGTATAACCCAGGGAGAAAGTGTGATAGCAGCAAAGACAGCATCATGCTATGCGGCAACATGCCACATTTAGGGTATTAAGCCCCAAACATGCTGTAAGCCTTATCTTGGACACAGCAGTACACTGAAGTAGCAAGTCTGTTATTGGCAGGGATATGAGAGTCTTTCTGTTCCTTTTATACTTGCATAGCTTTTGAAGCAGCAAAGTAACGTGAATTTGCTTGGGCATTGCTGATTCAGAAAGAAAACCATTCTATATCAAATAAGGCTTCCTGTAACACCTTGGATTTTTTCTAGCAGTGTCTCATTTAATCACTGCCCAAAGCCAACTTCAATTGCTTCAAGAGGGAATTGCCTGCTGGATCAAAGCAGTGGTCCACCTAATCCTGTGTCCTGTCTCTAATGGTGACTGGCTGCTTCAGAGAAAAGAGGGGACAAACTCTTCTATAGGCAGTTACAGGAATACCTTCCCCAGGGAGCTCATAAGATCACAGCCAGAGGTTCTATGACTGCTGGTGAGGTGAAAATAAATACAATTAAAAAGACATAAGGATTACCAAGGTAAATGGAAGAACCTTAACTTAGAGATAGTGTGAGAGAGAGGATGTAGGAGGAAAGAGCAATACTGGAGAAACACATGGGGAGAGATGTGCTACCAGGGGGCATTTTAGTAGTGTGAATACTCCCTTTAGCATTGTTATCAGGACAACAGATGGTAAACCATCAGCAGAACATGAAGAAATCAAATAACATTCACAGCTCAATTGAGGCTGTGTCTGTAGTAGTTGGCTTTTACTAAATAGTGGAAATTAACAGTGCCAGAGTGTACTGGTATATATTCTCCTTCTTCCCTTTCTCCTTTGTCTGTGTAGATTGTTACTGCAGGTAAATTAATTTCACTCTGGTGAGTATCACTACCTAGAGATGGAGAGATCAAGGTACTGCACTGTGCTGGAATTACTGGAGAGGACCAGCCAATAACCAAGCACATGAGTTTATCTTTGTGGGTAAACTACACAATTGTGCTTGACAAACCTGATCGCCTTCTACAACAAAGTAACCTGCTCGGTTTATGTGGGGTGAACAGTGGACATTGTCTACCTGGATTTCTCCAAGGCTTTCGATACTGTCTCCCACAGCCTCCTCCTAGAGAAACTGATGCATTATGGTCTAGACACGTTGTCTGTGCGGTGGGTGGGGAACTGACAAGTGGGATCCCCCAGGAATTGATATTGGGCCCAACGCTGTTTAATATCTTCATAAGTAATCTGGATGATGGGATCAAGTGTACCCTGATGAAATTTGCTGATGATACCAAACTGAGTGGGGAAGTGGACACTTCAGAAAGGAGAGCCACCCTGCAGGAAGACCTGGATTGGCTGGAAGAGTGGGCTAACAAGAACCTTATGAAGTTCAACAAAGACAAATGTAAGGTGCTGCACCTGGGAAAACATAATCCGGGAGTGCAGCACAGGCTGGGATCTACCCGGAGGGGGAGCAGCTCTGTGGAAAGGTACCTGGGGGTCCTGGTGGACAACAAGCTCAATTGAGTGAACAGTGTGCTGCTGTGGCAAAGAAAGCCAACAAGATGCTGGCTTCCATCAAGGGCATCACCAGTAGAGATAAAGAAGTCATTATCCCACTCTACTAAGCGCTTGTCAGGCCACACCTGCAATACTGTATTCAGTTTTGGTCCCTGCTATACAAAAAAGATGTGGACAGGCTGGAGAGGGTCCAGAGAAGGGCCACAAAGATGATCAAAGGACTGGGAAGCCTGCCATATGAGGAAAGGCTGAGAGAAGAGGGTTTGTTCAGCCTTGAGAAAAGAAGGCTTAGGGGACACCTTATCACCATGTTCCAGTATTTAAAGGGTGGCTACAATGAAGATGGAGACTCCCTTTTTACAAAGAGTCACATGGAAAAGATGAGGGGTAATGGGTACATGTTACTCCTGGGGAGATTCTGACTGGACACAAGTGGACAATTTTTCACAATGAGAACAATCAGCCATTGGAATAGTCTCCCCAGGGAAGTGGTGGATTCCCCAACATTGGACACTTTTAAGATTCAGCTGGACAGGGTGCTGAGCCATCTTGTCTAGACCATGCTTTTGCCAAGAAAGGTTGGATCAGATGATCCTTGAGGTCCCTTCCAACCTGGTATTGTATGATTCTGATACAAATTAGGGATACTTGCAAACGTCTGCATTTTGTTTGGATTGCTCCTGAGCCCATCATCTGTGACTAGCACAGGTTGAAGGCTGGGGGCAACCTTGGTTTCTGTGAGAAGCTCATGGGTCAATGCACAACCTGGATCAGGTTTTCAGTTCACATGTGGCAGATGAGATCTTATGTGTCTTGCCCTATCTAGGACCATGGCAGTCTCCCTACATTTCTACCATGTTGGTGCACAGTTGAAACATGCTCCCCAAAAGAAGCGTTTTTCATTTTTGAATCTTTAAATCAACACCAGTTGAATTTTTGATGGCTCTTCCTATATAACATGAAAGTCTAAGAATAATATAAAAATCTAAATAATAAGGCATAACATTTTTAGGACTATTATCATTTTATAATTGGAATGCCAAATGTACATGTTCTTTAAATTAGACTTGACAGGATTCATGTTTACATCTGAATTTAATATTGTCTATATTGTGAGGCACCCTGGAGCTATTTTGGCAGAAAACACTGTGTCCATATAATGATAAGCTCATATGGCTGGAAGGCACCTCAAAGGTCATCTACTTCCACCGTCTCCCAAAGCCAGGACCTATACCTATGGTGTTGCTACCAGCCGCCTCTCAAAACCTTCAATAATGAGCACTCCTTGGCCTTCCCTGGGAAATCCACTCCAGGGTAGTGCACTCCCTACATTTATAAACATTTCCCTAACATCTGAAATCCCACCAGTGTCCCTATGCCTAATGGTTCCTCTTGGCTTCAGTGGCTCCACCACTGAAGACACAGGGATGTAGATGGAATTAGGCTGTCTGGAAATGGCTCTGTACAGCCAATATTATCTTATAAAATAGCTGAAAAATTCAAATAGATTGATGGACTTTTTAATGGTAATTTACATGCATAGAGACTGTACTGTCTGGGCACAGAGGACATAAGTCCAGATCCAACATCTTGTGAACTCCGGGAGCAGTTCAAATTACATCTGATATGACCACATAACAATATTTGGAGAATTCTATATGGAGGTTAATATGTGAACAGCTCTGACTCAACACATACTTAAATTAAAGTACATTTTAAAGTGATTATTTGCCCTACATGAACATTTGCTTCAGGTAGACAAAAATGCCCCGAAATTCAGCCATTCTCTATGTAGATTCTCATTTTCCATTTGCCATTCCATAATTTTCTCCACTGGCTGTCAATGCTCCTAGATAAGCTGGTTTCCAAATGGTGTGGGAAATGTTGTACCCATACTTTCTTCTTGGCCTTTCAAGAAAGTGTCTTAGCATTGCTGGGAATTTTCTGTGCTCCTCCTAGTGAAAAGTCAGATGTCCAGACCGCAGCTGCAGTCCCAAGGAGCATCTCAGAAGCTGGCTTGGAGATGCAAGGCATCTCCTTCAGTACATGGCCAGTTACTGTTTCTGGAGAGGGAAAACCAGGGAGAAGTGCATGGTTCGGTTGTGTCCTCCAGCCTTCAGAAACAACTCTTCGTATATTTGTTTCAGCCCAGCCCCATTTCTTCTCCTCTAAGACAGAACAGTTCACATGTATTTCAGGGTTATGCTACAAATTGAATTTGGGAAAGGTTTTTCAAACCAAATAACCACTACACTTCAAAAGTTTAAGAAAAACATCGGAACATGTGGCTCTTTCTAATCTAAGGTTTTCATGCTGTTTAAGTCGGTGATACTCAAGCATACCATTAAATAAATGAAGGTCCCATCACATCCCCTTCTATTTTGTAAGCCCTGAATCTAACTGCCTCATTTCTGAATCTGACTGGGAACCTTTCAAACGCACCTACAGCAGTCACTGCATCATTTGTTGGCATTATTAAAAGAATCTTCTCAAAATAGAAAAGCAAGCAATGGGGCATCGTGTTTCATAGAACTGATCTTTATCTCAGAGATTTTACAATCCAATTTCCTTCATGCATTCTCTGCTCCACTGGGGCCTTTTATGTGAAGCATTCACTAGAATAACAGTGCATTTCCATTTGTATCTCTTTTGTTGCACATAAAAGCTCAATTAGTATTCCAATTCACTGTCAGCTTGTACCTATTTAATGAACTTTTATCCACTTCCATGTTCCTTAAGTTTAATTAACTAAAACGGAGCTAGTAGCTTAGCATTTATTAAATGCTTTTGGAATGAAAATATTCTTTCCTTGAAAGTTTTTATCAAAAGTCAGTAAGCAAAAATTTCTGAGTCCAGTCCGCATATTCTAGTACTTCACGGTTGCTTTGCAGTTTAGTGTAGTAAAGCATTATGATATAGTTTTAAGTTGTCTTGAAACTGGATTTTAATCCATATAATATTTCCCTTGGTGTTGAATCCCGAGGAGAATTCCTTTCAAAGACCTCAACTATTTATCAGGAATGATAACAGAAAAAATGATTCAGATAAATCAGTGGGGAATTTGTAGGAACCTCCTCCGAATGCAATGACTGAATCTTTCTTCACTATTCTGCCTTTGAGCTCAGGAAACAAAATGAACATCCAAATATGTATTTATTACTCTCAGTCTATGCACAACTTTATGTTCAGCAAAGGGAAGTTTGTAAATTTTTCTGGAAGCATCTTGTGAGAAGGATTTCAGTGTGATGATGCTTTTCTGAACATTTTGCTGAGGTCTCAGGATTTGTGTGCTGCTTCGACCTACCATGGCCTTTTGCAAAGTTCAAGCTGGTGTGTGGAGATTTCAGGTGAGACACTATTTCTCTGAAGGCTCACTTCTGTCTGTTACAGTGCAGTATTTTGACTGACACTGGTCTCTACTTTTTAGATGAATGAGTTTACCTTTTACTTTGATCTTCCTTAAGGACCTCTTAAGACTGAACTGTGTGCCCACTGCTGGGCATTCACATTTGCCCTTAAGTGCCCTAGACAATTTAGGTGCCTAGTCCAAAAGGCTAGTTTTCATTAGCTCCCTGTACAATTACTATATATAAAGAGATTCCTTCAGAGAGTTATTCAGAGGAGTAGCTTAGCTTGGACACTGTGACTTTCCTCCTGGAGGAGGGAGTATCTCTCCATGGTTGATACGTGATGTCTTGGCCACCTAATTGCAAAGGCAGGCTCTGTGTCTATGTAGGCAGTTTGCAGAGCTGCATAAGATGCATTGCAACTCATAAGGATCAGGACAGGAATAAAAGGGCAGCTATCACAGTTTGTTGTGAGGCATTGATAGAGGTGTTCAGCCAACAGCTAATGATGAGAGAGCGGGACTGATGGAAGCAGTGGAAAAGCACAGGTGTTATGTTGACACTGTTACATGGCAATAATTTTTCACTTTGCTTAGTATTTCCTCTTTGGCATCTTAGATTTGCAACACGAGCTTTCCCATGGCTTTCTGTTCTCTCTGCTTTAAATTGATTTCTTACCGTATAAGGCCATAAACGAATGTAAAATCGGATTTGAGTCACATGAATAAAGATCTTTGTTGAATATGCCCCTGGATTTTTTATCATTTCTTTTGTCACTCGCATACTTTATTGTTTCCCTTTCTACCAAAAAAAAAAAAAAAGGTAGTCATAAGAGATGCGAATGAATAAAGATCTTTGTTGAACCCCTGGATTTTTTATCATTTCTTTTGTCACTCGCATACTTTATTGTTTCCCTTTCTACCAAAAAAAAAAAAAAAGGTAGTCATAAGAGATGCCCAATCACTACTTTCGCAAGGAAAGGAAATGGTGAAATGCCTGTTGGATTCACTGTCTGGAACCTGTGGGATGTGCACTGGAAAGACGGCTTGCTGCCCGCTGTGTGCCTGGTTCTTCCTCCCAGTGGTAGCTGCAGTTAATTGGTGGTTCTCTTCTGCAGGTGGGTTGAGATTTTCAAAGCTGCTCAGTAAGAATTAGGTGCCTAAAACTTCCAGCAGTTTCCAGTTCTGTAAATAAATATACAAGTTGTTTTAAAATTTACTTGTTTGAAAAGCATATGACACGGTGCTTGTGTTCTTTTCCCCTGAAGGACCTCTGCAGCCAGCATGTTACAGCAAAATCTGAGAAAAAAGAAGGAAGATATTTACACCTCTGGCAGTGAGAGAGAAGATGCTTTTTGCTGTGATTTATAGAAACCAACATTAATCTCTATTGCTTTATACTATACTCACAATAAACAGCTTTGGAGATTGATTAAAGACTCTGGCTGCAGCTTTCACTCAATTTCAACAGCTCTTTTTGCTCCATAAACTCAAAAGCAATAGAGATTACGCCTTAGACAAAGCTCATGATATCCATCTCTAGGAGCATTTACTATTTTCAGTGCTTCGCATTGAAAGTTATACACGTGTATGTGTGCATGTGTAATTTCAGGCTTTTATTACAGAGTCTCTTCCACAAAAAATGGAACAATAAAATTGGATAAATACACAGTTCTGGACTTCTCTTCTTTCCTTCTCCTTCCCTATTCCTTTGCCCCAAGCTTGATTGCTGATAACGGACGTATTACCCATTGCAGGTGTTTTTCAAAATCCCACATGAAAAAAAAGCAGCTTTCTCCAGCCTCAGCAACATGTCCTTCACCTCCAAAGACAGCAGAGAACAGTTTTATTACTTTGGTACTTATTATGTCAACATCACTAATTACATTATCATTTTTAGAAGTTTTTGCCTCCATGTCCTTCTGCTGTTGTCTGACTCCATCCTTAACCTCCCTCTTCTTTGTCTTTAGCCTCTTTAAAAAAGGCACTTCTCTACTCATTTTGAGAATTAACTCACTTTCTGTTTCTATTGTCTTCAGCCATGCCACCTGCTCCTGACCCCCTGCTCTCCATTCAGTCCCACGTCTGCCCTGCCTCCTGGCCAAATTCAACCTCTTTTTGAACTTCAGCACTTTGGTCTTTTTTGTTATCACAAACACTGGCTTCCAAGTTTCTCTGGCTCTACCTGAGAAAGGTCATCATCTTTGGTCCTACCTTTTTATCTGCTATCCAGACTTCTTCAGAATCCCACTCCACAGTTCTCCAGTGCAATCTTGTCTTATGCCCCTGGATAACTATAATCCCTTCTTTTCTGGCCTTTCACCTGCAATTCTTTGATCCCTTTAATGAATAGTCACAATGAAGAACATGCACTTCTTGGTTGCAATGTTAATCTATTTACATGCTCCTCTGCCTTCCTGTAGCACTCCTACTAACTCATCTCATTGACTATGTCTCTGCCCCGGCGTCATGAAGGTGCTTAATGACTCTGCACTACTGATTCACAAGTTTGTGCCTGTATTTATCTGACAAGGTGCTCCCATCTCAATCATGACTGCCATACTAGGCTTCCTACAATCCCACAAGCCTCTTCAAACATCCCTAGAACCCCTGAGATGAACATCCCTTTTCCTGAGCTGATATATGACTAGCATCCATTTAATTTCTTCTCTTAAAATCTGCTTCCATCTTTTACCTACCCAAAATTAACCAAGCTAGTTAGAGAAATTCAAGCCTAGGCTACACAACAGCCCTTACTGAATGACTATTAAAATGTTTGTTACCTTTCTATTATGTTGTTAGTCACTGATAAGATGGCACTGACTACCTTGCAAACTCTTGAGGGCTGATTATGGCTATCTGGACTTGCCTAGGTGTTGTGGTTTAACCTCAGTCGGCAACTGAGTAACACACAGCTGCTCGTTCACTCCTCCCCCCCCCGCCCCCGGTGGGATGGGGGAGAGAATTGGAAGA